>NC_081194.1:22730655-23330655 GCF_902713425.1 Acipenser ruthenus
CCTGCCCACCTCGGCTCTGGGTTGCTTGGCGTAAAAGCGATTCTGGCTTTAGGCTTGTGAGATCGGGGGACGCTCACACGCCCTCTGAACGTCTGTGCTGTGTGGGGACTCGCTACGGTGAGGAGAAAAAAAAACATAAAAGGACATTCCAAATTGGGGGAAAATTAATAAAAATAATAATTGGTAACTCTAAATTAAATAAATGCCACACAAGAAAATACTTCGGATTTACACCTAGTCAAATTAAATAACAAATTAAGTAACAATAATTTCCAATTCTAAAATCTCAGGTCTTGGAGGTCACATGTTTGCAGTATTACAGTAACAGGTTTTCATTTTTACCAATGTTGACAACATTTACAAAACTCTTGCAAGAGAAGTCACTAAAAGTGTACCAAGGATAGAAATTAAAACATAATAGAAGGGACTGACTCATTATATATATATATATATATATATATATATATATATATATAAAATCAGACTATCCAGTTATCAATAATTTATTTTGAAAGCCGTACAACTTCCAGGTATCTCTAATACCGAGCGATTAGATTAGTTGATATAAAATAAATATATATATATATATATATATATATATATATATATATATATATATATATATATAATTGTAATTAATAAAATATTTGTAATTAATCACTAACTTTTATTTCTAACTAACAACTTTCTCTCCTCTTTTCATTGGTGGTGCAGTTGCGGGGAGCCAGGGGTCCTCTTTGGGAGCAAGTGAAGCTCATTTCCTGACCTTAGAGGCCGACTACATCGCTTCGCCCTCTGCGAGGAAGGTTCCCGCTGGCCAGAGGGGACCCCCATCCAAATTACTTTAACTATATTTCATTTTCCATTCTCCTGCTAATCTATTCATTTGCACCTGTGCCACTCTCCCCCTTTGGAGAGCAAGCTGCTCCCAATTTTCGAGATACTCATTTGACTCAACTTATCAAGGGTGGCTCTTTTAACTGGGGGGCGGGGGGGGGCAGAGCCCTGGCTTTCTTTATGTGTTTATTTCTTATTCTCCCTGTTTAGATTACGAGGCTCTCCATGCGGCCTCAGAGCATCAGCCAAGTCTGACCTCTCTCGACTAGACAACTCAGTAAGCCAGGGAGACCTTGGTTCGTCCTCCTATCCTTCCTTAGTTTCCCCTTGGGGGAAGACCTCGCTTCCCAGCCTTGGAGGTCAATCGGTTTGGCCTCACCTCAGTGAGGGTGGTTCTCTGAGTAGTCAAGGGGAAATCCCTATTCTGTTACTAAATCACAAGCACTTTGTCTTTATTCAGTAGTATCTCGGAGAGTGTCTTTTAAAAAAAGCTCACGTGGTTCAATGATACAACTCATAAGATAAAATAAGAGGGTCGTAAAATAGAACAGAGATGACAGGTAAGTAAATTGCATGTTCGCTACATCACATGGAAGAGCCACCTGGTTAAATATAGGAAGGCTCTGGCGTTGGCTAGTCCTTCCCCTAATAGTCCTACCCTTGACTTTGGTTCCTATCACAGCTGCAATTACTTCTTACATTTTGTTACAAATAAAATACTAGACATCAGAAATGAGATTCCACAGACACCTATTAAGGACGACTCTGGCAGAAATTACCAACTACACCTATTAAGGCTACTATGGGAGCTTTTTCTTTGATTACCTTACAGGAACTGACAGAGCTAATTTGACATATTAAAGCTACTACATGCTCTCTTGATCCTATTCCTACAAAACTATTAAAACATGTTCTTGGTGTTAATATCCACATTTTAAAAATTATAAATGGTTCACTCCAGTATAGTTCCCTCAGCACTTAAGGTAGCTGTGGTAAAGCCTATGCTTAAGAAACACAATTTGGACCCTAAAGTCATCAATAACTATAGGCCAATCTCCAACCTACCACTCTTAGATAAGGTTCTAGACAGAGTTGTTGCAATTCAATTACAAACATTTCTAACTCTTAATGGTATATTCGAGAAGTTTCAGTCTGGTTTTTGTGCTGCTCATAGCACCGAGACAGCCCTTGTCAGAGTTGTGAATGATCTGCTGATAAACTCTGATTCGTGCTTTCCATCAGTATTAATTCTTCTTGATCTCAGTGCTGCCTTTGATACTGTAGACCATTCCCTCCTACTGAATCACCTTGAAAGCACAGTAGGACTATCTGGCCTTGTCCTATCCTGGTTCAAATCTTATCTTTCTGATTTCAGTTAGTCTCTATTGGGGAGGTAAAATTGGCATTATCCGAAGATTTCTGTGGTGTTCCACAGGGCTCCATTCTAGGTCCCTTGCTGTTTTCATTATATATGCTACCATTAGCTGACATTATCCGCAGACACTGAGTGAACTTCCATTGCTATGCTGATGATACCCAGCTATATTTATCCCTAAAACCGGGAATTTCTTCTGCCTGGGTGTTATTAGCTACTTGCCTTACAGACATCAAGCATTGGATGTCACAGAATTTTCTAAAGTTGAATTCAGATCAAACAGAGGTTATGCTAGTGGGCTCACAGAACCAACTAAAAGGAAATGTGGGATTACATGAGGTCGACCATTGCAATCTCTCAGCAAAACTTAAACTAGAAATTAAGAGTTTGGGGGTCATCTTTCATCCTGATCTATCATTTGAGACTCGTATTAGGGAAGTTACTAAATTTATCTTTTTACCATTTGAGAAATATAGCCAAACTTAGACCAATTATTTCTGTATTTGATGCAAAGAGACTAATGCATGCCTTTCTTTCATCTAGAATTGATTATTGTAATGCACTTTTTTCTGGTGTCCCAAAACATGTGGTATCCCACTTGCAGCTTGTTCAGAATACCCCACATGTTGACCTGTTCCTATCCAGTTTTAAATAACTTTAGTATAACAAAGGCAGAAGTGTTAAATGGACTAGGAGCTCTTAAAATAAACAAATCCCATGGGCCAGATGAGATCCTCCCAATAGTACTCAAAGAAATGAAAGAAGTTATTTACAAACTGCTAACCAAGATCATGCAACAGTCTCTTGACACAGGGGTTGTACCGACAGACTTGAGAATTGCAAACGTAATACCTATCCACAAAAAGGGAGACAAAACCGAGCCAGGTAACCACAGACCAATAAGCCTGACTTCTATTATATGTAAACTTATGGAAACTATAATAAGATCCAAAACGGAAGATTACCTATATGGTAACAGTACCCTGGGAGACAGTCAGCATGGTTTTAGGAAAGGGAGATTGTGTAACTAACCTGCTTGACTTTTTTGAGGATGCAACATCAACAATGGATAACTGCAAAGCATATGACATGGATTATTTAGATTTCCAGAAAGCTTTTGACAAAGTCCCGCATAAAAGATTAATTCTCAAACTGAACGCAGTAGGGATTCAAGGAAATGCATGCACATGGATTAGGGAGTGGTTAACATGTAGAAAACAGAAAGTACTGATTAGAGGAGAACCCTCAAAATGAGCGAGGTAACCAGTGGAGTACCACAGGGATCAGTATTAGGTCCACTGCTCTTCCTAATCTACATTCATGACTTAGATACTAGTATAGTAAGCATACTTGTTAAATTTGCAGATGACACAAAAATAGGAGTGGCAAACACTGTTGCAGCAGCAAAGGTCATTCAAAATGATCTAGACAGCATTCAGAACTGGGCAGACGCATGGCAAATGCCATTTAATAGAGAAAAGTGTACTGCACGCAGGCAATAAAAATGTGCATTGTAAATATCATATGGGAGATACTGAAATTGAAGAAGGAATCTATGAAAAAGACCTAGGAGTTTATGCTGACTCAGAAATGTCTTCATCTAGACAATGTGGGGAAGCTATAAAGAAAAAAAGGCCAACAAGATGCTCAGATATATAGTGAAAAGTATTGAATTTAAATCAAGGGAAGTAATGTTAAAACTTTACAATGCATTAGTAAGACCTCATCTAGAATATTGTGCTCAGTTCCGGTCACCTTGCTACAAAGGAGCAATCTAGGTAAAGTACCTTGCTCAAGGGTACAGCAGCTATGTCCCCCACCTGGGATTGAACCCACGAACCTGCAGTCAAGAGTCCAGAGCCCTAACCACTACACCACACTGCTGCCCTGTATTATTACACGCATATTGACTATGGTAGTCCTTAATCTAAAGCATACCCTGTTTAACCTCAGAGTGATTTTGACTCTGTTGTCCTATATAACCAGGCACCGCAACTGGATTGTCACGTAACCATAAATTAAATAGCCATCCATGTTATGGGTGAATGGAAACTCCTTTACTGTGCATCAAAAACAGTGTATTCATTTTGTTGCTATTGATTGTTTCTCCAGCCTATTAAATTGGTTTCTTGTGTACTGTGTGATTGTACTTCAGACCTTTCTTAGGCCAAGCACAGGGAATGGGATAAGTTGTAAATGGGCATACACAGTAATTCCTAAAACACCAGGGACATACTCTTAAACTTATGTCTGCAGTAGGCCTGCTTTATCTCATCTTCATCTCTCTTTGAACATTGTATACATCTAGCCAGCATCTTATATCAGCTACAGTGCAACCATCTTGGAAGATCTCCTATAAGATTATCTTCCTGATAATAACAGGGAGCCCCAGCAGAGTTGTGTTAGTAACAGCTTTTATCTGATCATTTATTGACAGTGCGAACCAACTACTGTAATGATTCCAATGTAATACAAATCCCAATACAGACCTTATTGGAATAATTCAAGTTTGATTTGTGTTCTATAACATTGAAAAGCAATACAATTACAGAATATATCATTTGAGATTCTGATGTTGTCAGATGACAGAAGTTAAGCAGAGTTTGACCTAGTTAGGAAGTGGCTCAGTAGGGGGTGCTGTGCTGTTGGAATTATGTTTTTTTCATGAGGATCTTTCCACTTTTGTGTTATTTTGAAGAAAACCCCAGTATCAAAGCCAGTACTGGTATGTATTTTACAAGTGATCTTTAATTTTGCTTAGTATAGCCTGTGTACAATATATAAACCTAGCTAGTGTGGATGAAAAGTGGCATAGGACTAGTTCGGTGCACATATTATAATGATTTATTTTAATTCAAATATATATTTCAATATGCCATATTCATTGTATTTGTGTCATATCAGTTTAGCATAACTCCCGCT
Organism: Acipenser ruthenus; assembly: GCF_902713425.1. NCBI lineage: Eukaryota > Metazoa > Chordata > Actinopteri > Acipenseriformes > Acipenseridae > Acipenser > Acipenser ruthenus. The sequence goes on from NC_081194.1 coordinate 22,735,790, forward strand.
AGCTAGTTCTATTATAATGTATAACTTCTATCTCACAACACCCTGAAAAGAAGAACTAAATTAAACTGTTCCCACGGAATTTGTACTAAACAGTTCCTACAGTCTCTTTCAATTCACTTGCAACATTTAATCTACTGTATTTTAAAGTTAGAGAAGTGCTGACTTTTGGGTTGTTTTGTTCCACATTGTTTAGGTGTTTATTCAGCTAATCTCCTGATAAAGTGTGAGAAACAATCTCTCTATTGACTATCTCAGTGGTTGCTAGACTTTCCACCCTCGCCCCATGTTGATTCTATTGCATTTTGTTCTGCTGCCTGCTCTTTTTCTTTCTAAGAATCTAATGGAAGATATTCCCCCCCACCAGCCCCCTGAGGAATGCAGAAAGCCCTGGTTACATGACAATATGGCCTTGGGCAATTATCCAATTCCTGTCACCTCCAACTTACATTCTAATGGAGTTTCCATAAACTATCAAATTATTACTTGCCCAGGAAATTGACACAAACACTTTTTGTGTTTTTTTTTTTTTTTTTTTAAATTATTTAACATATAATATCCATTTATGAAAACAAATAGGCTGGCAATTACCCGTGAAGAAAGATAAAGAAATGAAGTAGTGCTTCCTCTTAAATAATGAGATAATGTGTGTGATATAAGATTGTAATACTGCCTGGTACTCACAATCAATAAGGATTTTTCTTTACAATGTTCTTTCATTGATTAAGTAAATAGTCGAGCAATAGTAAATACATAAAAGTGCACTGACTAATTCATTAACCGGACTAATGCAGGATAATGAATGTGAAAATTGGTTGTGCAAACCCACCCTTGTTTTGCTGATCACTTTTCATAATCAGACACATCCTAGCTCCTTTATTTTATTAACAAAGCAAAAATTAGTTTAAAAAGTTGGCTAAATAGTACTTGCAGGCAGAAAATTTGCTAGAACGGTAAGATTTACTGGCAGAAACAGTTGGTGGCTTAGTGCGAGTCAAAATAAACAGGATTGCTTGTGATTTCTGTACTAGCTTTCAGCAAAACACAAATCAGGATAACAAAATATAATAAATATACAATAAAAAAAAAATCTTTAAATAATATGATTGTATCACCCAGTTCATTAGTGATTGATTGTAATGAAATCATTTAGATTTTACCTCACCATGAGCTACAATACTTTGAAGTCATGTCAAATGTATGTCTACTTTCGTTTCCACAGTTGGCCTCTTACTATTTCAACCTCATAGGGACATGTATTCCTTTGAGAAGACCAGTGGGGAGGGGAGACAGCTCAGTGGACAGCTACACCTCCCCCAAAATATCAATGGGACTGGATATTCAAATGTGGGTTTTCCAAATCATTTTTGTGTTATACCCTGGGACAGCACTTGTGCATGTCGTCCAAAAGAAAAGCAGCTGTGCCTATTAATAGCACTGAAAAACCCTCTAAAATACCTAGTGTCATTTAGGGCCCAATTCAATTAACTATTGGCTGGGACTAGTTATCCTTTGTTGATTGAATCAGAATAACATTTCTCCACATTAGTTAAATCAGACCCTCACATATAGACAAAATATAAATGCTGGTTTAGCTGAAATATATCAGACCTGCAACCATTCGTCTGAGATACAACATAGTTTAAAATAGCACTAATAACCTATGGTTATGTTTTCCATACAAAAGAGGAGAAGATTCCTGTTATACAAAAAAAATACTATATTCAGAAACAAATTCATTGAAGCATCCATATAACCGAATATATGGATCTTAGAGGTATGCTAACTAGGGGTTCTCTTAATGCTGGCTGTTTTCAAATTGGGTCAAATGGTATCAACAACACAACGGAAAATAATGAGGCATAGGCAGTATTTGTTTTGACAAATTGATATGAACAGGTAGGCTTATTTCATTTTCATTATTTATTTTATAACAAGATATTGCATAACTGGCAGTGGATCGTACCTCCATGCTGTAACATTTGATTACTTGTGTTCTTGTTAAATGAATAAATGTCCCCCCTTCTCCAGTGTGAGTTAAATCCACAAACACCCATACAAAAAAAAAATATATCTATTTTAACATATTCTGAGTATCTTACTACTACTTTTTGTATATCATTGTTTATTTTATTTATTTTTGTACACCAACCAGAATCATACTCACAGGTAGCCTATATTAAGTCAGATGAAAGAACCAACAGATATGTATCATTTCCCTTTTTAAAATCTGTATTTCTTCTGTATATATGAGGGAAAAAGTCCAATAACATGGTATTGACATACAGTATGAAATCCATATTGGCTGTGATGAGTACTAAAGGGAGAATTATGCTTTATAGACTACTGTACCAAACATACAATATCAATCCATGATCATCAAATATATTTGCATATCACAGAAAATAAACCCATAAGTCTGGGTTGTCACAGGTAGGAAGTCCATAAAGGCTTAAGGTAACACTTACAACCAAGCATATTGCATACTGAATGAGTAGTACTTTATTATTATTTTAATTTTGATTGGAAAAAGACCATATGAGCTATAATTAGCTAGTTTACAATGGCGTCCAACAGCAGCAAATTACAATCACATAAAACACATTTGAAACTATCATATGAATACACAAGGCTTCTTCAGTTGGTGAAACAACACATTTTTAAATTGACGATGGGAAGTCTCTGATTTAAGTCCCATCAGCAATCCATTCCAATCTGAAACTGCAGCAAAAGCAAAAGATTTCCTTCCAGTAGCACTTTTTAAAAATATCAACTCTCCAAAGGTGTATTATTACAAGTAACAATAATAACATTGGAATTATTGTTTTGTATAATTTTCTCTGAACCAAATAACATGATATTTGCCTTTTTCCATTTCAAATCAAACCATTTTTAACAAACCAATCCTGAAAATCATTCTGTAGTGTTGTGACAGCTATGAGTCTGTTTTTTGGTGCCGGAGGGAAAATACCTACCAAAGAAATTGAAAGAAACGTTAATAGGCATGAGAGCCTTTAGAGCAGTCACTAGGACACAGGTACTGAAAACAGACAGATTGGTCTCCTGACCTGCACCCTGTTTATAAAGACTAAACTATTAAAGAGGGACAGAACATAGATACATGTACAGACAGTATGGATAGAGGTGATAAGAGGACAGACAGATTGAAGAGCACACATTTGTTTAAAAATTCTGATTAAAAAAATACATAAAAAATGAACACAAAATGCACCTTGTGTAATACTACACTATATTGTGCTGGACTTGGATTTATGTTTTTAGTTTGAAAGTCCAAAATAGATTGTGCATATAAGCATGACCACTGAGCAGTTCAATACACCCCATTTTTGACGGTACATATGTGCAGAACTTTTTCTGCAGACAGTAGGTATTTCATAAATAAAAATAGAAAATAAGAGGTCCAAGAATTGACCCCCGAGGGATACCTAAGGATATAGGCATATAATCAGATTTCTTTCTGTCAAAGACAACATTCTGATAAATACGATTTAAACCACAACAGCGTAGTATCCATAATTCCAAGATTTATTAACTTATTAAAAAGTATTTTATGATTAATTAAATCAAAGGCCTTAGAGAAGTCAATAAAGATCGCACCACTTATTTTCTTTTTCTCTATAGCCCAGTATATATCATTGGTTAATTTCAGCAATGCTGTTGTTGTCGAATGAGCTTTTCTAAAACCAGATTGATAATTAATTAATTATTTGTTGTTATAATCAGTCAGTTGAATTTGGACATGAAATGGAAAGCCCATAAACACACCATCTTTCATTCAAATTGCCTGCATTGTGTAATAGATCTCATTCTTGCAGCTGATGAGTTAATAATACTGACATCAGTATATGACGCGTACTTACAGTATCTTTCGAGTACAGAGCTTGCTCTTTAGCGGAATGGTAAGACATTGGTCTTTGAACTGTATAGTTTGTGGTTCACATCCAGCCCTTGCCTTTCCATTCAACGGGCTGATATGCCTCTTCATTACAGTGACGCCACATGTTGGGCGCCATTTGTAAGGTGTCTTTTCTGTGGATTGAGGTGCAAGGGTAGGTCTGACTGTATGGCAATCAGGTCAGGATTCACACACGGGCAATTGCAGGTCATCAACATTCATGTAACATTTATAGTAAAACCTATACAATCCGGCATCGCTTGGGTAAGTGTTGTTTACAAAGGAATCTTTAAACAATGAAATAGAAGCATTTAGTCATAATCTGCATATGTGCTTAATTATTATTTATTTCTTAGCAGACGCCCTTATCCAGGGTGACTTACAATTGTTACAAGATATCACATTATTTTTACATACAATTACCCATTGATACAGTTGGGTTTTTTACTGGAGCAATCTAGGTAAAGTACCTTGCTCAAGGGCACAGCAGCAGTGTCCCCCATCTGGGATTGAACCCATGACCCTCCGGTCAAGAGTCCAGAGTCCTAACCACTACTCCACACTGCTGCCCCCCCATTAGTGCATTCATACAAAAATATAACGCTTAGTCCTTTAGTTTCTGGAATCCCTCTCATTAAAGACATGGTCCGTCAACACTTTATTACCCCAGACTTTCCTACTCTTATTTCATTTTTACTTTCATCTCTTGCTTTCTCATTGGTGTTCACCTAACAACACATCCACACCAACATACGTTGGTTGCTAGCAACAATAGCACTTCCAAATCAGAAAGGTGTGGACCTCGGTTATCACCTGAAAGAATCAACAGATTCCAATAGGTATATTAAGCCTTTGCAAACAGTTGTTTTATATTACTAGATTGCACCAGGGCATTAAACTTGCAAAGCCACTATTCTTTTACTCATTTGCTTTCTTTATTTCATGCCCTGGCAATTTCACCTGTATAGTTCAGAAATAAAACTGTGTTGTATCTCCAGCTGAACAAACTGTCACGTCTCAGTTCAGAATCTGCTAGAATTTTTTTTTTGTTTTTATTTCAACCCAAATCAATCAGTTTACAATTGCTGTTTGTTGAGTATATTGTACTGGTAAATATGTTGATAAGGAAAATAATACAACTGTGACTACTACGACTACTTATTAGGCTTATTTTTAGCTTATTGTTATTGTTAGGATTTTTAGTGCAGTTCTTCTTCTTCTTCTTCTTCCATCAACTTAAAACTGCTCCTGTTTGCACGCGGTGTAACCAATCAACATGAAACTTGGTAGGTATCATCCCGTGTAGATTACAGTTCAGAAGCAAAAAACATTGCGCTCCTGTGTCAACCAAGATGGCAGCCTGGCACATTTAAAAAAAAAAAAATTCAAAATCTTCTTGGGAACCAGTGAACCGATTGATCTGAAACTTTGCATATGTCATCAGCAACCAAACCCGCTTCAATTTTGCGAAGCAGAAGTTGCTGCGATAAATTTACTATCAAAATGGCTGCCACAAATTTTACCGAAACACGCCCCTAAAAGCAAACTGTGTTTATTTGAAAGCCGTTTGACTAACAAACTCCAAACTTGGTAGGCATCGTCCCGGTGACAGTAGAATACAAATATATCAAAATGGCGATGTTTTGTAAAACAATATGGCCGCCATACGTACATTTATGTCTTAAATTTAAAACTGCCTCAGTTGACAAACGGTTTACTTGACTAACTCCAAATTTCACAAGCATCATCCTTGTCTCTGTATCAATACAACTCACTCTTAAAAAAATGGTGTTGACCTAATCAAAATGGCCATATGACACTTTTTTTAAAAAAACCTTTCAAAATCCTCTTCTTGGGAACCGGTGAAGTGATTGATCTGACACTTGGCATATATCATCAGCAAACAAACCCGCTTCAAGTTTGCGAAGCACAGGTTGCTGCGGTAAATTTTACTATCAAACTGGCTGCCACCAAATTTGCCAAAACGCACACCAAACAACAAACTGCTTCTACTCGAAAACCAATTTAACCAACTTACTCCCAACTTGATAGCCATCATCTCCAAACCTGAAAACCATCATGGCTGTGGCAGTACAATTGACTTTTTCAAAAATGGTGTTTGTGCGTAAACCAAGATGGCCGCCCGACGCATTTTTGGGGAACGGGTAAGGTTACTGATTTTAAACTTGATTTTAGCTTCTTCCAGTAATTGCTTAAGTGTTTGGTACTGGTATTGGGGCTTGGGAGCCATAAAACTGCCTGGCAGTTCTAGTTATTATTATTATTACTATTATATTATTATTTCTGTACAAATGCATCATGCGCTTGTACCACACTCACTAATCCTAGAGAAAGTGTACAATCACTTTAAATAAAACATGAGTTAGGTCTTGTGAATAGGACCCATTAATTATAAAGAACATCTTAAACTGATCAGATCAAAATGTATATGGGTGTTTAGTTAAGACTTTAGAAGAAGTGGCAGTTTCATTATTTATCTTTGTGTTGGAAATATCTATACTCAACACAACCAACCAGTTTACCACAGCCCCTATATCATTTTTGACTTATTTCAATAAGACACTATTTCATACGTTATAATATGGTTGCCTTTTTACTCAGTTACTCAGGCTTTCCTCATTGATCCACCAGCTTAGTACCCAGCCCCCAGCTGACATTGCAGTTTCAGTGTGCATACTTTGGCATTCCTTTTTGTTGTGTAATGAAAGAGAAAACTTTCTAAGAAGGGCGGAGTGTGCTGTAGTGTTCTCTTAGAATGAATCCTGAAATGGAAAACTGGGCTTTGATGGGCTTTGACAGCTCAGTAGCAGGGGACAAATGTTTATTGAACAGCCCCAGACAAGAGGGCTCTAAATTGACTGAAAACCAATTGTTGGTGGCTTTGAATACATGGATGAATGTTCCAACAAAATTATTATTTATCTACTATATTTTTTTGTTGTTTATTTAGGTTTTATTTGGCAATAGAGGTTGTTGTTGTTTATTGTGCTTCCAAATTTTGTACAATATTGTGTAGTGTAATATTTACACTGAGCAACTGTTTCATTAATTATTTTTCATTTAATTGTTTCGTCTTTTCTCCTTTTTTGATAATATAACTTAATTTGGGGATGCAGGGTAATATCACTCAAGATTCATTTGTAAAGGCAAAAATGCAACATAATGAAACAAAAACATTACATTTCCTCAAACAAAGCCATTAAGGATTGTTTAGTACTGTGGTCTCACTTGATAGAACATATCAGACTGACTGTGTGCTACATTTTAATCCAGCATTCCCCTTCTCCCATTTAAATTTATTGTAGCGATACCATACAACACTGCGTTTGGATACAAAATCATCTTTTGTTTCACCTAGCATTACCAGTTATCATGATGAAAACAGTTTTCATTATAAAACTCACAGGTTGGTTATGAGATTGTACCTTCAGAATGTCCATAAACAGATTAAAAAATGGATTAATAAAGCATTAATAATGCATTCAAACAATAAATTACAATATTTATATAAAAATATATTAATCTAAATAGTATACAAAATGTATTGAAATGATAGTTTCCTGTGTTTTCACTTGCCTTGAAAAGCTATGTTACCTTTTATTTAAAAAAAATAATCATTATATTTAGTTCTTTATATTAGAATAGACCTTTGTGATCTCAATATAATAAGAAGACAAGTCATTCATAACTGCTGTGTAATCCACTCCAATGATTACAGACTCCTACAGTCCCTTGTGACCAGATGTGTAACCTGTACTTTATATAACTTGTAAATTAATTGAACTGGTATTACTAAGTTTTCATTTATAATGTTAATTTATCTTGGGATATGTATCTGAAACATTCACATAATGAGCTTCACTCCAGGGCCACAACCAGGCATCCCCATGGGGTTACAGTATAGGTGTGGTTCACTTCAGTTGTTCATACACTCAATTACAACCAACACAGATCTTTGAATACAACTCGATTAACAATCCGTAGCATATGCTGCACAGCTCCTCCGTTTTTGCTTTTTTTTTGTATACTGTTGTCTGTTTTGTTTTCCAAGGGGGCTCACAATGTGGCAGTCAACATACAATTGCCAGTATATAGTTGTGGATCTGTAGATAGGTCTAAAACATAGTTATACTATGTGTCGTATTGATCAGTAGTTCATTGTGTAATTCATTTGTGCTGAAAATTAAGATGGACGTTGTTGAATCATCCAGAACACAATGCTGCAGGAACACCTTAAATCACAATGTTATCCTAAATCTTAAACTTAATACGAACCCTAAATATCAATCAGATTGCAATACTGCTATCCCCTAGCAACATGTACGAGATCTTCTTGCGCAAAAGAAGTTAAATATTGTCTTTATAATGTATGTAAAGGCTGGTCACACAGGCGACTTTTGTGTGACCACCCTGGTCAACATCCCACTTTAGGACGATGTTCTATTTTTCAGGCGACACAAGGGCAACATTTTCAATACCAGCCAATCATATTTGATAGTAGTGTCACATGATAATAATGATATAACCATAAAGTCAGACAGACAGCATATATGGTACATTCCGGTTCCTGCATTTCATCCAAAAATGTGTTTTATTTTAAATTAATTTGCTGTGTATGCAGTATGCCTGTCATTCATACATTAAACCCCAATCAGAACAAATTTCATTTTAATAGTAAAAAAAAAAAAAAAAAAAAATCTCAGATCTGCCTTCTTGCTCTCGAAAGCTTAGAATTAAAGGTATTGAAAACATTGCTTAGGATAATGAATATTTATTATGTTTGGCATATTAAATATGTAGACCTACTAACTAAACAACCCTACTAATGTATACTTTTTTTTTTATTTAATTAAGGTGGTACTACAGGTTTGTTAATGTAGTTAGTACATGTTTATATTGTAGTCTGCCTTCGCAGCATGTTTCTATCTGGTTGCAGATAGGTTTAAGATGTTGCCTATGTGTTGCCAGCTTGTCGACTGTATGCTTGTCTCCCGTGTGACCACCGCAAAATGAACCGAACACCGGGTTAAGGGGCCCGATTCACGCAACACGCAGACAACAAATGTGTTCCTCTTGTTGTCGTCAACAAAAGTCACCTGTGTGTCCAGGCCTTAAGGCTTATTAATGCACACACACAAACACATACACTCACAGGCCAATATAAAAAAGAAAACTATGACCTGTATGTTTCTAAGAAGAGGTCGTAATTAATTATTTCATGGTACAGGATTTTTTTTATCTTGATATTTTTTTCCCTGGAATCCTATTAGAACTGGACACATGTACAGACATATTAATGCATCAAAAAGGTCAAACTATTATTTTCTGAAATATATCATAATTGGGGTGGTTACCAGGACTAATTCTGAGATCATACCTACTGTGTCACAACAGTGCATCTAATACATTTCAATCTCAAGTACATATGAATACCATTTGACCAGTGAAATAATTAAGCCTTCTGGTTTAGCTGGAATTGGGCAAATGTAAATTGCATTGAGTCCCAGTACAAAGGCAAAACTATTGTGACTTTTTTTTATAATAAAGCCACTGTATTTAGTGCCAACTCAACTCCACTAAGTAAAGAGAAAATTATAGGTAATATGCCAATATAGATGTGGGATATTTAAACAAAAAAAAATACAAAATCTAGTGATAACAGTTCAAATCTCTGTGGTAAAGGGAATTAAGACATAACATATTTTGTAAACATAAACAGTTACTTCCAATAATCTTGAGCTTCATTACTTACACAACCAAGTGATTTACACATACTTTACATGGCCCTTCTTTTTATCTGAACCAAAAGCTTTTCATGACATTAAATTCAAGGACAGTTGTTATACCAATACGCTGTTCAGTATTTTTTATATGTGTTTAGCAAACATTGGTTGTACAACAACATTTTAAAGTCTAGAGACTGATCTGTAAAGCTTGTTACTCCAAATTGTTATAAGAATTTTTCTAAAAGGAAAAAAAAATGTAAAAACAAATAAGAAACAACTTAATACTTTTTATAAAGCCCTAAAGCAAGACTTTCTTCTGAATGTTAATGGATCACTTATGAAAAATGTGTCAAATGTTTATTTATTTTTTATTTTATTGTATTGTTATTACTTTGGAGTTTGGAAGTATGTGTCTGAACCACAGCCATATGTTCAGTCTCAAACAAAAGCATTTACACTTTCTTTCAGTAATAATGGACACTAGATTCTCCACATTTTTAAACCCAAGATTCTTATTAACATGATTTATTTTTAGAAAGGAAAAATGCCCCCAACATGCTAATGAAATGAACAACTCAGACATTTAGTTTAGGGTCTTGCAATTAGTCTTGTTTATTATTACTTTTAGAATGCTAATTGGTATTTTTACCTTTCCGTTAAAGCTTTCTAGTAACAATCTGGAGCAAAAAGAAAAATAATTTGGGGCACCTAGGACTACTCAATTGGTTTACTTGAAAATAATATCTAGGCAGCCATACGATCTAACGGTAGCAAATCACATTGCTCATCAGTTTTCAGTAGTATACATTAATTCAGTAACTGACTTGATGTATTGCTATTATAAACCAAGACTCCGGATTTTAAAGATAACTGCATTGACTAGAAGCAGGAGGATTAACTTGTTTGATGACAATGATAACAAATATACACCATATCATACTATTACACTATAATTAAATAAATAGAAAATATAGATTAGTGAGAAGGTATATTATATATATACATATTATATATATATATATATATATTTATATATATACACACACACACACACACACACACACACACACAGGTAATAACAGACAAAACCATTCAAGTATTATATTCAACCTGATAAGTGAATAAATAATTAAATGAAAAAGAAAACGTTATTTAATTTGCTGCAATTAAAATAATAATTTGTATTATTGATTTTATATATTCAAACTGGAAATGTATTATAATGTGCACAACATTTGGCTAGCAAAATGCAGTTTAATGGTTAAGGGAGTTTCTTGAGCTGTTGTGCACACAACAGCTTGAGCATTATGACTCTCAGTTTTGCCTATTTAGCCTAATCCCTTGATTTTTAATATCACAAATTGGGATTAATTCACAAGAACTTAAAGAAGAACTGATGGAGCACATGGAATATCAATATAAGATTCCATTACATTTAGTAAAATGAAAGATATTACCAGTACATTTCTGTGAGAAACATTTAAATGCAAAATGTTTTATGAAAAACTGGCTTTCTGCCTGCGCACATAATTAAACCAAGTACTGGAGTGTTGCTTGCTCAAATGCTATCAAATGTTAATAAAAAATAAGTTTGCAAGAATTTTTTTTTCCGGCAAATGCATCCTAATGTTCCTCTTGGCTTTCTCATGATGAAAACAGAATAGATTGTGATGAATGATCATGGCTAATAAACTATGTAAGATATATTTTTAACATAATCTGATTTGAATTCATGCCACTTTCACAGACAAGGTACATAAATTCATAGTAGCCCTGCATAAAACAGCAGGGTTATATGTGTGTCATCTAAAAGTGATCGGATTGGAAGTTTGCATCAGACATAAAATTATTTATTCTACTAGAACAAAAGGTAAATATACTTGAAATAATAACCAGACAAAAGCTTGGTAAACATAACAGTTATGAGTTGTAGAATATCACTTGAATGCATTGTATTGAGGATAGCAGAAAATATGATGTCTCTAGAAGTATACTTGTGTTAACTGCTTTGTTCTTAACAGGGGGATGAGCCTTAAAAGGTTATGTAAGGAATGGCTTTACAACAGCACTTCTACTGTAGAACCCTTCTTCCTGTGAAACATTATCCACAGAGAGGTGAAATATGATCCCTACATGCTTGTTGTCCTGCTGGACAGGGGCTCATTAGGTTTCAAAAAACCCCATTGAAGGGAAGTCTGCCAGGGACAAAAGAGGTTGGGATTTACAAGAGCAAACACTGTATATACTCGTGAAGTGTGTTTGCTGTATCCTTGTCATTCCTCCCAGGAGGAAATTATTAGTGGCACTGAAGATAAGAAATGTCACAAACTCAAAAGGATATGGATATTCCTCAGAGATACATTGACAAATAGGCGGTGAAACAACTTTAGGTCCCTGTATTTATATCTGTCAATATTATCTGCAAACAAATAAGGCTTGAATTTGATGAATGGAGAAAACAAAAGAGCAGCCATTGTATGTCTTTTTTTTGTATTTTGTCAGATTTCTATCTTCTTCTAGTGTAGCTGTAATGTAGTTTTTGTACATCTACCAGGGCCCATTCTCTTCAGAAAGTTTTCCACTCAGCTGTCTCTCCGCATCTGTTTATTTTTACCTCATTTTTTAAAACAGTATTAGAATATGTGCTGCCTGTCTGTGGTGTGTGCAGTTGCAGGACTGCAGTAGCCGAGGAGAGCAGGAAATGTGAGTAGGATTGAAGCAAAAGGCAAGAGAGGACTCAAGTGTCAACCAGAGGGTCACGTGTCAACTAGAAGGTCAGGTTATTTAAAATTGAAGCAGCTAAGCTTAAGGGGTCTTAAAAATCTATAATAAATGTAATAATAATAATACATACATACATACCCAACAGTATATGAGTCACTTTCATTTGTTTTTTTTGTCACCAGAACCTCTTGATATACTCATATATAATTTTTACAACATGGTAACAGCATAAACAGATTTTTAAAGCAGCATTATAAATTATACCTTATTGTGGTGCAGTTCTCAGCCGTAGTTTACACATATCCTGATCATATTATCATTTTTGTAAAAGAAAATCTATAGTGGAAGAAAGTGGTTTAAAAAGTGGTAACTTCACGGGGGCTACCGAGTGGCGCATCCAGTAAAGGCGCTCCACGTGGAGTGCAGGATGCGCTCTATAGTCTGGACATCGCGAGTTCGAGTCCAGGCTATTCCTTTGCCGACCGAGGACGGGAGCTTCCAGGGGGCGGCGCTCAATTGGCCGAGCGCTGCCCGGGGGGAGGGAGGGCTAGGTCGGCCAGGGTGTCCTCGACGCACCGCGCACCAGCGACCCCTGTAGTTTGGCCGGGCGCCTGCGGGCTTGCCTGTAAGCTGCGTTGTCCTCCAGCACTGTAGCTCTTGGGTGACTGCATGGTGAGTCCACAGTGTGAAAAAAAGCGGTCAGCTAACGGCACACGCTTCGGAGGACAGCGTGTGTTCATCTTCGCCCTCCCGAGTCAGCGCAGGGGTGGTAGCGGTGAGCTGAGCATAATAAAATAATTGGCCATTTGAAATTGGGAGAAAAAAATAATTGGCAACGACTAAAAATTTTTTTTTAATTTTTTTTTTTAAAAAGTGGTAACTTCACTGTCAGGCTATGTTTTTAGCATGTTTATTTTTATATAGATATTTTAAATAGGAATTAATGAAACATAGATTATAGCCTGTTAGACAATCTGTGTCTATAAAGCACTGCAGATAGTGCAGATACCTCCTCCATAAAGATCAATCTCCAATCCCTTACACGGGTTGCACTCCAATGCATTTATGACAAAGAATATTATTGAAAGGTAGCATCAAATTTCAAACCCCAACACTAAAAACGCTGAAAAATACCTGCATGCGAAGTTATATAGGGGGCATTAATCCTACCCCTTCCAAAACTGAACGGGTATACCAACCCATTCCACCCCAAGAGGATACCTTCAATAACACCTTTGTTTCTTACATAATGAATTAACTGTAAGGGGGTCATCATTACTAACTTCAAAGCCACTGGATAGGTATTGTTGTACCCCTAATTATTTTAAATCCCTGTCAAACTAAATTCTGTAGGTAACGCTATCCCAAAACCACACAACACACACAATTTCATGGAATTAAGCCAGTAATTTGGTAGCACCAAAGTTTTGTTTTTTTTTTGTTTGATTGTTTTAAGAGTAACTTGAAAGAACAGTAGTGTATATTTCTGGTTTTCCACTTATTTTGAGATTTTCTTTACCCCCTCACCTCTTCCCCTCCCCCTCTTGGGAGTCTCCACTTTATTTTTTCTCCATGAGTGCACTAGATTTATTGCACCAGTACATTTCTGCGAAAGAGAAGAAGGCGCTGGAGGGCCCCGAGGGATTCCCAGCGTGAGATCACCTGACCACACTGTGGCCACAACTGTAACAAAAACACATTCCTGGGGAGCCATTTGTTATACCAGTTCTAATTCAGGGCCCAGGAGGGGCTGGGAGGAGCTGAGTTAGAATTACCAATTGTGTGTGTGGGGTGGCTGGGATCTCACCAGAGACAGATTATGAATTTACAACCAGCTTGGCCTGCTAAGACCCAACTATCAAGAACAAAAAGTGGATAATTGGTACCTGTGTTTGCAAATTCAATTGAAGTTTCGATAGCTTCATTTTTTTTTTGTCCCCCAAGGACTGTCAAAGCAAGTTGCCACCTCTTGTTTCCAGTGAGGGTCCAGCAGGTAAACCAGTTTTGAAGCTGAGACACAAGCTACTTGCTCCAGGGGTCTAACACAAAGTTTTGGCTGAAACAGATTGTGGAAGCAGTATTGTCTGACTACCAGTCTCTAGTCCTTCTGAGCCTCCAGTAGTGTATTCAAAACAGATAGGACATGATAGTTTTTACTTTAATAAATTAACAAACCTTGTTCTCATTGCCTATATTAAGACCTACTACTGAAATGAAAAATGTTGCACTCTGACTAATTTCCCAGCAGAAGACAGAGCAAAGGAGAGCTAAATGGCTTTCCTCAGACAAAATGTGAAACGTGGTGACTATTTAACAGACAAAGTTTTTTTTTTAATTTTTTTTTTATTGTGGAGTCGTACTATCAGAGTAGTTTACAAGTGACACAACTACTGACTGAATTAAATTGTTAAATGCTTACCATCTGAGAACAGTGAGAGCAATGGTATATATTTTAATTCATTCCTATTCATAACTTGAGCATTACTCAGTTTCTAAAAAAAAAAACTGTATACTCAACAGTTCGTTGTTACCACAATACATTATATTTCATAGATGTTGTGTTCTTTATTACAATAGACAGAACTTGACATTAAAAAATGAGAAGTATCAATGATTCTTTATTTCCCCAGTGCCATTAAGAATAAAATAGACTTGGCATAGAAGCTAAGCTTCATTGTTGTTATAAAAGTAAAGATATCTTTATATGCTGTGCATTTTACAGTATTTCGCTAACATTGCTACAGAGGAAGAGGGACCCTGCTGGTAAAAACACAGAAGTGAATCCAATATGAAAAAGATCAAGTTTAGCTGCTAAAAAAAGAATGTACAGTAACTAAAACATTTCACATGCACCCTTGGAACCAATGGGCTTAAGCATCTCAGTGATGTCAGTAATACTGTATAGTGTATCTAAGTATCATTGAGAGAAAACTGAAAAAAACTAAATACCCAAATAAAGGCAGGACCATTAACATATTGTTAATTGTCCAAGAATTTAAAAACGGACATATTTGCTTGTAAAAAGAAATACCAAATTCTGTGGTGATGGTGATGTCTGAAAAAAAGTTTCTTATTCTTAAGCACATCATTAGAAAAAAAAAAAAGAGTACCTTAAAGAGTACAATCAGACACTCCTGGTGGATGAAGTTTAAATTGGAGGCCTTAGATAAACTTTAGACTGTGAAAAAAAAGTATATTATTTGTAACCAGCTCAAGGAATATGTGGAACCAAAGTGGGAGTTAACAAGAAGGACAATGGCTTTTTGCCAAGACTCTGGAAATCGGTTAGCAGTACCCCAGTTACATAGAACAAAGGAGATAATTGGTGCTTGCCATTGAGCGTTTTTTCACACTTGACTGATACTATTTCCTTGGCAGAAGGGGTGAGAGACAGGATGGCAATTTTTCACTCTGTGATTTAGAAATACCAAAGCCTACAGTTTTTCCAAAAAAACAAAAAATATACAGTACATGTATGGTCTGTTGTCACTCATCTCTTGCAGTGTTGAAAACATCATGGGTGTTTTAACAGGCGTAGTGTAGGGGTGAGGATAATCTGGTTTCATCCCTTGGGATCATGTTACGTTGTTTTTCCTATGTCTCTGTCTCACTGATTTGTCAAACTTTGCCCCTGTGTAAATTAGTTGGATCTCATTTTACTACTGGGGCTATCTATCTTTCTTGTTTTTGTAAATTATTTTATCCACCAGGAGATAGAATTCTTCTTATAGGGCCTACCAAAATCTCCTAATATGTTTTATGGGTAAACGTGGCAAAAAGACACTGAAAAGTACTTCTTGTCATTGAAGTTTCTTTTAATATTGGGACACTGTAAACAAAACAATTCTGTGTTATACAACTTTCAGCAACTAGTCAACACCTCTTTAGAGTAATGTGGCATTTAACCATGTCACAAACTTTTGATGTTGTTTGTTTGTTGCTGCTGCACTGTGGTGGTAGGGAAACACATGTAATCTTTCTTCAGCAGGAGACACATGACATCATAGACACATCTTGACAACAGTGACTATAACCCAGCAAGGTAGAATATCCTAGCGGATTAATTATTTCCCTAATTTCAGATGTATTCCTCTAATTAGTAAATAACCCTCATTCCTGTAATATCACCCCTCAATTAAATTGTATGGCAAGAGTGGATCTGGTAAACCAAGTGTCTAGATCACTTGTCATTTTCATTTTAAAATGCTAGATTTGTTTTAAAATCATGCCTACAAAAAGACCACAAACCTGATTTACACAATAAGGACTCACAGAAGTTGTGGTTTTCATGTTATGTAGAATTCTACAATCCACGCAGTGAGCAACAGGCAGCCAATTAATGCCATGTTAATTATTGAGGCAACATGGGTGGATTGACAAGCAGTGTGATTAAAGGAGCAGCTGTTTTTCTAAATACTTTGTTATGCATAAACATTTCTGTAAATGAAATTAATGCAGTAGTGGAGTATTTCAACTCTTTTGTGTTAAGCTTTTTATCATTGTGTCCTGTGGTTAAATGTAATGAAACTTCAATAATTAATGTATATATGGAAATAGTTACTTAATATTCTGAGATCTCATTTATCCAGCATTGAAATATAGTTTATAATTCCAACTTGTTCTTTTGTTATAACTAATTCACTATGTAAAATATGTATCAAGGGGACTATATGTCTTTAAAAAATATGGCAATTAACACCTATACAGTTTCTGTTGCTACCTGTTCCGATTGAAAGAGATCATGTGCAAACACATCGGAAGTGACTTGTTAAAAAATGTGTTCATGACTAAATTCTTTATAAAACTTTGTTTGGGGGTGTGTCACTTTCCATTAATATTATTATTGGAATCTAATACATGACTTTATGAATCTTCTTTTTGTTGTGCATAATAAAATAAATCAGCACAGTGAAAGAAAGAAAGCTTGTCCCAGCAGACAAAACTAACAAAACACCGTTGTTGGAAACTGCAGCTTTAAAACCTTTTAAGGAATGTTGGACAATGTTTGATTCTAGTCTTGTAACTGCAATCTTTTTTTTTTCTGTTGAGGTGAAAAAAAAAAGTGCAAACTGTATTTAAATGCTATTTCATCATGAGGTGGTCATGGGTTTCCATTGTTAAAAGGTATTTTTAATGACAAAAGTACTTTTGAGTAGTTCATAAAAAAAACTCTAATGTGACTAAGTGAAAAATATTTCTTAACATCTTAGTAAGCTATGACTATACTATTTAACTGTACTTAATACAGCATGGTACTTACTATTATTTTTGATGTGCTTCCAGTCAGGTTACTGGGGTGCAAATCGTTTTGAAAATTGGTGCTAAACTGTTTTTAAAGTTTACCAACTTTAAAGCCTTACTGGTGCTCAATTATCAACTACCGCCCTAATCAAGACCCCTCACAACTTCTCACAGGACACGAACCTTCTCTCCTCTGTATGTGGATGAGTGTGGGTGGGTCATTTGAGTAGTCCAGACGTAATGAGAAACTATCATCATCTATGGTTGTATGGAATTAAAAAAAATAAAATAAACATGTCTATTACTGCCATAATTTCATGTTGCCGGTGCTATATGAGGTACCCTGGCACTAGAATCTAGCGCCATAGTGCCAAATTTGCACCCCTGGGTTACCATAATGCAGATTTACTGTACACTCTTTAAGAGTCAAGAAATGCATTTGAAGGTCTGAATCTGTAGGGAATTTGGTTATGTTTCATACAATAATATTCATGACCTTTCAGTATTTTTGTATTTGAATGTGAAGTACAGGGATCTCCAAACCACTCAGCTGACTAGTTTTACAGCACATAATAACTATTGACATCTTTTAGGACAGCATATTCCATATATCCCATAAGGAACCATGTGAGCAAGAGCTCATAACTCATACATGCTAAAGGCACGAGCATACTATGTAAAGTTCTGCTTATGAGTGGAATAAATGGGATATTTAACTGGAAGCCTGAAATTCTCTTGATACCAGTATAAACTTGGGTCTAGAGTCTGTTACATTAGTCATTAATGATGCCATCTGGTTTATGTATTTTTTTTTTTTTAAAGTGTATTAGGGTTTAAAAATGTCTTTTGTAACTTACTCAGTAACACATATTTAGAATAGAAGTCTGTTTTAATGTATTCAGACATTGAAAAATACTTCTAGTCAAACTGTTTGTCACGGAATTTAAGTATTTCCAAATTCAGCACTATTGAGCGTTTATAGTTATGGAACATTATTTAAAGGTTTGAAAAGGAAGAACATTCTTAGTCCATTAAGGAATTGGCTGTCTTGCTGAGAAGGCAAAAGCCATTTTTTGTCATACAGGTAATTAGATTTTGTTTTTAGTATGTGTGGGACCTTCAAGGCACATCCTGTGTAGATAATACAAATTGATGCATAGAAATAATGCATTGGATGAGTAGGATACTGTTGATTCCTTCACGGTTTCAAAAAACAATTGTCAGTTTCCTGGCATTTCTGTTGTTTGTGTATTAAGGTATCCTTATATTGAATTGGTAAATCTACAGTATCAACTAGGTGTGATAGCCAAGGCTTCCAATTCCGTTGTCTTGCTTATTAATATTAGTAATATTAGCAACATTATCACGTCTACCTCCCATCCACTCTTTCTAGCATTAGTATTGTATATTCATTTTTGTATATGTATCTATATATATATATATATATATATACACACACACACACACACAGTATATATATATATATATATATATATATATATATATATATATATATATATAAAAGTGGAAATTGGAGTAGAATTAAATGGGTCAGTCTTAGATCAATTAATCATGTAGATACATAGCAGCTAAACTGTCAAATCATCTTAGATTAAGCCAAATGAAATAAAATACGTGTGTATCTAGTATAATTAAGTGGGTAAGGTGAAAATGTTACACAAGTTTCAAATATATGTATTATTATACCTTACATTGAGAAAAAATGTTTTGTGGTTATGTAGGAACATTATAAAATTAGAAAATGCAGTACAGTAAATCAATGAATATTACAGTGTTGAGTCCTAAAAATGTACTTACTAAGAATTCATCAAGCAGCATAAGTGATACTTCCATATATTCCAGTTAAGAATTAATTCTGAATAGTCCCCAGCCAACTGACTTAGACCATCTTTTCAAACTGCTAGCTGGCGCAGATTAGGAAATTGGATTTTCTGAACTTTTGTATCCGTGGTATGTGTGTGTGTTTGATCTAGGAGCCAACTATAAAGAATTAATTAACCACTTAAAACAAACTGTTATAAAAAGAACCACTTACGGCTTTAAATCCATTTCCCCTTCACCTTCTTGCAGTGCTATGTCATCAAATTTAAATCTAATTGAAAATAATTGGTGTTTTAAAGCATATCTTTTAAGTGGAGTAAACCAACTAAGCCACAGGCCAAACTTGTCAATCTCTAACTTTTCTTGTGGAAATGTAGAACTGTGCCATAGAAAACAGCGATCATAATGTATTTGTACTGTTATCTACCAAAGTATGCATAATACCTATTTATCTATTCTTTGATATAGACTGTGAACTCATGAGCCTGAGCTTGGGGCCTGTATATTTCAAAATAGGTGCCACATGTTAGCATTTGTGTGAGATTCAGGGGGCGGGAGTTGGGGCTTACTAATTAATGTCTATCATTACTAATTGTCTATTTAAGCCACAATCATACACACTTCCCCTTTCTAGTGTTTTCACTTTGTAGCTAACGTGTAGACTCTTCAAATTGTGCCTTATTTTCTTCCGAAACCTCGTGCTTTGTTTTCTCGTCCGACTCGGACGATTCTGGGCAAGAAATGATTTTTCCTACCTGCTCTTGAGATACATCTCATTCTGCAGCTTCTTTCTCTTTTGCTGCAGCGGTTCCATTGCCTGTCACCGCTCCAAACATTCAGTTTCCAGCTCAGCAACCACAACATTCCAAACAGCGGTCTACTACTCAACCTCCATCACAGCTTCATTATAAAGACTGGCCCATTGCCAAACTCTTGAAAGCTTTATTCGATAAAGGAATAGCAGCAGCAGGCAGATGCCCCTCCCCCCGTTCCACCAGTGCATCAGCTCCTAAGAACCGGCTTGATTCTCCGCTTCAGCAGAGGATCCCCTCCTTCACCTTCACTACACTATTTTCAGTGATTTAAAAGATATGACGCCCAGCTCGACAATTTTGAAAGCTGCGGCACACCTTCAACAACAACAGCAGCAGCCATTCCTACTTTCTCTCTACTTTCCAATCCTGCAGCGGCTTCCGCTTCCGGTACCTCAACCTCGGCCCCCACCATCGCAATCCCTGAATACAATCTCATCTGCAATTGCATCTGGTTCCCATTCAGCCTCCACTATCAGATGCCACTCTCCAAATATTCGGAAGCAAATTATAGAAGGTAAAGATGTTAATTTAGTTTCTATTTTGATTGCCACTTCTGAGTTTCTCGATCACCGTGTTGTGGACTGTGGGGATTTGTCAGTTACCCTAAAATCTCGCGATCCACGCCTTTTTAAAAATCTAACTCTGGGAGACTTTGTCCTTACTTTTTCCATCTATTGCGACATTCTCTCCTCAGTCTATCCTCACCTTGAGCTGGATCAATATCTTTTCTATATTGTGGAGCTCTCTGTTAGATACGGGGGTACCATGTTTTATGAGTACCACAAGGCCTTTTCAGCCAAAGCTGCCTCCATTCTATCAGCCGATAACCACATCGTTGACTGGTCTTCTCCGGATCTGGAGGTCTGCGAGCCAACGCCTGCAGAGTTTGTGCATCCACAGCGTACTTTACCTCCCTCTGTCCAAAAGCAGCTTCCAGTTCTTTTAAAATAGGCCAACGCTCCACCCCTCCACACTTTATTCCAAGATTATCAGCTCCAAACCCAATCCACGCTTCAGCCACACCCGACCAGATCTTCAATCCGTAACATGGTCGCAACATCAAGTTCTCCGGTGCCAAACAGATTTGCAACAACTTTAATTCAGCAGTCTGTTACTCCAGTACTTGCAGAAATCTCCATATCTGTAGCTTCTGTGGTGACACCCACTTTAAATCCATCTGTCCATCTCCCAAATGACAAACAAAATTACTAGTAGTATCCACTCCCATAAACATCCCAGCTATAACAGAAGCACTTCAGCATCATCCAGATAAGTTATTCACTTCTTACCTCATCAATGGCCTGTCATACGGATTCTCCACCGGCCTCTCCGAAATCCCATCATCGCTGTACATTTGCAACAATTTACACTCTTGCAAATATTCAGGCAAGAAACACCTTATCATTGACCTATCAGAACCTCGTGGAAGCCCCACAAGCAACATAAACTCTCTCATTCCTCATGACCAATTCTCTCTTCATTACATTAAAATATCAGATGCCATTAAAATCTATCAAAATAGCAGGCCAAGGTTCATGGCTAGCCAAAGCTGACATATCAGACGCTTTTAAAATGATACCCATCCACCCCTCTCTATGTCACTTGTTCGAAATCTGCAGGGGCAATAAATATTATTTCTCCACTCTACTTACCTTCAGCTGCTGTAGCAGCCCGAAAATTTGACACTCTTTCTGAAGCACTCTGCTGGATTCTCCTCAGCTCCTACCGTGTCCCATTCCTGCTCCACCTGATAGACAACGTCCTTCTTATCTCCCCTCCCTCACACCCTCCAGCTGAAGCAATCAATCACCTGAGAACCCTGTTTTCTTCACTCGCCGTTCCACTTTCCGAAGAGAAAACCATCGGCCCAGTCAATTCATTGGAATTTCTCAGAATAACGCTTGACACAGTAAAATTCGAAGCAAGTCTCCCTCCAGCTAAAGCTAGAATGCATCCGCTCCCTCATCAATAAATTCCAGATTTCCTCCTCCATCAAGAAATGAGACCTTCTATCTCTTCTCAGACATTTCAATTTTGCGCTACGCATCATTCCACAGGGTAGAACATTCCACAACAGCCAAGAACCTAAATTCATACATCAACATATTGTCCGAAGCCAGAAAGGACATAAAGATATGGGCCATGTTAATTTTCCACTGGAACGGCCTCTCTCAATTATACAAAGACTACATCTCAGTTCCCCATGACCTTGCTCTTTTTACTCATGCTTCTCTCGTCGTATTCGGCGGATTTCTTGGTTTTCCAGCAAATAGCCCCTCGAAATCCAGAATCTATCCCCTCATCTGAAATCTACTGCCATCCTGGAAATCTACCCCATCGCCACAGCCGCTCACCTCTGGGGTCATCAATGGTCAAGAAAATCAATTCTATTCTACAGTGACAATAAACCCAAAGTCCGCATCATTAATAAAGGATGCTCTTCCTCCCCCCTCATCATGCAGCTGCTTCGACGTCTAATCTGGATTTCAGTCTCCTACAATTTAATTATTCAAGCTCGCCACCTTCCTGGCACCCATAATAATGCTGCTGATGCCCTTTCTCGTTTACAGATATCATGATTCCATCAACTGGTTCCCATAGAATCCCCATCCCCTCAACTGCTCTTGCTCAACTGAACCCAATGCTCTCCAATCTCCTGCAATCTGCCTGACAATACATGGCCGCAGCCTTGGCCCCTGCCACCAGATCATCTTACTCTACCGGCTGGTCAACACATACTACCTGTTGTGCTCAAATGCATATTCAAACTATCCTGTTCGATCAATCCTAGCCTTCATCATTCATGCAAGAGACTATCTTCACTTGGCTCCTACCACCATTAAATCATACATCTCCGGAATCCAGTATTCCTACCGCCTAATGTCGGTAACTTCTCCAACGATCCTATCCATCCCTGCAGTTCGTCTAACTATCCAAGGGATTCTCAAGGACTCCCCTCCCTCCTCCACCTCCGGCCTACCCATATCAATTGACATCTTATATTCTCTAATATCAACGATCCGGAAAGGCTGCTTCTCCCCCTTCAAGGACTTGGTCATGGAAGCCATGTGTTTAACAGCTTTCTTCGGCTTTCTCAGATGTTCCAAGTTCACCGTCTCATCTATTTCCAGCTTCCCCGCATCAGGCATTCGTTCCTGCGACCTCTCTCTGTTCTTGGACTCACACTTCCTCATCCAGCTCCGCGTCTCTAAAACCAACCACCAAAGACATTTCATTCAGCTCTCAAAAATCGACTCACCAGTGTGACCCTACTCATCCATGTCAAAGTACATTGCCTCTAAGAAACCATTTCTCCCATCAGACCCACTGTTCAGCGACTCCTCCAATTACATCCCGCCACTGGTTCTCCTCTCATCTCGCTACCCTTGTTTCCCAAGCAGGCCTGCCTCCTCAATTCTATACCCCTCATTCATTTAGAATTGGAGCAGCCAAGGCCAAGATCAATATGTTCTTCTTATGTTCTTAATATCTACACAATCAAAAACATGGGGCGATGGGCTTCCTCAGCAGTCGATTCATAGATTCATTCATCATCAGCAGGAATCAGCATGTGAAAATGAACAGGAACTTATTTGGAATGCACACCGGTCAGTAACTGACAACACATTACAACCCCAACCAGGCCACGCTCTCCTATACGCAGCTCAAGTGGACTTGGTTGGGAACAACCAGACATAAAATCATAAACAAAGTAATGCATTTATGTAAATAAGCACAGAAAACACACCAAACAGACACAGACATAAACAACCAATGAGAATAAACACACTCAGTCCACAGTCCAGGCTCTTCCAAAACTATTAAGATATTACTAGAATGAAACACATTTGCATGTCATGTGACATGATCGGTAAGATTATAAATATAAAGCAGGCAGGGACAGGTTCCGATTGAGCAACCATATAGCAACTGAAAAAGAGCTGATACAATTCCAGTATACATTTACACAAAGGTCAGGAACATAAGTCAGCATATTTGCCATACAGAATGCCCTCCATGTTATTTATATCACAGGGAGCAGCTGTTCACAAGTCCCTTTTCTCTGAACAGAATACACATAATTAGATTCTAGAGTGGTGGCATTGGGACCCCCTTTTTATTGATGAATTTGTTTCTCCATTCTCAAACCTCCTTGGGCTTGACAGCAACCCCAAAAGTCATGTTGTGCCTGCTGTGAAGGGTGTGGGAGGATCCATGGTGATTTGAACATGTTTCTGTCAGTACAGACATAGACCAATCATCTATATTGAAGGCCACACACACACACACACACACACACACACACACACACACACACACACACACACACACACTGAATGCATCATAAACTGATGGCTCCATAAAAATGACACCCTCTACTACTCCTTCTGAATAAGAAGGGTATTAACTTGCAAACCCATGGAGGAAATACTAAACAAGATATAAAGAGGAGAATGTGACCATAAAATACACAAGTTTAATTACAGCAATCACATAAACTGCATTACACATACACAGTATATTTTTTTTATACTGTTGGATGAGTATACCTCTTGTGGACACTGATATTTGCTTGTTTTGTTTTTTTAATCCCAAAATCAGGAGGAATAAAAGATTTTAAAGAGTTAATCTTAACCATGCGCACTAACCACAATGTACATAACATTTAAACAGTATTTAGCACTTGCTTTATAGATTCAGTCTTTTTCTTAAGAGACCTACCAGATGTTAAAAAAAACACACACACTAGTTTAATAAGCCCAGAATTCCCAGCAGTTTCACTGTCTGCATGATTGATAGCTTCAGCAGAAAGAGCACAAAACCAACCTCCCCCAAAACACACACCTATTGCATGAGAGAGAGAGAGAGAGAGAGAGAGAGAGAGAGAGAGAGAGAGAGAGAGGAGAGGGGAGAGGGGAGAGGGGAGGGGGAGGGGGAGGGGGGGGGGGGGGGACGCATATAATGGCTTAATGAATGTAAGTACCAGGAAAATTGATCTATTCAGGAACCCACCAGAGGTGTTTGGGGGATATGTATTATTATCAGCAAAGATTAATTGCAACAGGAAGTAAAGGGCCATCAGTCACAAGAGAGAGAGAAAAGTTAAAACCATTTTTAATGAGATATGATGGTAGACACAAATTTAACAACAATGCCATAAATTCAGGAAGGTAACCATATTTTCCTAGATATATATATTATATATATATATATATATATATATATATATATATATATATATATATATATATATATATATATATATTAGCTCAAAGAGCCAGCTGCCCAACGTTTCGATATGTTGTACATATCTTTCTCAAGGGAGCCTGTGTTTGAATCAAAACATTGGAGGTATTTATAGGTTTTTGACGGCATGACAACTACTTGTTATTGTTTACATTCAAATCCATGATTTATTCTTACTTGATGTAATGGTGTTCTATATATTGTGACATAATCTCTACTTCTATCTTTGAATCTGTATTAATTCTAATTAACATTACTTTATATAAACTTATATTTTTATTATATCATGCAATGCTGGCTCTGAGGATCAGTCTAGATTTGGCCTCCTCAGCGCATCAGTATGCACAACTTTTGAATGAATTTTGTTTATTTATTTAAATGTTATATATTTATTGAAGTTAATTAGTTCATTCTTTTCTGTTGAGTCCCGCCGGCATAATCGTGTTCAGTCTATTTATCCATTTACTTTCTTTTATTCTTCTATATGTCGCATTGTCTAATTTGAGCTGTTCTAATACTACAAACTTTACATCATTTATGTCATGTCCCAGACTGGTGAAGTGCTGTACTATTGGTTAATTCATTTTTTTATTGTGGTCCAGTGGTTAAAGAAAAGGTGTTGTAACCAGGAGGTACCAGGTTCAAATCCCATCTCAGTCACTGACTCATTGTGTGATCCTGAGCAAGTCACTTCACCTCCTTGTGCTCCGTCTTTCGGGTGAGACGTAATTGTAAGTGACTCTGCAGCTCATGCATAGTTCACACACCCTAGTCTCTGTAAGTCACCTTGGATAAAGGCATCTGCTAAATAAACAAATATATACATACATACACACACTGTATTTCCCATTATATTACAACAGTATAAGGCATTATGACAAATTTATCACAAAATTACCACTGTACGAAGAGAGCTGTTTTTTCATAGTGTACAGAATCCTACCTAACAGTATGTATTGTAAAAGCAACTGAAGTTTTTAAAGACTACATCACACAGCACAGGATGATCTGACTCTGAGTAAGATCGCCCCTCTCTGATGTCATTAGACTGTCTGCATTTTCATCAAATCCGCCCCAGAGGCAAAACTGCCTTAGCGGCAGATTTGCCTTGGGGACAAAATTGATTTACTAAAAATGCTATGTGTGCAAAATTTGAGAGGAAACTTAACCTTATTTTCCTTGCATTCCCTTGAAAGTTGGTAGAAATGATTGAAATCCTTCACAAACCAGCCTCTAAACAATTGTCTTTGTTAGCATTGTTTTTACAAAAGTTTTGTAATTCTGGTAAAACTGGCAGAAAATACACTTTTGTTTCATGGTAAAAAGCCACTAAGGGAATTAAATGTATATAGCCACAGGGTTATTTTAAACTGTATTTTACACTGTTCTCTGTCAGAAAACAAGATATTATTGCATTTAACCAAGCTATCCTATGAAAAATAAAAGCATTTTGGTTCGAGATTTTTAAAAAACAAAGGAAAATATTGCATCAACAGGACAAACTAGAAAAGAATTGCAGATATTTGCAGAAATAACTAACCTTGACCCCTGTGGATATCTCTACGTCTTATTCATACCCAGACAGATGGCTTTGTGTTTATCATGAAATGAAAGTTTAATAGCCTGATTACCAATGCTCAATGTCTACATTGACATGTATAACTTTTTTTGGGAGGTGGTGGGGGCGAAGGGCAATGACCTGACTTGGGCCACACTATAGCACAGTAACACATGTAGCTTAATAATTGGCCCCAGAGTAAATGTTTGTACATTTCTTTACTTGCTTACAATTCTTTTATAGAAATAGCTGTGACATATGTAGGATTAATGTGACTTTAATGGTGTTAAGCTTGGTTTTGGAAAGTACCGAGCATTGTACTATTACTAATCATATGTGAGATGTTGCTCAAGCACCCCTACTTCAGAGCCCATGTGGTACAGTTTAGACACAGACGTTATCATTCTATGTCACTGTTCTCATAATACTGTAGAGCCTCACTGACTGCATTATTTTGTACTGCTGGCAACACATGTGTTCAACACAGGCGTCTAACCCTGGCCACTGTGACAATTTGTAGTTTTAACCAAGTGTAGGGTATTTATTTTAAATTGACATCAGGGCCACGTCGGTGCCTTTGCAATTCATTAAGCCTAAGGCATCTTAATTCTACTTGAATAAACTGATCATCTGAACCATCTTCTTATGTTAATAAACATACCAGATTGGTACATTGTGGGTGCTTCAGTCAGGAAGTTTGAATTGAAATGTCAGGCAAAGTTAATCAATGTCCTTATTATAAAGCAAAGTCATGATCCCATAAGAAACAGACACAGTTAATGCATTCGTACTAATTCAAACATGAGTAGAAAGTGGCAGCCCATTGCTGGCAACTGCCTGTGGCCGGTTCACCATTACTGTCCCTCAGTTGTAAATATTATAAACAATGTCAGAAATTTAGGGGAGGGGTGGTGGTTTAAAGTTTTAAAAAAAAACTAAACTTGGCTGTGGCTGAAGTAATCCAAGTTGTTATTTCCAACTCCTTAACCTCCACTATTTGCAGGCAGTTGCCTTGGGGGATGTGTGTATGGCTCAGTCACAGTCCACACACATTATCAACATGTATGTATTTATATAGCGCTTTTTATACAAAAGTATCACAAAGCATTTGAATAACATTTAAATAACGGTATACACATAATACAAAAGCAGTAAATTTAAAAGTTACATTAAAACCCACTAAGGTAAAAAAGCCATTTTATAAAAGTGTGTTTGTAGTCTTGACTTGAAAACTGTAACTTTCCCAGTATCTCTGACAACCGAAGGCAGAGCATTCCATAATTTCGGAGCTCTACACGAAAAAGCCCTACCTCCCGTGTTGCTTTTGTTGACCCTAGAAATAAGCAGCAGCCCCGCATGTGATCACAGAGTGCGGTTTGGAAGATACAGGGTCAGTAACTCCTGCCAATAACTAGGTCCTAATCCATTCAGGACCTTGTAAATTAACAGCAAAATCTTAAAATCAATTCTATACTGCACAGGGAGCCAGTGTAAAGAGGCCAAAACAGGGGTAATATGTTCACTTTTCCTGATTTTAGTGAGAATTCTAGCGGCGGTATTCTGAACAAGCTGCAAGCGGGATACCACACGTTTTGGGACACCAGAAAAAAGTGTATTACAATAATCAATTCTAGGTGAAACAAAGTCATGCATTAGTCTCTCGGCATCAGATGCAGAAATAATTGGCTGTATTTCTCAAATAGTAAAAATATATTTTAGTAACTTCCCTAATATGAGTCTCAAATGAGACATCATGATCAAAGATGACCCCTCTTAATTTCTAGTTTAAGTTTTAATGACAGACTGCAAGGGTCAAGCTCATGTAATCCCACATTTTCTTTTAGTTGGTTCTGTGAGCCCACTAGCATAAACTCTGTTTTATCTGAATACAACATTAGACAATTCTGTGACATCCAATGCTTGATGTCTGTATAACAAGTAGCTAGTAACACCCATCTAGCTGTCCTTTCTTTCCCATGCCTTGTTATGGAACACTATCAGCATTGCCATTTGCATGTGCAAACTGGGAAACAATTCATCTGTCAGTAGTCCACCAATGATTGTTTTTTAACTCAGGAGAGTTATACCCTTTTCATACGACCTACATAATAGTCAACATGTCTTAAATGTAATTGTGAATGAAGTAAATTGCAATCATATAGTTTCAACACATTTTTATTGTGAATTATTTAGGTAATGTTAGGGTTTTAGTATCCTCCGATATTTCTTAGATTTATAAGATTTAATCGGTCATTTAGATAACACTTGGATTAGAGATCAAACATGTCACTTTAATTATATGGAAACCTTATTTACTCTACTGATTACTTTTTTTTTTCTTTAGCTGCATTACGTATTTCCAGTTCAAGGTTTCTACCCTTTAAGTAAATGTTTCAATCTTTCTTTGCCTACCCTTTACAACACCCTGCCCCTTGTCAACAATGAGTGCCACAGCACAACCACACTAACATGGTACTGTTAAATAGTTGTGAAAGTGTGAATAACAACTTAATAAAAAATAGTTGTAACTAAATGGTGAACAAAATTCTAACATCACTAGACCTTGACTAAGGGCTCCACATCTCTTTTTTTCCTAAAAGGTAAGGGTGAACACATTAACATATCATATATCTTTTTTCTCCTTGAGATTTTGAGGGACAGCAGATTTCAGACTGATAAATGAATGATTATTGCAACTTATTTTTCCATTCAATAAAAGCAAAGTTTACTTTGCACTGGTAACTTATAAATAGCATTAACTTCCAATACTGACTTCCAGTAACATGTCATTTTTGTATCCACCCAATCAGTCCCAAAATATTCTACCAATCAGTAATATCTACAGGTCTGTAATTTAAGGAAAATATATAGCCCTATCTGTCTACCTACCAGCTCATTCCTTAAAGGCACTCCTCCTAAAGTAGACCAGTTGTTAGCTCCCAAGCAACCAACTGTCTCCTGATTTGTCAGCACATTTCGTTATGGAGGATCTAAGAGAAGTCATCTATTTGGTAAGATGGCTTCAGTAGTGCAGTCAAACAATAATACATTACACTTTAATTTAAATACATATAGTATTTAAATTTCAATTATCTACACAATCTCCAAAGGTTATAGAACGATTTGTTTGTGGTTTCAAACATAGCATAAACTGTCAGTGGCCTGTGGCATTCTTAGTCTGTTGTAACGAGTCTGTTTGTCTGTATTTTACACAAAACAAATACACTTGTACAGTCATTTTGTGCGTAGTTCACAATCAATTCATCCCCACAAAACTGTATAATAATTTGTTCAACAAAATTACAAAAATTTTGAAAAAAGTAGTGTTAAGTGCCAGACATTATTTTATTTATATATATATATATATATATATATATATATATATATATATATATATATTATTGAATTAACTAATTTTTATTGAATTAACTAATGTTTGTTTTAACAGTAAATCATTTTCATGCATATTTATTTTATATAAAACTAACCTGATAACCACATAGCAAAAACGATTATGTGCAATTACTTACTACCAACACTACATGAAATGCCAAAAAATAAAAAATAAATAAGTTTTGCTGTTGCTTTTTGTTTTGTTGTATGTTACATTTTTAAAGCCCCCATAAGGATACATGAATCCTTGGAATAAATAACTTTATAGAAAGACTACCCTTGGATAACTAAGTAAAGTGAATTTCGATATGTATGAAAGCTTACTTTTGTTGTGCTAATCTTTGTTTTGTGCATATTTCACCTTTTCTTAAGTGTAATATTTAGGGGCCAATGTAAGGATACTGCTGTCAAAAAATGTGTTTAGCTGGCATAAAGAGGGTGGTCACTAAAAATGCAGTGTATGCCATCATTAATCCATTTAAATGATACTGAAATTTATTCAAATGGGGAAAAAGAGCTTGGAATTGGACGGGGATCAGGAATCCTAAGTGGGTGCAAACATTATAACAAGATGTAAGGATTTTGCCTTGCACTTGGGCAATTGCTGACCTTCCAAAAACTTTGCACGTCCTCTGACAAGGTGTAAACCATTGTAGAAGACACACACTTTCAGAGACCTGTCATTGGCCTCAGGATGGCTGCTGTGGTACACTTCCTGATGCAGCGACGCTTGGCTCTTGTTGAGGACAGGCAGGAATACCTTCGGAGGAGAAGGACAAGACGGAGATTAAAACCCAGGGTAACTTTGTTTGGGATGGATTGTCCTCTCTGCTTGCTTCTCCAGCAGTGTCAGCTGGATGGGGCTCTCCTTCTGTTCCTGCTGCATGCCTGTGCTGCGTTACGTGTTTCGCTTTTTGGTGGCCGCCGCAAGGCCTGCCACCTTATCACCTGGTTGACTGTCCTCCTGGCAACACCTGGACTTTCTCCATTATAGATGACCATATGGCCTCTTTGGTAGCAAAACTGATGTTGGCTGAAGCTTTTCCAAATAACTTAATTTCATGCTGAGTGACATCAGCCGCTAAGGACTCCTCCTCAGAAATTGTTTCTTTTATTTTTTACTGTGCGCCAAGAGGACTTTGCTGCCCTTCCTCCGACATATTTTTTTGTTTGTTTTGATTTTGTGGCCGCTGAATAGCCTGATGCACAGGCGGCGCACATTGCTCAATGAATATCCGCAATGAATAAAGTTACTTGTGGCCACTTACCTGTAATGAGTGAGTCCTCAATCGCAAAAGTAAGAACGTGCATGTACTGTTATTATTGTAACGTAGGCAAATATATGCAAATGTGTATATTGTATAATGGTAACTTACTGCAGAACCATATGTACAACAGTAAAAACCTTTTGTTTCTTGATACCAATATTTCCCCCCTGGGCTATCTGAAAAGTTTTTATGAAAACACTTGTCATTTTGTATGGTAATTCAGTCGTATCTCCCAACTCCAACACTGGTATTCATTTTAAATAACATGAAATTAAATTCAAACTACACATGCATTTTTTAATCACAAGATTGAACAAGAATAAAATGCATGCTTCTTTTTTCTGCGCTGATTTCTGGTTGTCTTGAATCCATTAGCAACAATTGTTAGAGGTAACGTTGAAATTACCTTGCAACTGGTTTAAAAAAAAAAAAATCTATGGTGGAGATTAATACATCAGAGGTAAATTTGTGTTGGCCTGTCCAGTCCAAGACTGAAATGGGTTTAGTTTGCAAGAGCAGGGTGATGTATTATCATGTGGTATGAAATCCAATGCATGGATACCATGGTATATAATCCGATAGGGTTACCAGGTCTGAAAATATTCACAAGTACAAACCCAGTAGAATTCCAACTATCAATACAATAATTGGAATCAATGGCACATACATATGATTCTTTAACCATGTTTTGTCA
This sequence comes from Acipenser ruthenus, assembly GCF_902713425.1. Classification (NCBI taxonomy): domain Eukaryota; kingdom Metazoa; phylum Chordata; class Actinopteri; order Acipenseriformes; family Acipenseridae; genus Acipenser; species Acipenser ruthenus. Next base: position 22,768,232 of record NC_081194.1, read on the forward strand.
TTGTAGTCCAATGAGTTATCAGATTATAAACCATGGTATTCATGCATTGGATTTTATACCATGTTAGTCCCATAGAACTGTATACCAAGGTAGTCATACTGATTTAGGTACAGGATTCGTTACTATGGTAATCCCATCAGGTGGTAGTCCTACAGTATGGTACCATAATGGTAATAAATCTGATTGCACTGTCCAATTTACCATAGGACAGCACCAAGGGATTTTTTATGATAATCCCATGGCACTTTCTTGTAAGGGATGGAAGCACTGTATATCTTTGTCCAATATCTGCTGTATAGTTTGAAACATGGTATTTTACCCAGCAATAAGAAATTAATATTAAACTTCACAGCTTCCTTCAGAGTAGAGGGATTGTTTCAACCTCAAGATTTTGTCCTGCTTTTCACTTCATGAGCCTTATAATTACCCACTGAAGAGCACAGTGTGGGCAGCCGCAGAGCTAGTTGAAGGTGTCTAACACAATTACTTTTTCAGATTTATGCCTTTATTATCTTATCACCACCCTGTTTAGCAATCTGGGCAGAAAGCACAAGGCCATTAAATTTTGATCAAATCTCATCTACCACTACACAACTTTGATTGCAATTTGAATGTAGATTATTTCACAGTTTGCTGCCTGGCTAACAGAGCAGTTTCATTGTTTCTCACACAGGTGATCAGAATTCACCAAGCCTGTGGAGAATTGAGAAACAAACCAAACGTCTAATGTAGGAAGTAACTGCTTGACAGTAGCAGTTACCCATTCAGTGCCTTATGACTTGTTTGAATTCAGCCACTAGGGAAAGACAGCCCCTTAATTTATTCATTAATTCTGCCTTATTTATTTACGGGAACACAAAAATTGCAATTAACAAAATTGCAATGTCCCTTAAGTTTGTAATGAATTAATGCACAGTCATTTTTAAGCTCTGTACTTAGTCGCATAGGTAAATCATTGTGTACTGAAGCCTGTGCAACTATAATTTAACTATTCCCAATAAATATTAGGAAAATGCAGATCATATGAAGTATTCCTTTTAGTGTGTAAGTTAATATGTTATAAGCAATGCGTTTCTTTCTGAATTAGAGATATAAGAATCTTTTTGTACAGTTTGGGTGAGAGAACTGTAAGTCTGAACTATTCGGTCTGCTCAAACTGTGCAAAATGACATCTATAATACAAGACACCCTTATACAATACTTATTATAAAATCAGGAAAACAAAGGTTGTATTAAACATATCAAGTGTTATGCAAGGTATGACATTTGTACACCATACTGGATTATATGTGATGTATAATACAGTGTATACAAAATAAATATGAAAATGCTTTCAGTTACAAGCACACACATAGGCTTACATATATATAAACCGGAAACAAATTGGTGGAGAGGCAGAGGATAAAATACTTGTCCATACTTAAAGAAGACATTTCTAGACATAATAAATTAACTACAATGAATTAATATTCAAAATGTCTAACATTTGTATATATTTATTACATTACAGACTATTACAACCCCAGTACTGTATATTATAATGCTGCACCCTTAAATATATTTTCAAATGGGTACAAATCTATAAATAAAATGTTATTTATTATAAGACAACTATTTAGGGTGATGTAGGGGACTTTTCCATTGTATTATGTACTGTTTATATTATCCATACCCCTGCACATGGGACAGAGGATATTGCCTTCTGAATGAAATAAGACACTGTACTTTGAAAAGCTACACTTTCCAAGACATCTGGCTGACCTTAGAGAACTCCTCAGATACAAGCACTGCACTTCGCACACTTCACTGGTACAAGATAGAGTGCTTATCTGATTGGTGATTGTGCAGGGATTCTTATGCTATTGAGCCACTTTCACTAACCTTGGACTGCGTTTTCCATATTCATTGTATTAAAATTGGTATTTCATGGTATTCACGAATCGTAAGCATGCTGGTAAATGAGACCATAATGCATTGACTGTTGATTTTAATACTTTGCCCCCTTTGTCAAAAAACCTACACTGGTTATATTTTGCAGTTAATACTCACTAATACACCGACTTGTGATTTGTATCATTCTTGCTTCTCTACTTAATCTTAATAAAAAATGTTTAGTTTTCAGTGATCATACTGCCCTGTACCAAAGTACTTCACCCGTTTTATTCTTACTTGACATGTTTTCTCAAACCCCTCAAGGCTCAAAGACCCTTGGAACTCTTTTAAGCGGACAGCTTCTCGACATCTGACTACATTCCTGAATTGTCTGATTTATAGGATTTTTTTCCCCTGCAAATTACATTACTGGTCGATTCATTTAATCGTTATATTATAGTGCAAGGATATGGGTGTACCTTCCCTCTCACACTTCCAAGATGAAACTTAAGTTATACTGGAAATGTTTTGAAAAAAAATATTAAAGTTACAAGGTCTGAAAAACCCTGCCATAGCACTGTCAATAAGGTCACCAAGGGGCACCAGGATTTCACTGGTTACACATGCTGACTAGGCTATGAGGTGTTTAAAAAAAAAAAGATTTTTCAATTATTGAAGGGACATTTACACAAAGTTGTATTCTATATATTAAAGGTGTTTCGAAAAGTCTGGTCAATGTCTGTACATTACAGCACTGCGTTTAAAGTAATTTAGTTCACATATGTTACCGTCTGAGGTTTTGCAGGTTGAAATCAACGTAATCACACACCCAGGTCTGTTTAAGCTTCAAAATGTATCTCCTTTCAAATTATTGACACAAGGCAGGTACTACCACTGAACATAAGACACATTCTTTTTTTTTTTTTTTTTTTAATGAATAAGCAACAGTTACAATGTTGTTACAGTTTCTTGAGTTTATAGATTTAACTTACTTTTGTAAGGCTTTGGTGGAGTTTCCATGCATTGTTTTTTTAGCTCGAGACATTTGCTCGAGAAAAATGTCCCGTGTAAAATGCTTTTTTGGTTTTCCATTTGCTCAATTTATTTTACTTGAGTAAACCGGGCTTTTTACCCGACGTCATGCAAATTAATGGAAAAGGTGGGGGTTGATATGTAAATTAGCTATGCATAAAGTACTCGTGCTGTTTTTGAAGATTACTAGTTACATTTTGTGAAAATATGGTTTCCATGAGCAGAGAACTGGCACACGAGTGAATCTAAGCTGCTATAATAAAGCAACATACCTTGTGCCTGGTTGGTTAATAATGTGTTTTACTGCTCTTGCCCAAATTTCAAATATCATTAGTTGGGTGTCATGTCGTTAGTAGTGAATACTGTTTCACCTATATGTTACGACTCATTAATTAACTTGAAAGGGAGGTGGCATATACTGATGAAACTGACTGAAGTGCAGCATTAGTTCGTTCCCAAAATTGCCACTGCCTGCTGTATCCTGCACAAACTCTTGTCAATAACAAAATTAGGTGTTCAGGAATCAGTGGCTGCCTGTGACAAGGGAAGGTTAAGAGTGTTGCCAAGTCTCACGAGAAAAAAACACCACTGTCTTTCAAAACAAGTGCAACCCATGTTAGAGTATGGGTGTTTATGCAAATTCCAACCTGCGACGCTCAAAAATACAAGCCCAATCCCACTTATTATACGTGGACCAGTTTCAATTGGACAGCAGCGAACTGAGGAGGCTCGTGCTGTCAGAGATTCTCTCCTTTCTTTTAAGTTGTGTTGGATTTACTGTTGTATTTAAATATAATGATGCAAACAAATAAAACACAATAAATACGTTCATTTGCAATTTTATTTAGTCAGTTCTGAGAGGGCATCAACAAATTGTTGGTATATATGTTGTTGCAATGTTTTGGGTGATCGAGCTGGCTCATCTAGTTCATCTAGTTCACCAACTATATTTATTAACGCGGAGGGCAGACACGCGTCTTCGGACATAGCTGGGATCAAAAAAAGGATGGGAATTAATTCAGTTAGACATTTAAGCAGCGCACTTGCTCTTCGTGTTTAGCTTTAGCGTAGTTTTTACAGCAAGGGTATTCTCAAAACAGCTGCTTTAATACTGTGGCGACGGCTTGCCATGGGTTCAACGAATAGAAAGAGACACTGCAACAGGATTTCTTTGGTGCCTGAAAAGGGACGTTTATTGCTCCAGCTGCGGGCTAGGCTGGCGCTTAAAAGTGCCGTTGGTTTTTAAAAGGAAGGTAACAAATGGATAGACGCTCATTCTCTCGACTATCACTTCCACTCACTCAGCACACTCTCGTAAACAGCACGCTGGCTGCGCCTTGTATAGAGTCATCAGGCAGGAAAGAGCGGACCTGGTTGGAACCAGGCTGCAGCAGCTACACAGACAGACAGACGCACAACACATACAGAAAGTGAACACAGCATACAACTATTTACAAGCAAATCCCGCCCCCCCAGCAGTTCAATGCAGCACCAAAACATCCCATTCATAAGTCCTGCGGTACCTGACGCTACAGTACTATAACAAGGGCATGACGCAGTTCATGGCAAGTGGTTTTATACAGAACTGTAAACCCACAAGAGATATACAACATGACAGACCAGACACAGCAAAAAATACTAATAAAAAGCCAGCATTATCATTAAGGTGAACTACACCACTGCTAACCATAAAACTGCCCATCAGCCACTTACATTCTGCCACATTGGAATCCACAGTAACAACTGACCTGCTCCCTTGCAATATTTAGTGATGTCACTTAAGGGTAAACAAGCTCATTCACATTTACACGTGAAATGCGTGTTTCCATGCAAAACTGGGTAATTCTCACAAATGTGCACACACATCGCCATTTCACGTGTATTTGCCTTGCATGGAAACCCCATGTTTGTCATCTAATATACTGTAAAAAATACACTGGTGCGACATATGTGCCAGTGTGTTAATATTAAACTACTGTACCAGTGCCACAATGGGATTACTACAATTTATTTTTTCAGGATCTACAGCATTCAGGTCATGTTGCTTGGTAGAAACACAAAACCACTATTTTAATTAAAAGTTTTAATTTGTTACTTTCAATACCCCTAGTCATTTTGAATGTTAAACACAAGCTTTCAGACTCTTGACTGACCTCCTCTTGACCCAGACGTGTGTACATGGAGGAAAAAAAAATAGTGGTTAAAGTTACCAATCTTCGGAATATGAAAACGTCACAGCTATACTGCTTCACTGTAACACAATAGCAGTCAGTCTCTAGGAATGTCCTTATTCCCACACTCCTGAGCCATTAATTTGTCAACATTCAGACTGAACCCGCCCCTGGGATCTGTAGCAAACAGCTATTGGTTAGAAAGCAGAGTAAACTTATCAAGTCTTCCATTCGTTGTAACTTCAATGAATAATGCAGGTGTCTGAGACAGGATAAAGTAGGACAGTCAAACAAAAAATGAAAATGCTACCCAAAAGGTTTGAAATTGCCTGTTGTTAAATTTGCCCAAATATGGTCATCGCAATGTTGAAAAAACAGTACGTGACCAGAGACAAAACAAAGACAAACTTAAAATGTCGAAAGAAAAAATGAGCTGATAGGATGAAAGTGTTTATGGCCTGATGTAGAAAACATTTTGTTTGAATGGAGTACTTTGAATGACTTACAGTACATACTGTAACTTGTTCTACATGTCAGTGCAACGCAGTGGTACACTTGTAAAGTATGTGTATGGTTATGGTTCCGATTAACAAAACAAAGTGAATGTATTTGTACAGGAAATGTAATGCAATTGTACTGCACCATATGCAACACTAAAATGTTTTGTTTACTGGTTACTAGGTGGTGCACTGTTTAGTTTATTGTTTTTTTCTTTTTTTCTTTTTTAAAAACACTTACAATAATGCCTCTTCCATTAAAGTGGTCATATCGGGCATTCAGTTTTTTCACAAATTGATCGATGGTTCGTCAAGCCCTGCTCTTGGTAAGTATTCACACCTCAGCCACATTGGCCCATCACAATAGATATACTTATTTGATGCACAAACACCTTTCGGTCCGGTTACCACTCTAACATTTTAAGACAAGATTCTTGAAGCTTTTCTCTTGGACTTCTTTGGGTTTTTGAGATGTTCGGAATTTACTACTTCCTCTTGCCATTTCAACTCATTCACTCATTTATCTATTCTCTTAAATCAGGGGTTCCCAAAGTTTTGGTCAAGGAGGGCCGCTTAACAGGTGGGACATTGGGTGGTGGGCCGCATAATAAAATTCCCCTATAATTAAACACCAATATGTGCAATAAATATAACATACCTTTATATATAGACCCAAGACGCACTTCTCTTCGGCTGCCTTTTTATTTGGGGGGGGTTCTGAAATATGATTTTATTTATTTTATTCGATTTATTTGATTTTATCATTGTATTTATACAATGATAGCACTAATCTGGTTTACCTTACCTAAATTAACATTGGATAGTCCAGGACTAGTACTAATCAGGATCTGTGAAACCAGCCATTTATGTGTATGTTTAAGGGGACTTCCTAAAATGCTTACTGTGGCTTAATGTGATTAAATGGAAAACAAATGCTTACAAACTGTCAAGTGTTCAATGTGAAAAGTGCTTAAATGTGCAAGAAGTTATTCATTATGTTTACCACAATTTAGTGACATCTATAGGGATTCCTTACTTAAAAAAAATGCATACAAATGTTTTCAAATTAAAGATACAATGACGGTTTTTATTTTAGTCATCTGAATTTATTACAAACCAATGCCAAAATAAATCCAGAACATTGTATATCAGAATCAGAATCAACTCATTTTTATCGGCGCAGTTTAATTACAAAAGTATGATTTATTAAAAGGATGGTATTATGAAGTGTTAAGCTTGATATCTGCAAAGTTTGTAAGCATTTGTTTTGTATTTCAGCACATTAAGCCACGTTAAGCGCAGCTTCACATTAAGCAGGTTATTTTTAGGTCTTAATGTGATTATTACAGTGTGTATGTTAATGAAACCCACGACTAATTATTATTAGATTTCAAGTAACTTGCCTAGTTTCTGCTTGAGTGGGATTTATGCAGCTGACTTTTTTCAGCGATCATTTGGTACAGTAATCACCAAATCCCCTATCTACTGGCTGCACGTGTCTTGTATTCATGTTCTTGAAGCTACAGTAGCAGCACACTGTTGTACCAATATTGAGCAGAAAATTAACTTGTAGTGGCCCAAGTCTTTTCATTCCAAGAAAATAAAAAAAATGAGGGCCGCAGACAGTGCTATAGCAGGCCGCATATGGCCCACGGCCGCACTTTGGGAACCCCTGATACAGTAATATTCCACTTGAAGAGCAAAACTGACCAAGAAAGAAAAGGCTCATTGATTTATTACTTCAGATTAAGTGCATATGAATCTCTTCTTTCTTTTCAACTAATTTGGTTATTGCAGGGAGCTCCCAATTCGGATCCCCTGTTTCTAAATGAAAACAGAACCTTTGTCACCTGTAATTGGTTTATCTATCATCTCCGCCTGATCCTGTTCAGGTCTGGGTGGATCCTCAAACCAAGCAGGTTTGATGCCAAATAGTTTCTTCCATACATCGCATAATCATCAATAAACTTAAACTCAAATTTCTATGTTGTGGGATTTTGTCCTGAAATACTGAAATTCAATTTATAAATTAAAGTTCGGGAGGAGGGACGGCCCATACACATTGTCACCTCAATATAACCCATCAAAATCATATAAATACCCATGTAACTCACCCTTCTCTTGCATTTAATTAATTCACATCCCTCGACATCCCCCATCTCTGCCCCAGTAGCTTCTACAGGAATAATCTATTATGGGGGTCTCCTGCCTCATCCAGACAGCCAGGTGGTTGATCCTTAAACCAAGCAGGTTAAATGCGAAATTGTTTCTTCCATACACAGCATAATCATCAATAAAATATTTCCTTAAACTCAAGTTTCTGTGTTTTGGGGTTTTGTCCTGAACTAGTGAATTCAACCTAATGGCTGTTGTGTTTGCCTCCAGTTTGTGGTAATGGTTTTATGCATTCTATTAGTAATTACTAATTATATTAATTTCTCTTGATATGATACTTATCACAATGAGAATAATTCCCATTCCTCCTACAATTTGCATATCAAGTTAGAGCAATTCTATTATGTTTATTGTGTGTTTCTACAGACCACATCCCTTTTTAGTAACTTACATACACAAAGTGTTTTTGAATAGATTTCAAAAGGTAGATAGATCTTACAGTAGCCTCATCCATCTGGAAAAGGCTAAATAATGCTATCTTCTGGAACAAAATGTTTTTGTTGTTGCAATTCCAATGTGGTTACTAAAGAGCAGTGTGTTATGTTCTGATTGTATGTTCAGTTTTCCATATTTTTAAAAGTGCTTTTATTTATTTATTATGATGACAGATGAGCTGCAGTTCTAGACATATTTAGAATTGTTTGAACAAACCTGGAATGTGTATACTACGCTCCGACTGAGTTAAGACATACTCAATAATCCACAGGGAGATAATCTGTAGACTCCAAACTGACTGATAAAGAGCAAAGTGGAACTGATGTTAAACGAATAAATGTACACCCATATACTTGTGTAGAATGGCCACAGACCTGCTGTAAACTAAGAAAGAAAAACTATACAAACCACCTGTTTTCTTGTTACTTGTAAATACAAATACACTCTGGTCTCATGATTTCATGAACTTTGAACAATATGAAAAATATGTAATGTATGTGCAGTGATGAGTTTGGCTTTACAACAAAAGCAGCTGTGTTTTTGGCATAAGTTTTATGTCCATTCTATGTTTTGCATTTGCCAGTAATGGACAGTGCTTATCAATAGTTTTAAATATAAATTACCGGTATGTGTGAATTGCCTAAAACTTGATGTTATGCAAGTTTATTATTTATTTATTTATTATTATTTATTTCTTAGCAGACGTCCTTATCCAAGGCGACTTACAATCGTAAGCAAATACATTTCAAGTGTTACAATACAAGTAATACAATAAGAAATACGGCTATTGATTAAAGCTTTAGAAAACTGACTGCACCCTTCACCTGAACTGTAATTGAAGCCTTTTAAAGACTCAACCTTTTATCATGGCATGGAATTCTAAATTATTAACAGAGGTTTTCACAGAGGTTTTGGCACACATCACAGGGGGATGGAGGAAATAGAGTGAGAAGAAAAGTAAACCTCTGAGCTGATCATTCAGGCACACCATAAAGCAAAGAGTAACCTTTCTTTTTACTAAGCAGTGTATCATATTGGTTACTGGTATAGCTGATTCCTGAGAGTCTGATCCCTTACTGTTTTAAATTAATATATTTCAGTGATGTAGATGATGTGTAAATGTACTTATTGTGTTTAAGTATTAAATCTGCCCATAGGATGCTGATGGATGGTATACTTACTAGGGGTGTTCCCGAATCCGAATTCGTATATGTACGAATAAAAGCCATTGCACACCGGATCCGTTCCGTCATTTAGCATCCGTCATCCGAAAAAGTCGTGCGTCAGTCCATTACACACTAGATGCGTTAATATCGTACTTCAGAGCGCTGATGTGCAGTGAAAGCTTTGTAGTAACAATACCTAGTTTCAGTATTTTAATAAAAAATAAATACAATTCTGTTGTACATAACTTTTGAACACAAAAAAATGTTAAAATGTAGTATGAACTTAATTATCAACAAACGCTGATGGAAGTTAAAATGTTTGCTAATTATTACGTTTCTACTAGATCTATAATAAATGTTGTTACGCAATACATAATAAAAAAAAAACATATGATATTACACAACACAGTTGTCATAGCATCAGAAACCATATGACCAATATTGAATTATTCAAACACTAGCTCCTGTAATAAATATATCTAAAAGCTGGGAAGCTAGCAATGAGCTACTGAAAATACTTTACAACAATAACCTTCTACTACTCTCTGCATATGGAGCAAGAAATTCCATCACTTTCATGTACTGCCCCTCTTCTGACTGTTAAGCCCTGACCGCTCTTGGTTTCCCTGTCACGCTTCTTTCTCCGATATGTGTCTCCAGGTTAGGCCATTGTTTCTTTACTTCGACTACAATTAAAATAAAAAAGTATATGCTTGTAATAATCTATACTGCACAAAATCCACGTGTTTATGTATGCTATCAATTCATAATTTCATGTTTTATAATGCATAATCATTCATGCCCAAGTCTGCGGCAATGTCTTTCCATATGTTTTCTTTGTTTTCAAAGTCTTTGTAATCTTTGTTGGATTTATCATAAAGTAATTTTTGTTTGGCGACACACAATTAGATTTTCCATTTTGTTCAGGGAACTTCAAGAACCCATGTGTCTTCCAAGTCGTTTTTCATTCGTCAATGTAATTTTAAAACGCACGTCAAATCTGATCAAAATGAACTTGTTTTGATTCCAAAATTCTCAGACTTAGTGTGCAAGGTGCAATAGGAAATGCACAAGATTGTTTTTTTCTGCTTAGACGCACGTTAAATTCGGATGCGTTATTGGATCCAGTGTGCAATGGCCTTTATGGTCTTCATCTGGAGTTGATCTGTGTCACTGTACAGAGTCAATGCTTCAGTTCATTCGATTCGAGAGGACTATATACGGAAAACTAAAGTTGGAATTGTGCTTAATTTTATTTCACGGTGTCAAGCAAAAGTTTGTGTTGTCATAATATAAATAAAATATATTTTTGGAGGGGGTAGGAATGTTGGCATTTTTTTTTTATTTAATATTTTTTGTAAACAGTTTAGCAAGAAGCCATTGTCTGTGTATCGTGCACAGTTGCAGCACAAGGCACCAGTTAGGATGTGCACTGTAGGTTGTGTGAAAGCAGAAAAACAGTGTCTCGCTGAGGATTGGGATTTTAGAAAAGTTTATTTGATTTTGTGTTTGTTTAATACAATTATGGCTGCTCTGTGGCTGTGTGCTCTCAATGCTGTTTTTTTTTCACCCCAAAATCACAATTATTTATATTTATTAAAAAAGGCAGCATTTCTCTGCTTTGCCTACACTTGCCTCAGTAAATTTAATAAAATCGTTTTGATTGCTACATTTCACTAGCTTTCTGATTGTGTGATAAGACATTTGTAAATAATAAAGTTAAACTAATAATTTCTTACGATGTTCTACTACTGTATCTCTTCATAAGTTTTGAGTGTTTTTTGTTTGATTTTGGTGCTGCTTTCTCTACATTGTAATCGTTTGACAAAAAAAAACTTCACATTATCATTCATTCCACTTTGTTGTTAATGGTTACTGCAAGTAGTGATATTGTTTTTAGTAGATCTTTGTAGAAAGTGCAGTAAACTGGACAGAACTGCAAGTGTATATATTGTAAATTTTGCTTGCACACATGCAGAGATATTGGTTTGCACCATTGCTTAATTTGTAAAGAGGTGCCGAAGAAATGACAATGATACCGTTCTTAAGAACCGCACATTCAGAATTATAACACGTTTATTTGAAAGAGTACTAGTGTTAGATGTTTACATTCACGTATTCTACATCATATACAAAGCAGTAGTATGTGCAGAAAAACTGATTAAAAGGCAACCACAGGACAAATAAATAAAAAAAAGCCTGTATACATGTTTTGTAATGGTTTTATAGTAAATGGTTTAAAAACAAACAAATTAAAAAGGCATTCAGATGATTCCAGAAGGGCAACATTGATTAAAAAAAAAAAAAAGCACCCCAACACGAACATTGGTTTAACCCATGGTCTGCACTATTATCAGCGATGTGTATGCAACAGAAGCTGCTGTTAGATTACAAAAACTATTAAACTTAGGCTAGGTAGTTGTTATCTTAGTATGTGTTTATTCTCTATTCAATTATATTCATTGAAAAAGGCAAGAGAGAACCAGATCGTTATTTTTTATTGTTTTGGTTTAATATAATATAGCAGGCTAATGTTCCTATTGAAGTAGGCTACAATTTTTTTTTTTCATTAAAAAGTTGTCATTCTTTGTTGAAATTAATGTTCAGCTTTCATATGCTGTTGTGTACTATTTATTAAATCAAACCAAGTAGTGTAAGAAGTTGCTTGTATCGTTCATGATGTTTTTCAAATCAAGGCCCGGACCAAATCAAAACTTTGACAACCCGCTAATCACACTCAACAAAACTATATTTAATAGCGTTTTTTTAATAGCTGTACTTACAGTTTTGTTAAGTGCGATTAGCAGGTTGTCAAAGTTTTGATTTGGTCCCAGCCCAAGTAAGCTTATTTGTGTATAAAAAACGACAATAGAGTTGCAGCCAGTGTCATCTTAAGCTGAAATCGTAAAGTAATTTAAAGTAGTCTAGTCTCTTTAGCGCGCACGCGCACACACGCAAGAACTTGCAGACTTGATACAACTGTTGAGAATTTAAAAAGAAAGCATTTTATGAGATTTTTAACTAGAGGTATCACGGCTATGACTCTGCACGCCCAGAGGTTCCGGCACAAATTAAGCACTGGTTTGCATGTGGGAATAATACATTTGTGGAAATTATTGCACATATGACAACTGCTGTCAGACCACGAGCCTTAAAAATCCCAAATATTGTGTATCTATTTTCATTATTGTTCATTTTAAAATAACACAAACAATAAAAAAAAAAAAAAAAATTAAAATCACCTTTCTGCATTCTTGGTTTTATTAGTTAGTGGTTATTGTGGTTCTATTGTCAGGGCTCTTCGTTTTATTAAGAAATGTGTCTGCTCAAAACAAACTTAAAAGGGACATTATATCATCAGAAATAAAACCCCAAAACAAAGAGCCCAACGTAGAGCTTTGTTATAAACTACAGCACAGGACTGGACTGCACATATTATACACAGTATAAGTGAAGTTTGCATGTGTGTTGCATTGAAAACGGCACATTATTACACTGTTTTGTCACTCAGGACATTTTTCCAGTGCAAATAAGGGTAAAAAAAAAAAAAAAAAGTTTTAAACAACTTCCGATTTTGCCCTGACCACTTCCGGTTTGACAAATACACATCTGAATTTATAAACGTGTAACGAATAGCATGGGCACAAATACAGATACAGATAATGGCTCTGTGTACCACCCCTAATACTTACTGAATTCAAGTTGATGACCTTGGCAGTGGCTATTTATCTCACTTTCAACCAACTGATAAGATTTAAGTATTGGTACCAAGGTTTTGAAAATACAGACCAAGGTCAGAGTGACCCGAGAGGTCATGGATAAGTTCTGCAGAACATTAATCATCCTCGCTCTCCCTGCCATGTATACATGTGCCAAGTCAGTGGTTCCCAACCTTTTTCAATGTAGGGACCACCTTGGTGTTTGGATTTTTCCCACAGACCATTTGTCACACATTTTTCACAACAGCATTTTTAAATTAATTTATATGTGTATGTATAAGTGCATGTAGAAAGTAAAGTATCTATATAACATACCTAACTTAATGAGATTCCTAGGCTTGAGTTGTCGCAACCAGCTCATCAAGGAATGCTGTCATTTTACGTTTTGAAAGTTGCTGATGGCAAAGTTCCTATTTATTTTGTTTAAAAAACTTTTTTTTTTCACATTGAGTGCTTTGTAGATAAATGGTATCTCAATTTTGCAGGATTAGAGTTTTGTTTGATAAAACCTCCTGCCAAATAATGCACTGGGGCTTGGGTCGTCCTCGGATCCAGTAAATATGAATGCCAGTTCTGGTCCCTGCAACCGTTACCTCGTGTAGCAAATTAATCTATCCATTTCTAATGCAACGTACTGCACTCACTGAGTCGCCAATAACTATTGCACACAAAATGATATATAATGTGGTTAACCCTTTAAGGACCAAGGATTTTTCAGTGGGATACTCCCCCAGGAGCAGTCTTTTTGTTTTGTTTTACTGTAGTTGACTCTCTTCTTATAACAATTCATTAAATGTATTTTTTACAGTAGCATCTTGGAATTGGTGTCCTTTTTTTCAGAACACTCTGGGGAACATTATAAAGTACTTCAGAAAACATATAGACTTCTTGCTTTTTTTTCAACATGGTATTTTGTATTTTTGGGCTTTTTTAAAACGTTAAGTATTTTATTTATCATCATGTATTATTCTGTGGCCCGAGGGACCTTACAATACATCCTCAAAGTTTTATTGAGACATTGATATTTGGGCAAATTACAAGACATATTTGTTTTCACCTGAGTGATTGGAATGACAATACATGTTTATTCTCAGGGTCTTTATAAACAATAATAGACACTACTCCCAGATTTTCTCAAAATAAATATTTATGAATAAAATAGTTAATTCATTCCATTATGAAAAAACCGTAGCTGACAAATGTAGTTAATGAAATAGTATCTGCTTATATCCACTCTTGTTTCTGGCTATTTATAAATGTTGTAAAAACATATATTAAACACATGACAGGATAATGTTCTAATATAACTAGAAGTCAAATACATCAAATTTAGAGTGTTTTCACATTATTTTAATTAGCTGTAAAGTTCTTGTGTCATGTTTTGTTTCTCTGTGCTGTTGAAAATGTCTCTGCCCTTAAAAATGAAATGCCTGTCTCAGTGATGTCACATGAAAAAAAAACCAATGCAGTGCAAGCTATACTGCAAATTATGTACGGTGGGCCAGCAAATCAAAGAAACAAAGTAATCGTGTTCACGGGCCCAGAATGACACTTAGGTATGATCGTGCTTACATGATCACGAGCTGTTTGTTGTGTTGTTTAGAACTGCGTAACCGGATTTTGGGAGTTGTTGGCCGACCACTTGGAGTTTACTCACGGACCACAGGATGGGGACCGCTGTGCAAAGGGACAGTCATGTGGTACAAACAAATGTTTAATGTATTCAAAGTACAGTAAAATAAATTAATTAGGTACTGGAAAAATTATTCACAAGTGGCCATTTGACTAAAATGTATATTGAGAGCATGAATTTTTTTTTTTTTAAAATAAATAAAAAACACATCCCTATATGTTCCTTGATGAGAAGAAAGATCTAATAATAAGAAGTGAGAAAATAGGACCTGGTGTTAGTAGTGTTCAAACTGTTCCCAAATAGTATGTAAAAAAAAAAAAACACAACACATAATCCTCACATTTTAATTTTCATGGACATGCTGCAGAGTGTCCAAGGTCCTGTCATACTGATGTTCTCACAGCAGATATTGACTTTCATTGCTCAATGGTCCATTATTTTTTGCAGCTCATGAAAAACCCTCTATAATCCATGTCATAAACAATGCTGTGTTGGAACTTCATTATTTCCCACATTTCTAAACAATGCTGTACTGAAACTGCTTATTTCCTGTGTTTATTCAAGAGTCTGAATTGTCATGCACACCAATAGAAAAAAGTCAAATACAAGACTTATTATTCAATTGCAGAAGTATAAATATTTAACAGGATCAAGTGAATGTGACTTTCCTCAGTGCTGCAGCAACAAACACCTTTAAATAATACTCAATTAAATACTCTTAAGTGCTACTTAAGAAACTAAGACAAGCAGGCAAATGTTCCAGCTAATTCCTTCAAAACATTTGTTTACCCCAAATCGCTATTAGCATTAAAAGTCTTTTTGTTATTTGTTTTAGAATTGTAACTGGACTTTTCTCCTTTCTAAAAACAAACATGGTTCTAATAATGTATTGGCTGAAATATTTTCCTTGTTCTTATGAGTTGTAACTTATTTCAATTGTTTACCTCCAATGAAACCACTGTGTTTCAGTCAGTGAATACAGAAGAAAATGCCATAGAACAATTAAGAAGGTGCACCCATTTGAAGAGTAGAAATGAACAGCTCCTTAAGAAAATCCCTGCCTGTGTCAACTGCCTAAAGCACTTGATCCTAGAGTTAACTGCAACTGGGAATATAAATTCCTTATTTACTGCACCAGAGAACTGCACTGTGCATTATTGTAAAAATGAATGCTTCATGCATTAGAAACATATCTCCCCATAATCTCTTTTCTCTTGCAGAGATCCATCAGAGATTTTACTTCCATGTGTAGGCAATATCGCATATGACATCCTGGTGTGTAAGTATAGGTAGGCATTATATTGGCAGGAATCCAAAGATTACTTTTAAGGAAAAGAATACTAGAGATTGATTCCAATCCCAATTTAAAAGCTACCAGCTTTTGTATGTTTGGAATGCTTCTCAACTTGCAGGACGATGAGACAGAATAATCATAACATTGCTGGCCATATTTGGGTTAAGTTTAGGTATATATGAAGGCAAGGCAATTTTTTTTATTTAAAGATGGTTAACTAATGGACTTTGTTCTTTTGTGAGACTTCAAAACAACATTCAATGATGAAAATAGAAAGCACCTTTTTGTAGACCTGTGAACAGGTGGCTGAGTGGATACAGGTGCAGAGGTGATGCAGTGCATGAATGAAACAATCCATTTGGAAAAAAGGCTTTATTGTATATTCCAGGTCTGGCGACCAAACAATAATCTCCTGGCAATACACACCAATGTGTACTGCATGGGGTAAATAACACGGGAAAGACAGTCCGAAATAATAAACAATATCCTCCCCACAATAATACAAACACGGTCACCAGTCCTGGGTGCGTGCAGTAGTGCTCATGGTGGGTGATACAACTTTATTTGTGACAATGGTGGAATGTTGTTCCGACATTGTGCTGCCCCTCGGCAACAGCTCCGGAATCGTGTTAGCCGTCTATTAATTCACAAGACAATTACAGACAAACAAAACACTCACGGTACGTTTATAGTTGTACAACTGGGGTCTCTAGCAGTCCTAGGTTCAGTGTATAAACCAAACAAAGGAACAGATTGCGATTCTCCGCCCCCTTTTATGCAGTCACACATGACCCCTTGGTAAACAAGTGCAGCTGCCACGTCGTTTCCCTTCCGGGTCAATGCATTAATGCAATTGACCCTGTCTAGCTGGCCGACTTCCCTTGAACCCTGGGAAAGAAATGTCAGGCCAGCCCATCCAGGGAACTCTGTTCTCGCTGCTTACCGTGCTCACAGGTAGGGAGAGAGAGATTTACAACCAAGAATCATTGTATTTGTCACAAGACCCAAATGAATACTTTTAAGCAGGCTGGTCACAGTTTGATACTCACTCCCCTTTTCAGGCAATGTCAGATGGTGATTGTGGTTTAAAGAGGGAACAACACAGCTGTGCTATACATAATGTTAAGCACATTGAAAAGGGGACTTCCTTTTGGAAAGGAGACACCAACTAGAAGGAGAAGTTCATAGAAACTGTGCACAACTTGCAATGAAAGTGTCTTGTTTGAAGGGG
Source organism: Acipenser ruthenus (assembly GCF_902713425.1). Lineage (NCBI taxonomy): Eukaryota > Metazoa > Chordata > Actinopteri > Acipenseriformes > Acipenseridae > Acipenser > Acipenser ruthenus. The sequence continues at coordinate 22,785,457 of NC_081194.1, forward strand.
GGTCTTGGGACGGAACCACATAGGCAGCAATGCATGAATAAGTAAACTGTACAACCTACAGGACCTAAAACAAGAATTATTATACACAATAAAACTAGATGATCCACCAACAATGACCTAAGTCCACATAGAAATGGTTCAAGGCAAAAGCTGTTCTATTGGAAAATATTACCACACTTAGCTTTGCTACAATTAAGTATTTTCAGACTTAACCATGTGTCTTACTAGGTATTAATTAGTCATTTAGAAGACGCTTTTATCTGAAGCGACTTAGAGACTAGGGGGTGAACTATGCATCAACAACTGCTGCAGTCACTTACAATAGGACCTTGACTGTTTTACGTCTCATCCGAAAGACGGAGCACAAGGAGGTTAAGTGACTTGCTCAGGGTCACACACAGTGCAGTGGCTGAGCCAGGATTGAACCTGGAAGTTATCTAGAACTCCTCTGCTGTCGATTTTTATTTCTTACTTCTATTTTTTTTTACTTCAAATACATTAGATGCCTTAGATGTTTCTTCGCTGTTAATGTTGATGTATTTATCTATGCGTCCCTATATGTGGTTGCTACTAATACGTTCTAAGGACTCGTCACTGTTATGAGTAATTGCAGGTCGAGTATTCAAAGCTTTTATTCTTGTTCTACAATTACAAAGTATAAACACATAATATTTTTTAATGTGGATGGTTAAAGTTTTAGAAACAAAATCTGCGTAATTATGTTAATTATGGTAGAAATACCTCAGTGAATTTGACAAATAAATTACAACCTTCCTATTAGATTCTTCTTAACAGAATGGTCTAGATTAAATCACAAGCACACTTTGAACATATGGCATTATCACAATGAGTGTTGCACAGGCTTGCATATGATGGTTTAAAAATGACCACCAGAGATATGACTATGTATATTGTTTTAGTAATATACTAATTCATGGCCTTACTAAAACTGAACACCTCTTAAGAATAGATAACTATACAATGTCCTGCAGTGTGGCCTTTTAATGCATCTTTCCTGGTTGCTTGGAATTATGGTTGTGCAATAAGCAATTGGAAGTTCCAAGGCCATTTTTGGCAACACACATTCAGAGACTCATTTGAGTCCTGTTATTCTGTGACGCTCCCATGATTCAAAGAAATGGAATTCACAAGCAACAGCTCCAATGTGAAAACATTTGAGAAATTATAAAAATAAAAAAAAAAGTACCAATTCTTATTGTGTTTCATTTCTAATAAATTGAAACAAGCACACAGCAGAGCAAGTGGTTACCAAGGCTTACTATTTATTGACTCTGAAGTTCTTTGATTCGTATTTTTACTGCAATTTGGGACATAAAGACTTTCAAGAACAAACCTAAAGATTAAAGAAATGAAACTGCTTCATTTGCTGTAGGTTACATGGACTGACTGCAACTCGGTCATTAGAATAACATTAATCTTCAGCACAGAAAATGATCCGGTACCAGCAAGCAGCACTAATTAACAGTGGTATATATAAAATATAAGAACCAAAGAATAATTCACCCCAAGAAAAGGGACCAGTGAAGCTGTTGCTATTGTTAATATATAAAAAGGGGGGTTTAAAAAAAGTGGGCCATATTTTCAAAGTGTTTCCTCCATTCTTTGACTCCTATTTTTGGAAAGAAAAAAAAATCATGTTAATGTTATAAAATTGGAAACAAAACACATTGAGAGTGCGTAAGAGGACTTGAAATATTTGATAAATTTAAGGTGGAAAAGCAATAAATCACTGATACTGGTAGATTAAGTTCAGGTAAAAGGTTCCCATGGTCAGATTAAGACATTGGACCATATGTGCTCAGCTCAAGTTTTCAGTCTACTCGTTCCAATGTAAAGGCTAAATGTGATTTGATTACCAATGTGGTCTGTGGCTTGTCTGTTTTGACTGATATGTGGGATCAATACAATACAACACAAAGAAATAAAAAGGGTTAACTTTTTTATATAGAGAACACCTGCTATGATTCTTCCTTGCCATTTCCATAGCAATTTCTGCATTGACAAACCGCGCACTAATTAGAGTCAAGAAACCGCAGTGTAATTACAGTGCTCCGGACTGCAGTGCTGAAAGTAAACAAGTCCTTGTTCATAGTGGATATTTTCCCATAAAATTATCCAACTATAAATATATTGTCAGTGGCACACCTTATGTACTGTGTACACCTCTAACATTATTATTTAGTTAGTCTCCTTAGGCATTAGAAAGTCCTAAGTTAATGGTACAACCTTGGCATAGTAGCGATTAGAAAATGTCGTAATATAATGTGTATATATATATAACATTTATTAAATATAATGGTCACACTGGAGAGTGCTACACATGTAAAACACTGCATGTTTTTTTGGTTTGTTTGTTTTTTTAAATAAATACACACAAATATAGCATACACAAATATATTAACCTTTATTTCTTGCCATCCTTCAAATTCATTGGAATTGGATTATTATTCATGGTGTCATTCAATGTAATGCCAGTTTGCTAAGGCTGTATTAAGACATCACTGTGTAAATACATGGACATTCATGGGAGTTAAAATAATGTGTTTTTTATGTTTGTCCTTCTAATATGTTTAAATGCCTGGGAGCAGCTCATATATCATTAATTTCATTAACCCCCAAGTACGATGAAGATGACTGTTCAGCATAGCTCCTGGACCTATATATTTGTCATATCAAAAACACAAGAAAACATTTTCATGAGATGCTAAAACAGATTTCTTTAACTTAAATGACAAAGCAATATACATTTTGAATATACAATTTAGTATAAACCGTATTGCTCACAACCAAAAATAGCTACATCATGTGACAAGCTACACATTTATGGGAATACATGCAGAATGAAACAGTATTTTATTTTTAGGTGAAAGCAGAGGCTCTGCAATAGCTTGTAATATTTATCTATTATTCACGCATTAGTAACACAGAGAGTGGGTGTTTGCTGTTCTTTTCAGTCAATTTGGGACTTGACCCAATGCAACACCAGAAGCTACCTAAAACAAAGGATACATAAACATCTTTGAGATGTTTTTTTAGGTTTCGATAGATGCTTATAAATATCTTTGTGTTACAACAGGGTACTAATGGTTACAAAAAGATGAATATTAGCATAGCAATAACAGGGATAGTCTAAGCAGAGACCACCAGAATCATCTGACTAGATTTATACCTTCACAGTTGAACGACAAGGCTTTAGAAACTGCTTATACCAGCTTGCACTTTCAATTCTTACAACACAGCCTTTGTGGAATTCATGTGTTTGCTTTTAAAACCCATTTAAACCTGCTTTGTTAGAAATACCCAAAGACACAGATTAAACCAAATTGTTGATTAACACACAAGCTGAGCTCGTATCCGTGTCTCTGCATATTAGCTTTTCCCTATGTTGTCACAGTTTGCACTCAAACCATACAACTGCTCTGCATTCTACTACCCTCTTCCCAACACCTATTCTTGTGGCCTTGTTATCCTGTTCAGCCAAAGCTCTACAAAGTAAACAAATTGCACAATAGATCTCAAAGCTCTGGTAAACGATTCTCTTGTCAGCTGATTTAATGTCTTTTCAAAAGAACAGTGTTGCACAAATGAATGGCACGGACCGATTTGTTACTCCCTTTTTACACAGGTACTGCATTAGTTAAAATTGAAGTAGCATCCCACTGCTGGTGTCACTGTGCCAATGTCATAGTCTCTTTGTGTATTTATTAATTATCCGAAGCCCACTTGTGGCAGTCCAATAAGCATACGGTTGCTACAGGGACACTCAGCAACACAGGAGCAAAAATAGCAGAGGCAGACTAAAGAAAAGAAACAGCCAATACAAGATGGGTTTTGAGAAAGGAAAGGTTTCCAGGGGAACAGTCCAAAAAGCAATTTATCTGACTGGTTGCCACACTAGGCCTGGGATTCTTTGGGCTATACAACATGGCTATCTGGGAAGCACCTTGGAGGTTTTTCTGGAAGCTGACGCATCATTTAAAAATGTGTTGATTAGATCTTAAAAGTGACTTACAAGAACACATCTTTGACTTTTTTTTGTAGATGGGCCCATAACCCCAGCATGCCATCTATTACTGATATATTTAGAAGTTGGTGAATTACTGAGAAACTGAACACCATCTTAAACCTCACACGCACACTCACACATTCCACCCAATAAATGTCATGTTTATTAGTTTCTCAAGTCACAAAAGATTGGTATCTAACTTATTATTTTACTCAATCTTAAATAGTCCCATTTCTGTCCATACATTCTGCTGCCTTACAGGACTTTATAGTAATGAAATCAGCAAGGACTATATTCGCTCTTAAATTCAAATATATATTACAAGAGATTTGAAAACATGTTTGGATACCTATTACATTTACCTACCTTTCAAAAAATGGCAAGTTTTCTTGTGGGTAATGCAAGTATATTCTTGAATGTATTTTTATTAATGTGTTTTAGAATGCTGGATGCTTCTTGAAATTAAGCTGCAGTTACAGTGAGTTTCAAGATTCAAAAGCCCCATTAACTTTAGACACCATCTACCGTGGGTTACTGACTGCTCTATTCTGAACCTGATTGGGTGAGAAGATCACTGAGGTTTAAACATGAACATATTTATATAGAGGGCTTTATTTGCTTAACATTAGAACAATTAGAAGGGTTAGAATTTGTAAATTCATCAGGCAGCTACTTTAAACACAAAAAACCTTGAGACAACGCACACATTAAATTAACAAAGATTTTAAATGAGGCAGCTAATGAAGATGACTTTTTTTGTAAAGCATCTTTAAATTACATTATTTCTTCTTATTTAGTACACCATAACAGAAAACAATAAACCATCCCGAGCACAGTTAATATTTTGGTGCCGATAATTTAGTAGTCCAATAAGTAATAAAACATAGTCTTCTTGAAAATAATTGGGTGCTTTTTAATAATTTCTTTTTTTTTTCCTCTTTTCACCTATTTCCCCCCAGGTATCAACATATATTTACTGTTCAATAAATCCACCAAGGTGTTCCAGCGTTATTCAAAGCTTTCTTGATCTTGTCATCCCCCTTCTTGCAAGCCAGCCTTTGTGAGCTGTGTGACATTGTTTAAATGCCCTTTGAATGTCAAGGCTGGCTCATACTGATTCACTTATGAAGCGTGTTCTTCCTGCAGTCAGAAAACCATCGTCTCGCCACACTGCATCATTATTTAATAAGCAGGGATTCTATATCAGTAACAATGATGAGTGGGTCACTACACCGGCATACCAGTTAATTTCCCCTGTTTCTGAGAAGAACGGTCCCTGACTTCAGCATATTTACATTACAGGGATGAACTCGCTCTTTGTTTTCCATTTTATATATTCCTATACTGTTATTACTATTTAAGCCTGGTTACACAAGCTACAAGGATGACTTGTGTTGCCCTCTTATTGCCTTGTGTAACCATGCTGGTCAACACACTGGCAACAACTGACAAGCCAGCAACTTGTTGCCCGTTAAGACACCTATTTCCCTGGCAATATGAAGGCGTTGAACACAATACTAGCCAATCATATGTGACAGTAGTTTCACATGGAAAAATAATATGGTGATGTAGATACACCATTTAGAAATAAGATCAGTTAATTATTTTTTGCTGAAAAAAGGACACAGAGCACAAGGACTATTTAAAAAAAAAAAAAAAAAAAGACATAAAGGAAGCTGCCCTTCATGGGTTATGCCAGGAATTGATGGACCCATATTCTGCTAAGTAAAATCTTAATTTGATTTTTTTTTTTGATTATAGGTAGGTTAATTACATAGTGTAATACCAAGGTATTCATTCAAATTGCGCTTTCAGAATACTGTGTCAGTAACTCAATCACAGAATGCTGAATATGAAAGCAAACCTTGATGTGATGTGTAAGCCAGTATTACAGCAGTGGCAGCAGAATGTTGGCTTCTTGTCTACAGTAGTCTTGTCTGTTGTGTGACCACAGTATTACAAGGAAATACGTGGGTGTGACAGGGCTAGGAGCCCTGCCCATGAAAAGGGGGCAGGGCAGCCGAGTGGCTGGCACGATTACCTTGGCCGGAGGAGCCAGCCTGTGGTCGGTCAGCCTGGCTGCTACAGCTGTTGGGGTGGGAGGAGAACCTCCCACCATTGCTGCCCCTGTTCTTGGGCCAGGGCTGAGAACTGGGACTTTAGGACTAAGGGGGGAGGTGGCCGTTGGGCCATGTATGCGTTGCACAAGAAGTGAGATATGTGACAGGGCTAGGAGCCCTGCCCATGAAAAGTGGGCAGGGCAGAAGCCCTGCTGTTAAAATGTATTGGTTTTGTTTGTATTTGTATGGTATTATTTAAAATAAATGTGTTGGTTTATTTTTAGAACGGGGTATCCCCCGCCCCTGTGCATTTGTATTTTGTATTATGGATTTATTTATATGTATTTATAAATATGATGGCGAAGCCATATCTTTTGTTATTGTTTTACATCATAGATGGGAAGCTCCACCCACATTAAAAACCTCATGTAGAAGGTGGCCATCTCCCAAACTAAGTGATTAAGCTGTTGCTAAATCGGGAGACGGTCACCTGTATAAAAGCCTGCAGCTCTCTGCACTCGGGGTGGGTTGTTCAGAGGAGAGAACAAGAGTGAGCAGAGCGAGTTTAAAAAGTAAAAACATAGGATTAGCGAAAGCGATCTGCCCACCCTGACCTGTGTGTTTTGTGTTCACAATTTGTTTTATTTAAAACCTTTATTTTGCTCTGTGAACAAGTGTTTTTTTTGGTTTTTTTTGTTAAACCTTTTATTTTATTTTTGTTGTTTAAATAAATGGCGCAAGTGCCATTGCACCGAAAACCTGCAGTGTTTGTTGTTGTTCCTGCATCTGGCTGGACGTCACCACTTCAGCCATCCGTGTCACAGTGGACAACAAAAGTCTCGTGGGCGTCAGCAAAAGTTGCTTGTGTGACCAGGCCTTTATGTTGTTTAATATATATATACAGTTTAAATTATGACTGATCCTACTCAGTCAGTGGTTCCCAACCTTTTTCAATGTAGGGACCACTTTGGTGTCTGGATTTTTCCCACAGACCACTTTTCCCAGATTTTGAAACTAAATTTGTAGGCTTATATGTATAAAGTACATGAAAGTATTTATATAACGTACTGTAACGGCAGGGAGGGGGTTAAAAGCCTCTGTGCCAGAACACGTGCAAATGCACGTTTATTTAATTGTTTTATTGTTTTGGCAGTTGGCTCGTTATTATAAAATTAGAGCCAACTGCCAATATAACCAGTCTGCTCGAGAACTCTGCTGTGTGAAGAGCCCCGACTGTGTGTCTTAACAAAAAAAAATAAATAAAAAAAGGTACTGTGTGAACCTTTCTGGTTGTGTTTATTTTAACAATAAACAGCCTAGCTGTCCTGTTTTGTAATTAGGATGTTCCCGACAAGGTTTAGTTAGTGCTTCAAACGGAGTTAGGAGTTTATTTTTGTTTATTTATTTTTGTGTGTATAAAACAGTGCAACAGCGCTTTAAAAATCCATTGCTGGTGTGTGTCTGAGTGCGGAGAAAGAACCCGATGCGAGCCTGTGTGGCGAGCATCTTTCAGTACCTAACTTAATGAGATCCCTGGGTTTTAATCTTTGCTACTAGTCAATCAAGGAATGTTGTCATTTTACACATTGAAAGTTGCTGAAGGCAAAGTTCATGTTTTTTTTTTTTGTTTTGTTTAAAGTTATTTTTTTCACATTTGGAATGCTTTGTAGATAAATGGCGTCTCAATTGTGCAAGTTTAAGAGTTGCGTTTAACAAAACCTCCTGACAAATAATGCACTGGTCTTTGGGTCATTCTTGGACGAGGTGGGTGGGAAGCACTTTGAAAAAAATAAAATTATTGGAGCGTGTACAGGATGTTACATACCACTTCTAGTGGGCTGTGATGTGTAAATTAAACAGAACTGGTTGCGCATAGTTGATAGGATTTATAGCATTTTGGTTAACTATGACGGTGTCAAGAACAGACTATACACATTATTTCCAGAAGCAGTGATAGGAGAATTTCCTTTTGGCATATAGTCTTATGAGACATTAAAACGTGGCTGAATAAACCCATATAATAACATGGCGCTAAAATCAATCATTCACACTACAGTTCACAAGTCAAGCAACAAATATACCCTCTTATTGTTTCACATTAACTTCTATTACTATATGCAGCTAATTCTAAAAACATAATATGGAAATAGTGATATTCCTATATCCTTGGCAACACTGTAGCACATATTTTATATTGTTGAAAACGAAAAGTACTAAAACTGTGTTTAATGGGTTTTTTGTTTGTTTGTTTTAAATGTAGTCATTCCAACCGAGTTAGGAATATTCAATGCAGTGCACTACTTTTATGCGGAGTGAAAAGTCTGGGACAGCTAGATTATTATAATTTTTTTTTTCATGAACAGTGCAAAACAAGCAGTAGAATCACCACAGATTAGAAAGGTGTGCATTTATGTGAATACTTTTTTTTTTTTTTTTTTTTTTACATAATGCTGTTTAAAAAAAAGTCTGTAGTTTTGACAAGACAACTGTGGCTTCAAATATGTAACCGTTATTTAGTTAGAAAGCTGTTTCAGTTAATGGCGGCTTTCAAGGCGATGCTTGGTATTACATCAAAGGGAGCTGTTTATATATATTCAATTATAAACACACCCGTAGTAAAAGAAAACCGATAAATTAGAAAAATGCAGACATATCGTATAATGATATCACGAGGTTAAAGCCGTTTGTTGTGTTGCTTAATAATACATTGTACTACAACGTGTGATTGTGTAGAAATGGGTTTTTGCAAGAACTGCATAACTGAATTTTGGGAGTTTGCGGACCACCTGGAGTTTACTCACGGACCACAGGTTTGGAACCACTGTACTAAATATTATTCTTTGCTTTACACCACTGCTTTAAGCATACCAGAGGGGTCAGCGTTATTCAAGAGCTGTTACTTGAAACTGCTCAGTCATGTAGTGGGTGTGCACAATACACAAGAGTATTAGAATATTCAGTACATGAAGTAAGATTCAAGAAACATTCCCCTCCCCCGATATTTTTATTTACACTATTTGTCAAACTCATTGCTTGGGAACGAGAAGTGGGAATTATATAAAACTTTTAAAATATTATTGCTTCCAGTGAATTAATTACAGTCGCAGGTTTGGGGAATAATCAGTGTTTTACAAATTTAGACGGTATTGGTAATTGGCGATCGGTTCAGCCTCACCTCAGCGAGGGCGGTTCTCCAAGTAGTCAAGGGGAAACCCCTATTCTGTTACAAAGTCACAAGCACTTTGTCTTTATTCTAGTACTTGGTAAAAAAAAAAAGCACCACAACAAATTGAAGGCTTGATAAACACAAATTAGATACATACCAGTCCTCACTCAGGTTTAAGATTCAAGACTTCAGTTTCAGGAGGAATCACCTACAAAACATTGTTTTACATTTAATTTAGCCTACTGTTTGTCCTTTTCGTGGAGATACATTTATTGGGGTAGATTGATCATAAAGTAATTTTTTTAATGTTATGCAGACACATTCAATACTAGGTTTAATTTCATTGGTATAATAAAAAACTCCCCATGTACACCTGGGGTTTCTTAGTAGAAGCATTGTTACTGTGTATGTAATAAAAATATATATATCAGCTGCAGCTGGTGGCCAAAATGGGGAGGCAGAAAAAAAGGCAAGGGGCTGCAGCAATGGAATCTTATTGTATTCTGACTGACAACACTTTTCATATCTTAACATTTTACACCAATTTGGCTGTTAAACGCATTTTCTCCACTAGCCAGCACAGAAAATAAAACAGTTACACACTGCCAGTGTATGTTTAAAAATGCACTCTATACATAATGAATATAGCATTTATATTTCAAGACCACATCATGGGAGTGGAGGAGGGTGGGGATAAAATACACAAACTACAAAACAGTAGGGAAAAATATAGTAAAAGATACATCACGTTCATACACCACTAATAAGCTAATATCTGCCACCGTGCAAATGTTATTGCTGTTTAATTATTAATATTATTATTATTGATAACTAAAAGGCAAGAACATTGTAGCTTATAATGGTACAAATAGCATTTGCCAAACTAAAAACTGAGTGACTGACAGAATTGCCATACTCTGTGCAAAAAGTTTGAATTTGTATAAATGTCATTTTCCAGCAGAAAGACATTGTTGGTACAAAATATATTTTCCCTGCCAGGAATGAGAATTGAAAGAAATGAATGGAAGCATGATTCACTGTTATGGAAACTACTAGCATACAGGGAGGCGATCTCACACCAGCGAGCAGCAGCCAAATGGAAATAAAAAATAGGAATATCTATGTTGTGTATAATGTGTAAACTTCATTTAAAATTGTGCATTTTGTCATCCAAAATGTACATTTATTTAGAACACTTCATGTATAAAATGCTGATTTACAATTATCTGGCATGCGGGTAAAAATTGGACAGCATGGATTTAAAAGGGGAAAAAAAAAAAACCAGCTGGTAATTTACCCTCACTATTTTGCCTCAGCTTATTATATAACTATTTTAATGTGAACTTTTCCATCTTGTTTTGGTTAAAGCTTGGTTGGAATATATTTTCTTATGTTGACATCTATTTTTGTATATATTTTAGTATGTACGATTGTAGGCTATAAATAAATGCATTTTAAGTGTCATTTGTGTTTGTAGTTCTTAGTTATTATACATGCATACCATATAGGTAACATTTCATTATATATTTATTAAGCTTTTAATATTACAATAGAACTCCCTAACAAGGACACATTGCAAATCTGCCATCACCTGTAAGGGAACTATTGTAATAGTATGCCATTTTCTATACCAAGATTTCATTATTTACTCGAGGTAACTCTTAGGTTTGAAGTTGTATAATTGTAAGATTCAGCGCCTGGAGGGGATAGAACAAAAAATCATTGCAAGACGACAATTCTTTCAGTAGAGCCCTTGAAAGCAGCCCAAACAAAGTTTGTTTAACACTCTTTTCTTCCTGTTGAGCATAATCTATACATTATCATGTATCACACAGATAAGGCCATTAATCTGCAGTTATATCACAAAGCCAATCTCTGTCCTGCTGTGCACTTGTAAACTAAGTGTCTGCCCTTCAGAAAAGTAAATGGGAGGTGCCATAACAGTGCACTGAACAAGGCATGGGAAACAGGCTACTGTATATGTTACTTCCCAAGTCAGCTGCGGGGGTGGTGTCATAACATTGCAGATGTGCAGACTCAGTTTCTTCCTATAAAGCAAATTACATTATGTTTTTCAGTTAATTAGGAATTTATTTACAAGGATAGCATTTGCTGAAAAGTGCTGTAAATAGGAGCTTCCTCACACTGTTACTTCATAAATTGGAAGAACATGTTTGGAATCATTATATGCAAGGTAAAGGCAGGTAGGGCACGGTTTTACATTTCCTATTTAATTCAAGAAAAGACATTTTAACTGATGAATTGCGTGGTCATTATGAGAAAATGATTCAGTACCATCAGCCAATCAGCTGCCATCAGACAGTAGATGCCCACTGGAACATCAGAGCATCAACTGTGAATCAAACTTAAAATCAATCCACACAAGTGCCAGCTTTTTCAATCTGACTTACTGTATTGAAAGCTCAGTTCATGTCTATTGATCAGCAAATAAACAAAGAAACAATAGTTTTGTTATCCACCAAAACCAGCCAATCAATACTTTGCACCGACACAAACGTAATACCGATCCACAAAAAGGGAGACAAAACTGAACCAGGTAACTACAGACCAATAAGCCTGACTCTTATTATATGTAAACTTATGGAAACTATAATAAGATCCAAAATGGAAAGTTACCTCTATGGTAACAGTATCCTGGGAGACAGTCAGCATGGTTTTAGGAAAGGGGGATCTTGTCTATCTAAACTGCTTGATTTTTTTGAGGATGCAATATCGACAATGGATAATTGCAAAGCATATGACATGGTTTATTTAGATTTCTAGAAAGCTTTTGACAAAGTCCCGCATAAAAGATAAATTCTCAAACTGAATGCAATAGGGATTCAAGGAAATGTATTCACATGGATTAGGGAGGGGTTAACATGTAGAAAACAGAAAGTACTGATTAGAGGAGTAATCTCAAAATGGAGCAAGGTAACCAGTGGAGTACCACAGGGATCAGCATTAGGCCCTCTGCTCTTCGTAATCTACATTAATGACTTAGATTCTGTTATAGTAAGCAAACTTGTTAAATTTGCAGACGACAAAAATAGGAGGAGTGGCAAACACTGTTGCAGCAGCAAAGGTCATTCAAAATGATCTAGACAGCATTCAGAACTGGGCAGACACATGGCAAATGACATTTAATAGAGAAAAGTGTAAGGTACTGCACGCAGGCAATACAAATATCCATTACAAATACCATATGGGAATCTATGAAAAAGATCTAGGCGTCTGTTCACTCATATGTGTTGAATTTTGAAACTGCAAAATTAGCTTAGTTTCAAGCAGCGATCCAGTACAAAACTCATAAAAACAGATTTCAAAATGTTAAAAAAACAAACCTATACGATTAATAGACCTTATTTTGTACTTTTTAGTAGGGAGATAGGTCAGGACTGTGAAAGAATCTGTGCAGCACAATGTCATGGTAATTTTGAGAGTAAAGGTTTATTTACCACACCACCTTAGTAAAAAAAAAAAAAAAAAAAAAAAAAACATCCTTTGGTTTAAAAAAAAGACTTGAATGTCTGCAGATGTGCAGTACCGTACATGAGAAGAGTCTTAATGGCTTTTCATTTGGTAGAGCCTGAGCAGTGAGAGACAATCACAGGGTTTACATAATTGTGAAACTTTGTCAAAGTCAGACAATAAGGATCAGTCAGAATTTATGGAGGAACGACATGAAAGTTTGGGCTAAAGGGCTGTCACACTTTTATAAGTCTGACGTAGCACTAAAGTATATGGTTAAGGCATATGCAAACCTGAGTATATGATTAAATTAAATTAAATATTGCGTTGTTTATCCAATTAGATTTAGTATGGATTCTGGGATTTAAAGTCAGCAATGTATGAAGTGTCCCCTAATACAATCCACATAAAAAGCACAAACCTTTACGTTTAAAAACAGCATCATTGCTTACAGTGACATATTTACATATTTAAGTAAATTGTATTCCAGACCAAACGCAGATATGTGTTTTAATTTTGTGCTTAGCGCCAACCTGTAAGACAAATGCTAGATACTGCATTTTACTGTATATTACTGGATAGTACCCTGCATGCTTACATCTTTGTGATTAGCCTAACATTATTTTGGCAAAAGAATATCAGTTCTACCATTTTAAATGCACAATATCTTTTGGCATATCATCATTATCTTATGCAGCAATACAATCCAAGCAATGCACAACCTGGCAATCACTTCCATGTCCAGGGGAGCAATGTACAGATCTTAATTCTTATTAATATAATATATCTAGTTGTGCAGTGGAAGCTCTAGGTGAAAAGCATACAGCCTGCATGGTAATTCTGGTTAGAGATAAGTTAAAAACTTAAACAAGCTTTCCTGAATGAGCATGTCAGTAGTCCAGTAGTCCAGAGAAAGTGAATTTCGATTTTACATATACAGTACGATCCAAATGGACCATCTGATGTCCCACTGACCGGTACCACAAGCCTTCAGTTTGGGACCGATTCCACCTTATCCCAGCACAGGAGCCAGGAAATGTTTCTCTTTCTTTATATTGTTATTGAATTTGTTAGCATTGTATTATACTGTTTGCACTACCTTAATAACAGGTTGTCATAATGAGCTTTAAAAGCCACGAGAGAGGGGGCTAGGGGGAGAGAGAAGTGCAAAATGGCAGATAGAACAGTGTGACCTGTATCTGTTGTGCTATGTTACGTTATTTTGCTTCAGTAATAAAAGTTACTGTTTTGGAACCCTGAGGACCCTCCTATTTATATCCGTAAGTGAATCTAAGGCTAAGCATTCGCCTAGCATTATTATTATTATTATTATTATTATTATTATTATTATTATTATTATTATTTATTTATTAGCAGATGCCCGTATCCAGGGCGACTTACAATTGTTACAAGATATCATATTATTTTTACATACAATTACATTTTTTACATACAATTACCCATTTATACAGTTGGGTTTTTACTGGAGCAATCTAGGTAAAGTATCCAGCTTCAAGGGTACAGCAGCAGTGTCCCCCACCTGGGATTGAACCCACGAAGCTCCGGTCAAGAGTCCAGAGCCCTAACCACTACTCCACACTGCTGCCCTATAAGAAATTACTTTTGCGAAAATCTGCCGGGTATTGCAAAGAACTGAGCGGAGAGGTTGCATGCACAGTGCATGTGAATCATGGACAGAGCTTCAACTCTACGGACTGCAGGTCCAAGTTAATCAAGAAAATTAACAAAGACGAGCAATCATAACCTGCGTGTTAGCGCCCATGGCTGAAGACCTGAGCAAAGCAAGTTACATCTCCATGATTGATTCCTCGAACCACAAGCGCCAGTCATCGTCAAGAACTACAAGTACTTTTACATCTACACAGTGAGAGTACAGCAGCTGAAGGAGTTCTATGAAAATCACCCTCAAGGACTCGCCTGGTCACTGTGCAGCCCGCTAGCTCTCCCATCTATCAATGGTGGAACGAATCTTGCAGCTCTATCCTGCCTTGCAGTCATACTTTCTCTCCTAGGAGAATTGTCCCTCAAATCATCAATCATTGAAGGAGGCTGTGTGGTCCAGTGGTTAAAGAACAGGGCTTGTAACCAGGAGGTCCCCAGTTCAAATCCCACCTCAGCCACTGACTCATTGTGTGACCCTGAGCAAGTCACTTAACCTCCTTGTGCTCTGTCTTTCGGGAGAGACGTAATTGTAAGTGACACTACAGCTGATGCAAAGTGCACACACCCTAGTCTCTGCAAGTTGCCTTGGGTAAAGGCGTCTGCTAAGTAAACAAAATAATAATAATTTTTTCAACAGCCTCTCACCTGAGCTTTGGTATCGCTTTATCCATAATCAACTGTCCCTTTTTAAATGACATCATGAAGCTAGAGAGACAAACCTGCATTGCTGTCCAAGCAGCTGGCGAAGTTGAAGACCTAATCACCAAGCTTGAAGAGAGGAAGGCTGAGTGATGTGGGACTGAACGTTAAGGGAATGCTCCAGTCCCTCGCTAAAGAAACAGAAGTAGAAGAAACCTTCATGAAGCACGCACAGAGCTTCTACAACAGTAGCTGAAGTAGTGGAATTCTCTAAAGCTGTATCAGAAGTTTACCTGGATTCTACTCAAGCAGCCACAGTCGTGGGCAGCAGTGGAAGAAATGCTGTCTATCGTAACCAAGCAAATTAACATAGCAATTGATGAAGGGGAGCTCTCTGAGATTACCTACGCCAAGTCATTTGCAACTGCTGAAAAAGTTAGTTAACTGGGCCACTAATAATGTAGACACAGCAGATCGATGGATGTGCCGGAAGATGTACTTCTGCTTGAAGGAGAGCCCACTCAAGAATCTACTTCCTTTGGTTTATTATATTATTTCACTCTCAAGCACGAATGCGTCATGGAAAGCATTTTCTCACTGGCAAACATGTGGACCGAGGAGAAGACCAAATTGAATGTGTCTACACTGCAAGCAATGCTCATCATCATGTACTTCAACGCTACCTGTAGTGAATTATTTTGTCAAAAAAAGTGAGAGGGCATGCCCCCCCACATGAACACAGTAACACCTATCGGGTCTCCACAAGGCTTACATCTGTCCCTCCAAGATGGCGGACTCCCCTTTGTTATACCACAAGGCATTACAAGTTGTTCAACTATAGAGAGATCTAGGCAAATAATCTAAAACAGATAACATAAATCCCTATACATTAATATAGGAATATGGTTTCCTGTGACATTTGAATTTCAGGAACAGCAGTTAATTACTTATTGTTTGAAATCTGTTTTTAAATATTGCATATAATATTGTGAGTAAAGGAATGGAATTCACTTTAGCAAGCTGGGACAAATAGGAGGCACTGTTAGGCACATAATTCACCCAGTGATATTCGCATACACTCTATACTGAGATGCATACAATTTTCAGTGGTTTCTCATTACCGCTAGATAGTGTTGTCTCCGAGATCCTGACCCAAACGCCTAATGCAGGGGAAACTTATGTAATAAACATAAGATCTAATGGCCTCTGTGTCCAACGTTGGGGCATTCGTCAGTCTCTTCAACACCTCGATCCAGTTGGCAGGGCTTTCCGAAGGAGGCGAGCAATTAGACCGCGCGCTTATGAGTTATGCCCAAACCAGCTGTGGTGAGTATTATATCTCTATTTGCATTGAGATACTGACCCAAGTAAATCACTCACACAAACAACTGTATACAACTTAAACAACTTTATTAACTATTTCATCCCCCTACTTACACATTTAACCCACAAGGGAGCGCTATTATATAGAACTCTTAACACACAATATTAATTATGCTGTAGCATTAGCAGTCAACACCAGTATATATCAACCCTGGTCTTGGAGTACCCCTGTGGTTGCTGGCTTTCGTTCCAACCGAGCTCACAGTTACTTAATTGAACCCTCAATTGAACTAACACTTTGCTTAATTAGACTTTTTACATGGTTTTGCTTATAAAATGTTGAAGATTAAGTTACTTAAATATAGTTTTAGACATAACTTGAAAAATCCAACTCTTTAGGAGCCAAGAATAATTCAAAAGCTCTGATTAGGCAAATTATTAGTTCAAATGAGGTTTAAATTAAGTAATTGAGAGCTCGGTTGGAACAAAAACCAGACGACACAGGGGTACTCCAAGACCAGGGTTGAGAACCACTGCATAAGACTTTGGGCCATATTCTTAAAACTTCTACTGATGTGCCAAGTTAACATCAGTTTTTTTTTTGTAATGGGAAAACTAAAAGAAGCTGAAAAGCGACACCTAAATCTTTCAGGATGACAATTTAAGAGTTACTAGACAAAGTTTAAATGTTTTGATTTTTATTTTCTAACATTAGGAGCTTGTACTTCCTTTTTCAAAAAAGGGGTGGTAAAATTAACAGTGAAATTCAAAATAAATAACAAAATCCCTCTATAAAAACACCCAAACATAACAGGCAAGGGCCAAATCCAGTAGAAATCAGAAGCCGCCCACACACGCCTCCCACTGACCAAATAAACAAGCCCTCCCACTTTATTAACTAACCCAGTTTCCCTGTGCAGTCATTCACTCTGACACACACATTAAAACATATAACAATTAGTCAGTTAACAACAATTACACTTAAAAAAAAATAGCAACACAGTATCAATCTCTGTTAAATGTAGTTATTCTTAATTGATATCAAGAGATATAAAATATTTAATAGCGAGGTATAAGCTAGTCTAAATTTTTTTTTTTTTTAAATAGTCCCATAATAGCAGTACTCTAGTATAGCGCCGTCACAGATGGCTTTGTGTGGGTGGTGACGTCAGTTTCAGGAACAGGTGAGAAAACACAGGCAGTGCTGCAGGGCAAAAAGACGCAGCGTGCCGTTTAATTAAAATACAAAAAATAAAATAAAAAAGAGTTTAAAACACAAACACTGCTCACAGAGCAAAGTAAATATTTAAACAAAACAAAATCACGAACACAAAAATCAAACAGCCAATACAGGTCAGGCCTTCACTGATTCTATACGGGTTTTTTTTGTTTTTTTATTTCTCTTTCGCTCTCGTTCCTCCTCTGAACATCCAACCCCAAGTGAATGAAACGTGCATCTATACATACACAATTGTGCTGTGATTCAATTACCAATTAATTATTCACTTGAATCCCAGCACGTTAATTAATCTGTGCAACCCCCGTGCTCACATATTATTAAATACTTTAAATGAACGTGAAGTGCAATCCCTGTGTCTAAATACAATTATACATTTCAAACACTCGTGCTCATTACCCACATTATATCCCGTGTACCAACTACGATACACCAACATTGACACACGCAACATACAACATATAACACAGAAATGCACACAGGGGCGGGGCACATTGCTACAAGCGTCAATTGAAACTGAGTGGAGTTAGTGCAATAGGAGAGGGGGGAGAGGCCATTTCTCTTGCACGGGTCAGACACAGCTGCAGCAGCCTTTATCCAGCTTCCAGGTACAGCAACCCCGCGCCACTGTTGAAGTCCAACACTGTAAAACCAGCTTGGCACCGTCTCAGTCACCAAGCAGAACAATCACAGTCTTCTCTCTGCTGATCCCACATACCCACATACCCACATACCCAGCAGGTAACAGCGCTCTCCACTCCTCTCACTCGTATGCATAAAGCAGCCGATATAAAAATCCCTCTCGTGGCAATTAGCGCAACATATCAGGTGTGTTTAATTAAGCCCCAAACAAGTTAACGGGGGTTGTCAATACATAACTAACTAAAATCTCTCAATCTCTACAGATTTGTGCTGCAATTATAACAATGCAGAAATAGTTCTAGAAAAGCGGAACATGTCTTTCTTCCATCTCCATTAGGATTTGAGATAATTTGAACTATATTACTATACAATAATCAAATAGCAAAATGTAACTGTCATCTACCAGTTTGAAATAATCTGTATCCATGGTAACGTTTTTCTTTGATAAACAGTTATGTGTAAAATAAATTATATAAAAGTCCTGAAACAAATGAAGAATTTATGCCACCCATAAATCAAAATGTACAAATCCAGTACTTGTTGGTTTTCTGTGTGCCCAGGGCTCATTACTTGTTCTCATTTAAAACCCACCATCAAAATTTTGTAATTTTGTAAATTTGTAATTTGCAACCTGTGGGTAGGCTGGAGTTTGATTAAATCTAGGCCTATGTATTTTACAATGAAGGAAAACATTTCAACTTGATTTCCTACACCCAGTCAAACAAGTATACTCTTATATATGTAAAATGAATGCACACATTCCTGAAAATGTCTTTAATGCCAATATGTGTGCATTCAATTTGTTGTTAGCAAACAGCCAACCATACAATTTAAGATGAGTCGATTGCAATGGCCACTTTTACTTTCATTTATCATTTTACATATAAGAATATACTTCTTAAACACAAAGGAAGCAAACACCAACAAGCATCACCAGTTTTATGTTTGGGGTCACGCATTATTCTTGTCCGAAACCTTGAGTGTTGCAAAATGCAAAATCCATTTTTGCTTTAAATTCTTCATATGTCTGATGGATGGGTAGCTTTAGACTTTCCATTGTTGCATTGCTTCAGTTTGATGGAGAAATTCAATTGAGAATCCACATGGAGGAATGCTGTCTGCCCCTGTTGCAAATGCTAGAATCAATTCCATCGTCACTGATGCCTTGTTTTCTGCAAAATAAAGTTGGTTAGTCACTGCTTAACAACAAACAAAAACATTAATCTCTATGCAACACACTACCTTTTTACACTGCAAAACTACACATTCATAATAAACATAATACCATCAGAACAATTTAACACAGGATAATGTTAAATGTTTTAGGTCAACCTTTGTCACTTCCATTTCACTGCAGGACTTTGATTCATCAACAAGTAAATGCATTTAATTGACCCTTATTACTAAATTATCCCTGCTGCAGAAGAGAACTTCACTAATTAAGCGTTAGTTGAAACACAATGTAATAAAATGTTTGCCTACCCCTGCTTTTGCTTTTTCACCATTGGAGTAAACTTCAGGTCATGAATTTACTACTTTTATGACACAATGCTCTGATTCAATGCTATATGAACAAAATAAATTGAATTAGAAATATGAAGATACTATAGAACAGTAATTGTCAACCCTGGTCCTGGAGCCCTGTGTCTGCTGGTTTTCATTCCAACTCAGTTGTCAGCTACTTAACTGAACACTTATCTGAACTATAAAAAGCTCTGATTAGGCATATTAGTTCCATTAAGTAATTGAGAGCTCGGTTGGAACAAAAACCAGCAGGACTGTGGGTCCCCAGGACCAGGGTTGAGAACCATTGCTCTAGGATGAAGATTGCAAACCGCTGCTATTGATTCTTACCCACATCTTGCAAAAGTCCCCCCAAAAGGCAACTATAGATAATTCAGCAATGTTCTTGTTGCTTCCCTCTGGTGAGAAGCGAATCGAGAAGAGGTTATCCATTTTTTCTGCAGCAAGCTTTTCTGGCTTGTGACAGAAAAGTGGTGAAAAGACAGCAGAAAATGTCTGAACTTGCTGAAGGAGCCCCAGTGTTTTTATACCATCTCTGAACCTAGAAAAAAAGTAGCACAACAGGCTTTTACAATAACAAATAAAAGATGCATCAAATGTTAGTCTGAAGAAGTATGAACTAGGACAACAGATTACAAAAACCCATGGAATACATAAACCAAAGTAAATCTCAGTCTATGCCAAGACAGGACAAGCAGTGTAGGCAGAATATACGTGTATGTGTGTGTGTGTGTGTGTGTGTGTGTGTGTGTGTGTGTGTGTGTGTATGAGAGAAAGAGAGATATATAGATATACACACACATAAAAGTTTAATCGCAATACAAATAAAAGTCCCATAGACTAGATTAAGTTAAACCAAACTGAGTTGCAAAATCTGCATTTATTCACATTCCTATTTATAATCAAAAGTGGTATTCATGATACCACAGTTACCACAGTTATCCAAAGTAAAAAAAAAAAAAAAACATTTTATAACCTTAAGAGAGGGTTATTCCAGTCCATAGTACAGTATTGGAAATGAAATGGAAATAATACATAGATTTGCTAATTAAGATAAAGGGGCATTCAGAACAGAAAATAGGAGGCACTTTTTTACACAGAGAATTGTGTGGGTATGGAACCAACTCCCCAGTAATGTTGTTGAAGCTGACACCCTGGGATTGTTCAAGAAGCTGCTTGATGAGATTCTGGGATCAATAAGCTACTAACAACCAAACGAGCAAGATGGACTTAATGGCCTCCTCTCGTTTGTAAACTTTCTTATGTTCTTATGTCTGTGAACTAATATTGTGGGTATTTTACGTTTTGGAGAAAGGCAAGAAGTCCAACATTGGGCCAGTTTACATGAGTGCTTTTTCTCATGAGAATTGACATTGCGAGTGCATGTTGGCTGGAAAAACTCGTCAAAACTGGCCCAAAAAATATGTATTAAACCAGGAATTGCCTTGAATTAAATAGTTTCACAAGTTTTTCCAGTCAATGTGCACGTGCAATGCTGATTCCTATGAGAAAAAGAACTAATAACATTTATGGATATAAAATAATTAAGAAAAAGTTTTATTAAAAAAAAAGATTAATAATCTGGTATATTTTTTCCCCATTAATTTGCCTTTCCATTTGCTTTAAAATAAGTAATTGCCCTTTGGGCTTGTCATGTTTGACTCCTTTCATTACAATTTTTTGTCAACTAATTGTGCTATATTCATATACTGTCTTTGCATTTGCATTTTAGAACATTTTTAATATATACATCATTTATATTCATTCATTAAGTATTGGGTTGGGGATAGATATTGGCATGTTTACCCAAACCTTAGCACTATTCTTATCAGAATATACAAGACTTAAGTGTCTCTTGATATTATGTAATTTGTCTTGCGGCCTGATATAAATTGGGGTTAATGAATTACGCTTTATGTATAACAACTAATACTAATAAAAAGCAGATTTGTTTAACAGTACTAACCTTAATAATAACTCTTGTGGATTAACCTTACAATAGTTGATTAAACTTTATAATAATTTGTTGCTCATGTTATTGAGATCTCTTATCAATATACCTATTGGCATATCTTTAGTAGTTTCTTTACTTAGTTACATCTCAGTATAGAGTATATGCATCTCAGTATAGAGTGTATGCATCTCAGTATAGAGTGTATGCGTCGCCTCATTTTTTCCCCTGCCATTAAACGAGCAAATAAAAACTAATTTAGCTTGAATAAACACTTCAAATGAAACAAACATGGAAAAGGTGTTGTGCAGTGTGAAAAACTCACTGTTTTGGTTCTCGTTTTATTAAATTCCATGTAATAGAAAATAGTATGACAATATAAAAAAGAAAAAAAGCTTGAAAAGTGTGAGGGATTTCTGAGTAATGTACCTGCATTTGTATCCCCTTGTTTTGGCTTGCTTTATAGGAGGAGATCACGATGTGTGCGCTTCTTAATCTGGTCTGATTACTTTTTGCTGTTTATGTATATATAATATATATATATATCCCACACATCAAACAGAGCTCTTTTTTTCACTTGCCATTTTATAAACTGTTGGTGGTAAATCGGTGCAGGGTAAAACACAATGTTGTTCTTGTGTGGATTAGACACAGGTATTAAAAGCCAAGAACGCTATGGAATAGACAGCAAGGATCAGTCTTTTCTTTTCTTGCAGGACACAGCACACATTGCAATCTGAAAAGCAGGTATCAGTTTCATCTCACTAATCAAAAAGAGTCTCTTAGGATTTATTAAGCTGCCACAGTATGATTAACAGTGAATATATATATATATATATATATATATATATATATATATATATATATATATATATATATATATATATATATATATATATATTGACAAAGGTGAACATGTACACAAAGACCCACAAGATAAGTTCTGTTCAAAAAGGGCGGTAGATGTGTCTTTATTTTCTCCCTGTTTCCAGGTAGAAGGTTCGTCAGGCTGGAATACAGTTCTCGATACACAAATCAGGTTCTCACACAAACAGGGTATTACAGCCAGCAAGGAAGTCTAAACAGTCCAGGTCATACACTGGTTTACAAGGTTTGCAAAGTTCAGGTTTCTCTCTCTGTCAAATACACACACACACAGCACGCTGTGACTCCTCCAACTTTCACTGTGATTTGGCCAAAATGGGCTCTATTTATGTGAGTCGGCCATACCCTGTGCAAGTATGCTGACCACACCCTGTAGCTTCACCCAAGATTCTGGTAATTGTAGTTCTTCCGGGTGACCATTTTGTCTCTTGTAGGCACTCTGGTGTCAGACATTTTGTGTGAGGGCACAATCGCCTTAAAATATCTTACCTCACATATCTCCCCCTTGGTCTGTCACAATATATATATATATATATATATATATATATATATATATATATATATATATATACATGTCACAAAGACGGCCGGAGTGGGTGGCGTCAGACCAGAGCCAGGAAATAAACAGAGACTTGGGGTTGTCAGCATTTAATAAACAGAACAGAAAATAAAAAGTTTGAAACAGAAACACAAAACAGGACACGGCACTCGAGCCAAAACAAATAGACAAACAAAACGGACTAGACAGACAAACACGGTGAGCAGATACGTTTAACTATTATTATTATTACTATTATTATTATTATCACTATTATACCTCCGTCTCCAATCCCGTTCTCCACTCACTGAACACCCAACCCCCAGTGAGTGAAAACATGCAGCTTTTATGCAGTTGTACCGAGACTCGATTGCTAGTCAATCATTCAATTGGAATCTCGGTACAACTGCACGTGAATTAATTAAAGTGCAATTCCCCGTACTCACATATTATTACTTTTTACTTGCACGTGATGTGATGTGCCATCCCCGTGCCTAAATACAAATATACAATTTACACACACGTGAAACACAGACCCGCTTATATCCCGTGTACCAATGCCTATACACCAACATTTACACACAATACGTAACATATAACATACACAGGGGGGCACTTTGCCACAATACACTACTGGTCAAAAGTTTTAGAACACCCCCTTTTTTCCAGTTTTTATTGAAATTTAAGCAGTTCAAGTCCAGTGAATAACCTGAAATGGTAAAAAGGTAAGCGGTAAACTGCCAGAGATTAAAAAAAAAAGTTTAGGTGACCAAAAACTGAAAAATAATGTACATTTCAGAGTTACACAAAAAGGCCTTTTTCAGGGAACAAGTAATGGGTTAACAACTTACAGCTGTTCTGCAGCACTGGAAGTAAATTAAGCCTTGAAAGTTGATGCTAACAATTCCTACAGGTGTCCCAACTTTTGTTGATTACTTACAAACCCTCTGTCTGTATAAAAGCAGTGTTGGAACAGACTGTGTTACTACACCCTCTTAAGCATTATTTGGACAGTATTGTACCGCAGGAAGTAGTATATTCCATCTCATAATGGCGAGAAAAAGGCAATTAACAAAGGAAGACAGACAGACCATTATAACCCTTAAAAGTGTAGGTCTTTCCTTTAGAGAAATTGCAAAGAAAGCCAAGGTGTCAGTGAGTACAGTTTCCTACACCATCAAAAGGCACTTGGAAACTGGAGGAAACTCTGACAGGAAGAGGTCTGGCAGACCCAAAGCCACAACAGAATCAGAAGACAAGTTTCTGAGAGTCAACAGCTTGCGTGATAGGCGGCTCACAGAACAACAGCTTCAAGCACAGCTTAACACTGGTCGAAGTAAGCAAGTCTCAGTTTCAACTGTGAAGAGAAGACTTCGAGCTGCAGGTTTGACAGGTCGAGTGGCAGTAAGAAAGCCATTGCTAAGATGGCAAAATAAGAAAAAGAGGCTTGCCTGGGCCATGAAGCACCACCAGTGGACTACTGAAGACTGGAAGAAGGTCTTATGGACCGATGAATCAAAATTTGAAATCTTCGGTTCATCACGCAGGGTTTTACGCCGTCGAGTAGGCGAAAGGATGGTTCCTCGGTGTGTGACACCAACTGTCAAACATGGAGGAGGAAGCGAGATGGTCTGGGGCTCTTTTGCTGGATCCAAATCTTTTCAAATGGCTATTTATACAGATTCTTAATCAACTCATTTTGGCAATTTTAACTCAAATCAAATACCAAACACTGAGTACCTGATGTTTTTATGAAATCACATGACTTGAGCTCAGTATTTTGTTATCCCAAGGAACAATACTACTCAAACAATCAACAAACCTCACTATTTAAAATGTAAATAACATTATGTATGTGCTCAATGAGCAGTTGATGTAAAACTTAGACTGTTGCGTTTTCATTGTGCATATATATATATATATATATATATATATATATATATATATATATATATATATATATATGCACCCCATGGCTAGGGAAATCATATTCTTAACTGCTAAATTGACAGCTTACGGTTAAACAGGTATGTCCTTTATTTCACAAGTTGCAGTGAAAGTGGTATCTCCTGCACACTTAGGTTTCATTCTCTTTGCAAAATAAGATCTCAAGCCTGAGGTTTTGCTTGAATGGATAATCAAACTCATCTGTAGATTTAATTTTTAATTTTACAGTCTAAAAAGTAGATATGAATATTTTATGTTAGGGGTGACATGTTTATACTGTATGTTAGGAAGTTACACATTTATAGCACTAAAAAGGTTTCCTTGGCTTGGCATTATTTTTAATTTTGCATCTTACCCAGGTAGGGGCCATGTTAAATCAGATACTGAATTAATTGCTTAAGACTTAAAGTGAACATGTAAAGCATAACCATTTAATTAGTCATTTTGGGGGGTTATGCGTCTTGTCACTCATTTATTAGTCTGCTTATTAAACTATTAATCATGACCTCTCTGCATTC
Organism: Acipenser ruthenus; assembly: GCF_902713425.1. Taxonomy (NCBI): domain Eukaryota; kingdom Metazoa; phylum Chordata; class Actinopteri; order Acipenseriformes; family Acipenseridae; genus Acipenser; species Acipenser ruthenus. The sequence continues at coordinate 22,811,068 of NC_081194.1, forward strand.
AAATACTGTAGGTTATTAGATGCAACATCATTTATTTTGTTCTCTGATTTATGCTGATAACTGATAAAAAGACTTTTTTCCAGAGTTTTGACAAGTTTGCTGGTCAGGTTACTGTTGACCTCCTATTTCTTCTTTGTTGCCATCTTTAAAAATGGATTCTTACAAAGTTCTGAAACAAGCATTCATGGGTTATAGATGAGCGTTTGAAGGACTTATGGTTAAATAATTGACTTGGTAATCAGTCTGACCTTTTACCAAGTCAATTATTTTACCACAAGTCCTTCAAATCCTCATCTATAAGCCCACCAAAGGTCGGTTTAACTCATGTCCCACAAGGGGTTTCAGCCCTTCAAAGATGGGGCCATTTTCAATACTTTCATCCTGAAGCTTTTTTGTGGGGTCATTAAATCAGACAGTAAAGTAGGTAGACAGTAGCAAAGCTGCATACAGAAAGTTAAATTATGAGCACATCTAAGCAATTTGAAAGTGATCTCTTCTACTTTAGAAGTAACATGCACTTAAAAATCACTCAGGAATTTGACAGTTGGACAATTTTTCAATTTTAAGGCTCCCAGCAACACAGAAATACTAAAGTGGTGGTACTTATTTTGCATGAATACTACAGAAGACCTACCTGGCTATCTGTACAGAAGAATTAGTAGGGCTACTGACATTCTAAATATCATTTTTAGATCCTCAAAATCACTCAAAAATGAGACGCGTTTCAAGTATGACTACCAACCCCCCCCCCCCCTCCCCCCCTCCACACACACACAAACACAAAAGGGGGTGTATCTCAGCAAATCTTCATCATTGAGCTTAAATATGTGACCTGGTTTCATACCTGACCTGTATGTTCCACTGCAAAAAATATAAGCAAAATCTAAATCTTGAGGTGGGAAGCTGTGGTTGAGGTGACACAGAATGACCCATCAAATAAAGTAAGTCAGTTAAACTTTAGCACATCACATTAAGGAATCTCTTTTGTACCATGAGTGAATTTTAATAGAAACATTTAACAAATAATTACATTTAACCTTGGAGATATAAAAAAATACAGAGATGACCAGTAGAACGCTCCAGTTAGTAAAATTGGAACGTTTCTGTAATAGCATTCTAACATCTTACAAAGTCGTCAACACCGTTTTTAAAGCAATACTCATTTAATTATTGGTACTTTGTTATAATGCACAATATCCGAAATATTAACAGTCGCTCTTTAATTACCATAAAATAACACCCATTGGCACGGCACTTTGTTGTAAAAAAAACTGTGTCAAGGTATTTTTTCAGAAATAATTCCAGAATAATAATGATACCTCTATTTTCATTGTAAATGCAGTCTATGATTTATGAAAGTTGAAAAAATAATAGTCTTCCCCACAAATCACTGCCTCTAGCAGTGGTGCATAACTTGTCTAATGTATCTTTGCATTTATCTTTCTTTTCATAACAGCTTCAGCTACTAACTTTTCAAATGGAAAAAAAAAAATCACTGTCGCAAAGTTTACTACGTGTGTTGCTTGGGGACCTTCTTGGCTGCCAGTCTGCCTGCTCCCCATCCCCCAAAAACAAGAGCATGGCCCACCCAGTGTGAGAGCTGGAATCACATCTGAGTGATATTCTGGGCAAGAGAGCTGTGTGTGTGTTATTTACCTAGCGACTGAACACCAAACTCATCTCTCAAGAGAGTTTTGATACCCCATAATTCCTTTTTGTCACGTGATCTCACACCTACTTGTCACAGTTTTTTCTGCCATTGCCTTGGATATAAATTGAATCCATTGGCTATGAGTAGAGATTTAGCTGAAACGCAGGTGGCAAGATTTTCTAAATAAAAATAAATGGTCAGACATGGTTGAAAAATAGCCCTTTTATTATCAGACTGATGTTTTACTGTTATAGGTTTTATCAGATGTATTCTTCTATAATGTATGGTGGTGGTGTATAATGGCATGTCCCCTCCTAGTATGAGCAGAAACCACAAAACTTGTTGCACCCGTGTCCTGATCTGGATTTTTACTTGGAGGTGAATAACCAATATATTTCTTAATCTGTCATGCCATTACTCAAGGGAATGATCATTTGTTAAAAACCCACACAATAACCTTCATTTAGTACTATCTGTGTCATGTATCCTTTACCAAAATAGCATTTTATCAACTACTCAATAATATGCAGCAGACCAACACCACAATATGACAAACAGTATCCTGGAAGGACAGTGCCAAACTAACAAATCTATAGTACTTTGGATTGTTGACAGCAAGACCATAGCAAACTAACAGCAAAGGCTTGCACTCAAGCTGCTTCTATTAGATTACCAAAAAACAGCAGGCCACAGGCAGGTTGTATGCTTTGTAGAGCCATCAGGGGTTCTCACAAGGGTGTTTGATGGACATGTCACAGTATATGCGTGTGGTAGAGCAGCTGGTTGTCTATGGTGGTCAGCAGGCAGAAAGGATTTTGTTTATAATCAAAGTTATAAACAAAATCACAGCTCAGAGCCAAAATAAAAATGTTAAACAAAACATGAACACAAAATGAAACAGAAAATTCCTCACCCAAGTCTTGCACTACCACAGTGAGTTTTTAAATAAAAATACCTCTCTCTCTCTCTCTCTCTCTCTCTCTCTCTCTCTCTCTCTCTCGTGGAGGATTGTGGGATTGTGGGAGTAGCTTGCGGAGAGGTGGTAGCGTTTGAACGCTGGTGCGGTAGGAGGGTGTTTTCGCTACTATTTTTTTGCAAATATCTATATTTATTTGTTAATTGTTTAGTTTGTTTATATATTTTTGTTTCATTGTTTCGTCGTTTGTTTTACAGAGTAGTGTGTGTGTGTGTGTGTGTGTTGTGTGTGTAGGTCCCATTATGGGATCTCACTCTGGAGGGCTGGGGGCTCTCAGCCGCCGACACAGGGTTAGCTGCTTGCCCGATGCCGGCGTGTCGGTGGAGGAGTGCCTGCTGGCAGTGGGAGAGGTGGTCGGGTGTGACAATATAGTGTCGGCATCCCGTATGAATGAAAGGTTTGTCGTATTTTTAAAAGAGGTATCGCTGGTCAATCAACTAGTAGAGGAAGGTTTTTCGGTCAAAGGGGATTTTATCCAAGTATCCCCCTTAGTAACCCCTGTTACCAAGGTAATCATGTCAAACGTGCCGCCGTTTTTAAAAAATGAGACCTTGGCAAATGAACTTGCCCGATATGGCAAACTGGTGTCCCCAATTAAAAATATGTCATTAGGGGCAAAAATACAAATGTTAAGCACGTCCTGTCTTTTCGGAGACAGGCATTTTTGCTGCTGGATAACCCGGGGGAGGTGATTGATGTTGCTTGGAGCTTCAGTGTGGAAGGGACGGGATGCGTTGTGTTTGTCAGCTCGGACACAATGTGGTGCTTTAACTGTGGGGAACAGGGAGACCAGAGGAGAGCCTGCCCAAGAAAAAATAGAAATGAGGAAAGGCAGGAGCAGGGTACTGATGGCAGGGAGGAGGCTGGGGATGTTGGGGGTGAGGATGAGGCTTCTCCCCCATCGCAGCGCCAGCCGGCGTCTGCAGAGACCAGGGAGCCGCCGAACGGGATGAAGCCGCCCACACCACAGCCGAGGCTGAAGAGACTCAGCCACGGTCTGTCACAAAATAAAACTACTGAAAATGATGTATTTGCTTACGATTGTAAGTCGCCCTGGATAAGGTCGTCTGCTAAGAAATAAATAATAATAATAATAATGAGGGTTTTGTGATGGTAGCTAAAAAAAAAAAAAAGAAGCTGCAGATCTGCCTAATAGCGAGCGGGGAACAGAGCAGAGCCCCGAGCCTGTGCTGTAGGGGAGCCTGCAGTCTCAGGCAGGGGGGTCTGTCCCTCCTGACATGGAGGGAGAGGGGAGCGGCATGACGACAGGCTTACAACCCGGCGCTGTGCAGCGCTCTTCTCTCTCTGAACCCCAGCAAGCGGAGGCAGAGGCAGCGGTGACGGCTGTGGCTGTGCTGGGAGGACGATAGGAGAGCGGCACTGTAGAGGTGGAGAGAGCCGCGGAGGAGCTGGCAGCTGTGGACGGTGGAGCAGACAGCAAGGACGGAGCAGAGGAAATGGAGGGGGAGCTCTCTGACTCCTCGCTTATCTCTGACATCCCCGATAGCCAACCCGTTAACAGGGGGAAAAAACGTTATACCCTAGATGAATTTAAACTGTTTATGGAAAGTACAAAAGGGAAAAGGGGGGTTGAAATTGAAAACTTCTTCCCCGATTTGAGATTATTCCTCCACTCAGCACACATCGTCACACATCGTCACACAAAAGGCAACATTAGAGGAGATTAGAGGAAAAAAAGCGTACCATCTTAAAAAATATGTACAAATAATTAAGAAAAAGATCGCTAATGATGCTAACCAATAATTTTATAATGGATACTTCTTTTAAGAATTTTTTTATTGTTGCTTGTTTTATTCTGTCAGTTTTATATTTTTTAGCCGCTATGGAAAAGCGCGTTTTAATTTCTTTTAACGTGAATGGCTGCAGACAGTCTTTTAAAAGAGCGCAGCTGTGTGAGTTTTTAGAGCAGAAACGGGCGGGGGTCACTCTGCTGCAGGAGACGCACTCAGACAGGGAGAATGAGGCGGCGTGGCTAGCAGAGTGGAGGGGGCCATGTGTGCTGAGCCACGGCTCAAGCACCAGTGCGGGAGTGGCAATTTTATTTAATCCCAGCCTTGGAGTAACAATTTTAGACATTGAAGAAATTGAAAAAAGGGAGGTTACTAAAAGTAAGAGCAAGGTTGGGTGGTACTGTATTTGCTTTTATTAATATTTATGCACCAAATAAAGGAAGGGAACGCATTTTAATTTTTACTAAATTAAAGCAAGCTCTTTTAAATATTGATAATGATGATGTGGTGGTGGTGGGAGGAGATTTTAACTGCACTATTGATTTTACAATGAATAGAAATAATGAGGAACCCAATCCCCAATCCTCAAGTTAATTAGCTGCAGTTTTTCAGTTCAGTGGCATGGTTGATGTCTGGAGGTGTCTGCATCCTAATGCAAGACAGTACACCTGGTCTCATTGTCGCTCACAACAAATATATAGAGCCAGGTTAGACCGCTTCTACACATCACACACTCATCTGAATAAATTCATTAAAGCCAACATCATCCCCAGTAGCCTCTCTGACCACCACTGCCTGTTAGTTACAGTAATACTTACCACTGACTCTCACAGCACCTCCTACTGGCATTTTAATTTAAAGTTATTACAGGACACAATTTTTGTAAAACAATTTAATGATTTCTGGAACATATGGAAAAAAGAAAAAACACTTTATAAAAATATGCGGCAGTGGTGGGACATTGGCAAAACGCAGATTAAAATCTTTTGCCAGCAGTACACACTCAATTCAACCGGGTCACTGAACGCAGCGGTGAGAGAGCTGGAGTTGAAAATTCTCCAGTTAGAGAGCAGCCTGGACACAGACCACCAGGAGCAGACCCTGCAAACCCTGAGAGAGCAGAAACACATGTTGGGCAGCCTGCTGAAGGAAAGAGTGAAGGGGGCGCTGGTGCGCTCTCGCTTCATGGAGCTTAAAGACATGGACACCCCCTCCAGTTTATTTTTTGGCTTGGAGAGGAGGAGAGCAGACAGCCGGCAGATGCACTGCGTCCGGACGCTTTGCGGCAGGGAGCTGTACAGCCAGGAGGGAGGCAGTATAATTCTATTCTGAACTATACAGCAAAGAGCCATGTGACCAGAAGGATACAGACCTGCTGCTCCAGGATTTGCCCAGCCTGAGCGAGGAAGAACAGCACCAATTAGATCAGCCACTAACATATCAAGAGCTGACCACTGCTGTTACACAGCTTTCAAATGGAAAAGCTCCTGGCATTGATGGACTGCCCGCTGAATTTTTTAAAAGTTTCTAAAAAGTTTCTGTGATTGGTGAGGACTTTTTGCAGGTGCTGGGAGAGAGCATCCGAGATAAATAACTGCCCCTCAGCTGCAGGAGGGCAGTAATCACACTACTGCCCAAGAAAGGAGACCTGTGCTTGCTAAAAAACTGGAGACCTATTTCGCTTTTATGTTCCGATTTTAAAATAATTTCAAAATGTTTGGCCAATAGACTAAAAATGTGTATAGGAGCTGTAATTCACACGGACCAAACTTACTGCATACCGGGACGTTCCATTTTTGATAATTTGTTTTTAATTCGAGACTTTTTATCAATGGCTAATACATGTGATTTGAATGTGGGGCTGGTTTCTTTAGATCAGGAGAAAGCGTTTGACAGGGTCGACCACACATACCTATTTAAAACCCTGGAAGCCTTCGGGTTTGGCCCTGTTTTTATTTCTTACATCCAGCTTTTATATTTGAATGTTTTTTTAGCATTTTAAAGATTAACAATGGGCTGAGTCAGCCCTTCCCAGTGTGCAGGGGTATTAGTCAGGGCTGCTCCCTGTCTGGAATGCTTTATTCACTGGCCATAGAGACCCTGCTGCACCTGCTGAGGGGCCGGCTGGTTGGCTGGGCAGTGCCCTCCTCACCCTCCCCTGTCGCAGTGAAGGTGTCCGCTTATGCAGACGATGTGAACGTGTTTGTGTGCAGTGACGGAGACATCAAGGCATTACAGCAGAGCCTGCACACATTCCAGAGAGTCTCTACAGCAAGAGTAAACTGGGCAAAGTGTGACACCTTCCTGTCAGGCAGTTGGCATGATTGCACCCCCCTTGTCCTGCCCGAGGCACTGAGATGGGACAGGACAGTAAAGGGAGGCTTTGAGGGAGAAGATGTCCAGCGGCACAGGGCAGAGACAAGACTTCATCTTTTCAGGGCTGCTAGTGTGTCCAGCAGTAGGTGAAGGAGAGGAAGATGTAGGTAACGAGGGAATGCTATTAAACCTAGACACAGTTAAAGATCTAACTCTTCGTACAGCAGAAAGTAAGAAGATTTACCAGATGTGTGTGAAGGCATCACATTCCCACCAGTTGAGGGGGTTGGTGGATTCAAGGTGGAGGGCATGTCTGGAGGTAAAGGAGGGGTGCAGGCCAGTATGGAGGGTTCTGTATAAACTGCCCCTCACCAAGAGAGTGGGGGACCTGCAGTGGAGGATCCTGCACTGTATTGTGTCCACCAGCAGGTTTCTCCACAGAGTTGATGCTAGCATTAGCTTAGAGTGCTGTTTCTGCTCTGCAGAGGAAACAGTGTTTCACATGTATAGTGAGTGTGTCAGGCTAGGACCACTCCTCCATCTTCTACAAGAGCTCATGCAGGGCCTAGGCGAGGAGTTCACGAAAGAGCTTTTTATCTTTGGGGTTCCCTACAGTTTTAAAAAGAGAAACAGGTGTGTTTTAATGGGTCAGGCAAAATTGGCCATTTTAAAATCTAGAAAGAACAGTATCTCTGGGGCCGGGCTGACTGATGTTGTGGTGCAGTTCAGGGTGTTGGTGGTCAGCCGGATAAGAGTGGATTTTGAATTTTTTAAACTCAGTAATAACCCGGAGGACTTCCAGGAGTGGTGGTGTGTGGGAGACGCCTTGTGTGCTGTGAGTGAGGAGGGGGAGCGCCAGTTTTTGTTCTAGGTTTTAATTTTTGTTTTTAATTTTATTTTTATTGTTTTACAGTGTTTTTTTTTATTAATTTTGGCTTTAATCTGTTTTTAACAGAAAGAAAACACTTTTTTTAATTGATTTTTTTACAATCCTTTTTTTTGTTTAAAATCTGTTTTTAAAAACAACATGATGTATTTTTAGATTTTTTAATATTGATAAATCTTAATTTTGTTTGTGTTTTACCTTTATTGATTTTTAATGGATTTTAATTGGAATGTTTAATGAAGGATCTTAAAAGTCAGTCTCTCTCTCTCTCTCTCTCTCTCTCTCTCTCTCTCTCTCTCTCTCTCTCTCTCTCTCTCTCTCTCTCTCTCTCTCTCTCTCTCTCTCTCTCTCTCTCTCTCTCTCTCTCTCTCTCTCTCAACCTCACTGTTCCCAGCTCACTGGTAGTCTCCCCTCTAGAGCTTTGGGCTCTCTTTTTATAGGATGTGGCTGTTCCCAATTAACACCAATTATTCCATTAGGTACAGCTACATTCTCACATGTTTTTGGCAAGGACAGGTATTAACCCCATCCCTACCAGCCACCACCAAAACACACACAAACACCCACACTATTCACAGGCAGAGCTCTTGCTCTGCCACAATGCCATCATTATTAATTGGTTTATAATGTTAAAATCCATTGATAAGATGAAAGGAAGAGTTATTATGAAGCATGTTTCCTATGATTTTCCTTCGATAATCCTATAACTTTGCCTTGGTCAAAACTGAAAGCTTAACCCTTCTGTTATTACTCAGAAAAGCTTTGATATGCAGGCAGTCTTCCAGTGATGGATAGTTTTCCCAAATGCTCTTTCCTGAATCCCTGCTCTGATCACTAATGGCGTGGCTTTGTTAATTGCATTCCAGAGTTAAGTCCTGTTTACATGGGAAATTGTAAAAGTTGGGTTGTTACCACTCAAATTTAGTTAAGCCCCCTTTATATTGTTAGTTGCTGTGTGACTTAATATAGCAAAGAATTTTCAGTTAAACAGAAGCATCTCAGTTTTCATCTGTATGGTATGTATGGTTGTCATTGCTACTGTGGTGTTCACCTACCTGATTTTTCTGCGTGTTCAATAGAAATAAAATACCTCCGAATTTAACAGCTTACTGCCATTAGCTGTCATTTCCTAATGCTTGGTATCTTGCAGTTAAGTTTGGCTCCTATATATGAAATCTATTGGATAAGAAGCAATGTCTTTAAGATGTTTTCTTTAGTCATCCTGTGTACCATTTTGTTTGCAGTGACATTTGCTTTCAGAAAATGTAGGCCTTATTTCATTATGACATAATTACATTTCCTGACAAATGGGGTCTGTGTTTCTTTGACAACAAATGCCCAGTGCAATTAACAGTACTAAATGATTCTGAAAGAACAGCAGTCAAAATGACATTCGAATTGCTGATAGATGTACAGACAGACAAATAGTTTTCACTGGCTGTATCATATGAAACAAAAGTGATGGATGATGATTAAACAAAAACTTTCAGCTGACAGCTTTCTTCTGGAAATTATGTATCTTGTAAATGTCTGTTTACAAGACCTACCAGCTGAAACAGTATTTTCTATCTTTCCTGTGTACATTTTAATTACGTTTCCTTTCTTTTTTTAATTGATTTATCATACTGTCTTGACAAAATTATTAGTTTTCTTGAAGAACATTTGTATTTTTTTTTTTTTATCAGAGCATAAACAGTGTCCTTCAGTTGGTTTATATAGCAAGGTTTTTCTGAATACTTACATATTTATAATAATTATTCAAACAAATCAGTTTTAATGGAATGTAATATTCTTTGTTTACATGCAGACAGAACTATTTGGAACATGGCTTAGGTATTCACAGAGCCAAGAAAAGGACATGCATATGCGAGGATGTAAGCAGATTTGGAATAGAAGTTTGGAACAACTTGTTTACACTCATGACACTAATAAAAAAGATGGATTAAAATCTATGAATGTAATAAAAAGTAAACCGTCGTGTATCCGACTGCGATGGGACCAGAGTAAGGGCAGATATGTAAAAAGGTGGATAAATTAATCCTGTTTTAAATACCATTATACATCGCTGTAACAATTACTGTACTATATTATTATTGTTTTGAGATTCAGCTTTTATTAGGGAGCTCTAAATCCCTTGTTTAGAAAGATACAGGGTATTAAAGCTTGTGACAGAGTAGCCTCATCTCCAGACACACACCCAAGTCCCTCCCTCTTTCTCACTCATTGGTCCAACACTCCCTATCTCTGACTGCACGTGTCAGACATGCTCCCACCCCCCTCAGTGACACACTCACTCACACTCTCTAAGTCACACAAGCACCAAAACCCACAGAGAACGCTAACAGATCTGAACAAGAATAACACAGTTTACAAACACATTGTTTAGAGTACTCCCACCCCCTTCCCCAGTCCATAATCAGATCCATTCCCACACTGTCCCCAGCTTTTTGAAGCAACGTTGCATTGTTTGCTGACTGACAGTTCCAAGCATGCTTTAGCAAGCGCACAGCATCTAACAGAGACATTTTATTTACACTGAATTTTTGTGCTGATGCTCATCGCTTTTCTCTTTCCAGCCATACTTGCTTGCTGTTGCAGTCAATGCTGTTTTTTCAAACTGGAAATAAACCTGACCTTGCGTACAGGGATTAAATAGCCAAGGTAAAGTACAGAGGTAATCGCTCAGTAACGAGGTGATTGATCAATCTGTGAAGCTTTTTTACTACAGTGAAGTGCTGCCTTTTTTATTGAAATCTATGTGAATGGAAAGGTAACGAGGTGAAAACAGCAGCTTTGTGGATAAGAGCAATTACTACAGTATAAGCAGTGCGTTTTGTGTGACAGGGTACTCCCCGCCCCTGTGCATATTATGATTTGTATTTTGTATTTGCTGTATTATTTTGTATTTTATTATTTTTGGCAGGAAAGCCAGGTGCCGTCCGCCATTATTTATTATTGTTTTAATTCCCTCATGAGAATGTGTGACTGTCCGCTAGTAGCTACTTATTATTTAACTAACTGACAGTCACGCAGAATTATTAGATTCGTGCAGACTATGGTCGAGGGGTTAACAGGATAATTAATAGCCACATAATGAGATTCAGACAGCTGAGTTTGGCCAAAATATATGACGTGCTAAACACGGTATAAGCGATGCATTTGTTATTGAAATCAATGGGAGTGGCAAACGGCAAATGCTATTTGTGAGATATAAATGGCTACCCGAAACAACCCTGTATGGTGTAAGTGGTGGCGACTGTAATATCTTGTGACGGGGAACCCGCCCCTATGTACTGTATATATATCTGTGCGCTATTATTATTATTATAGCGCTTCCAAGCTGGCTTGGGAAGCCTATTATTGTAAGCATTTTTTTTTTTTTTTTTTTATTATTAGGCTTCCATGCCACAATGGCTGGGAAGCCTATTGTTATTGTTAGGATTCTTCTTCTTCTTCTTCTTCCATCAACTTAAAACTGCTCCTGTTTGCACGCGGTGTAACCAATCAACATGAAACTTGGTAGGTATCATCCCGTGTAGATTACAGTTCAGAAGCAAAAAACATTGCGCTCCTGCGTCAACCAAGATGGCAGCCTGGCACATTTTTTGGAAAAACCTTTCAAAATCCTCTTCTTGGGAAGCGGTGAACCGATTGATCTGAAACTTCACATACATCATCAGCAACCAAACCCACTTCAAATTTGAAAAGCAGAAGTTGCTGCTTCTGTTTGCACACCGTTTAACCAACTAACTCCTAATTTGGTAGGCGTTATCCTGGGGACAATAGAATTCAAATATGGCAAAATGGTGTTCTTTCGTAAAACAAGATGGCGGCCAGACCTACATTTCGTTCTTAAATTTAAAACCGCTTCAATTGAACACAGTTTAGTTGATTAACTCCAAAGTTGACAGGCATCATCCCTGTGCCAATACAAACGACTTTTTCAAAAAATGGTGTTTGTGTGTAAACCAATATGGCCACCTGACGCATTTCTTTAAAAACCTTTCAAAATCTTCGGTCAGATGTAAAACTAGCTTATAACTCCTTACAGTACACATAGGGTTATGGTTACTATACAACACATTTAGGAACCCATATAGCTCTATTCAAAAATTATCTTGAGTATGACCTTTGACCTCTCCTTAAGGTTAAATGTAAAATTAGCTTTAAAGTTATAAATCATCATGAGATAATGAACTAATGCAGTATTTTAAATTGAAAGTGCTCCATAAAACTCATCTGTTGCTGACACTTGTGCTGCAATGCTACAGCTTGCCAAAGTTTTCAACTGGTGCTGAGCTTGGAAGCCGTAAAACTGCCTGGTAGTTCTAGTTATTATTATTATTATTATTATTATTATTATTATTATTATTATTATTATTACTACTGTGTGTTTATTGTATTGTAATTATGACCGGTGAAAAGCCCTTGTTACTGTTATGATTTAAAATGCAGGGGGGACGAAAACCATCCGCCATTACTGTTATTGTTTTGTGTTTTAGTAATTGTTGTAGTACTCTCATGGGAATGCGTGACTGATCAGCTAGTGATTATTTAGCTAGCTGACAATCACGCAGATTTATTAAACTCGTGCAAACTATGGCCAAGAGGTTAATAAGATAATTGAAAGCTAGTTAATCCCTCGGCTTGCACTATAAAGAACTTACCGTTTTGCAGACAGGAGGATAGAGTGTGTACAGGTGGAACGAAATGTGAGTTGTGAAAACTATTACTATCAAGATATGACAACATTGCTACATATGCTGGTTTTTATTACTATTTGTATTCCATATTTGTTTATTTTGGCCATCGTGCCCTTTTAATTTGTTTGTCATTTACAAGTGTGTTATTATTTAATAAATGGTGAGCGCCATTGCGTCTCATTCACCCGTAGTACTGCCTTGTGTGTGTGTGTGTTCACTTCTGGGTCTGACATCACTCCTGCAACCAACATGTCACATATCTATATAAGCATCTTCATCTTACATTCATAAGTTTAACTTAACTTCACTTTCAAATAACAGTGGAATATTAGCATGCATGGAAATGTAATGATTTCTTCATTACTTTCTCCTTTTATTACATACATTGTTTTAATGCCAGTCCAGGTAGACTTATAAAACAATGATGTAAATATTGTCAAGGCTCTAATTACTTTAAACTTAATTAGATTAATGAAATCCTGACCCCAGGAGTTTCATCTTTGCCAATCAGACAGCCCTAAAGCATAACACAGAGAACTCAGATCCATAGCATTCTTAAGTAAAGTATACTGGTAGTTCCATATACAGTTGTAAAATGTTATCAGTAAAGAAAAAAACTTTATGAAAAAAGGAGATTTTTGTATTAATGTTTTTATTTTGCTTCACCTCTAAATGTGTTATTTAAGATTTTGACAAGGAAAAAGCAGTCCATTACAATAACATCTAACTGGCTAATGCTGTTTATAACATTATTCAGAACATTCATAGATACATTATCGATAGTTTATAAATAGATTCTTGAACTTCACAGCATGTGTTTGCATGCAGGATATAAGCAAACAGTCTCAAATACTTATCTTAATATCCTAACATACATATTCAGTAACAATTGAGGACCAGGGTAGTACACAGTAGTCCATGAATCATATTTAACATTATTGTGGGACACTACAGCTTTAAATTTTCACAATTTTCATTTTCACAACACATTACACTATGTAACACAATTTTTGTTCCTGGGTAGTAAGTGTTATTTCCTAATTGCTTATGCCTGAAAAGTATAGAAAATGGCTATTATTCCCCACCAACTTTGCTTTTGTGACCAGGACAGTGATATTTTGAAATGTACCTATTTCCAATGAGAAAACGGGCGAATTTGTGTCTTTTCGTTCACATAAAGTCAGAAAAAAACAACATATGAATCCAAATTAACATGTATTTATACTAAAGTAATACAAAAATGACTACAAAAGATTTAGAAGTGAGTAGTTTTTCGAGATTTACGATTATACTGTAAATCACTTTCACGAATCAGCCCCCAAATGTAGTCTCCCATCATGTTCTCGTTATACTGTCCTTGGTAGCGGCGTTCAAAGTCCAGTATATCCTGGTGGAAGCGCTCGCCTTGCTCCTCCGAGTACGCTCCCATGTTCTCCTTGAATTTATCAAGATGAGCATCAAGGATATGGACTTTGAGGGACATCCTACAGCCCATTGTGCCGTAGTTCTTCACCAGAGTCTCAACCAGCTCCACATAGTTTTCGGCCTTGTGATTGCCCAGGAAACCCCGAACCACTGCGACAAAGCTGTTCCAAGCCACTTTCTCCTTACTAGTGAGCTTCTTGGGGAATTCATTGCACTCCAGGATCTTCTTTATCTGTGGTCCGACGAAGACACCGGCTTTGACCTTTGCCTCAGACAGCTTAGGGAAGAAGTCTTGAAGGTACTCGAAGGCTGCCGACTCCTTATCTAGAGCTCTGACAAATTGTTTCATAAGGCCCAATTTGATGTGCAGTGGTGGCAACAGCACCTTCCGGGGGTCCCAGCCATACTCATCATACTTCAAGGCGTCCAGCAAGGTCTTGATGCTGTTGTAATCCTCTTTGAGGTGCACCGAGTGAGCCAGGGGAAGAGACGGGTACTTGTTACCATTATGGAGCAGCACAGCTTTGAGGCTCCTGGATGAGCTGTCAATGAAGAGGCGCCACTCATTCTGGTTACAGGCGATTCCGATTGCCTCGAACAGACTGGTCACATTGTGGCAGAAGCAGAGCCCATCTTGACGGGTGAAGAAGCTGGAAAAAGGTTGGTGACGCTTCCTCTGATCTGCGACTTGCACACTTTCATCCAACAAGTTCCACTGCTTAAGCCTAGACGTCAAAAGCTCGGCATTGGACTTGGTGAGACCAAGATCTCTAATCAAGTTGTTGAGGTCTTTTTGGTTGGGGTAGTATGGGTTTCTCTCCTCAGCTCCACCTCTGAAATTGTCATCTGGATCTACAACGTCTTCCTCGCTCTCTGACTTGCTGTTCTCTTCTAAAGACGGCTGCTCTCTCTCCGGAGGAGTGGGTACGGGGAGCTCATGGCAGTGTGGCACCGGGGCGATGGATGAAGGAAGGTCCAGATACGTGATAGCAGGTGCATTCTTGCCAGTCTGACGTTTGGAAGGGTCCATGTGGCAATGTGCTCCGCCCCTGTGTGCGTTTCTGTGTATGTTGCGTGTGCTGTGTTAATGTTGGTGTATTGTAGTTGGTACACGGGATATAAACGGGTCTGTGTTTCACGTGTGATTTAAAATGTAATTGTATTTAGGCACGGGATTGCACATCACTTCACGTGCATTTAAAGTATGTAATAAGATGTGAGCACGGGGGTTGCACGTGAATTCATTACGTGCAACCCCCGTGCTCACATCTTATTACATACTTTAAATGCACGTGAAGTGATGTGCAATCCCGTGCCTAAATACAGTGGAGAACTAAATACAGTGGAGAACGGGTGAGGAAAAGGAGGAAAGTAGTAAAGAAAAGGAAAGGAAAGTAAATTAAACTAAAATAACCATTTATTTTACTCAACGTGTTTGTTTGTCTCCGTGCACTGTTTGTCTGTGTAGTCCGTTTTGTTTGTCTATTTATTTTGGTGTAAAGTGCCGTGTCCTGTGTTTTGTTTGTACAACCTTTTTATTTTCTGTTCTGTTTATTAAATGCTGAGCGAAACCATTCGCTCAGCTCCACCAAACCACACCTCTCTGTTGTTTATTTCCTGGCTCTGGTCTGACGCCACCCACTCTGGCCGTCTTTGTGACAGTCCACCATGCAGAAGTAGCAGTTGCTTGAGTGGTCAGTGGGTTCCCACCAAATTTTTGGGATAGCGAACTTCATGGCTCTCTTTTCCCCTCTGTACCATCCTACAAAAATACATTTATTTCACCCATGACTAATGTGTAAGAGATTCTCGCAACATTTTTCATATGTGATATATTTTTTCAATAACATTGAAAATTGTAAAACATTTTAAAATTAAAAACTTTTACAATTTTAAAAATTTTAACAAATTTTATAACATAAAATTCCCGAGCAACAATTGTCCATCTTACCTTCCAGAGTTTTTTTGCAGTGCTCGCAGGTGAAATGAGGTGCCCAGGGTTTGTCTTGATCCCCGACAGGCATGCCGAAATATGCCTTGTAGGCCTCACACATCTTAGCAGATGCTTCCACGGAGTACTTTTTCGCTCTTGTCTTGATAAATTGGCCGCAGACATAGCAAAATGCGTCTGCCGGATGCTTGCAGCCTCTTGATGCCATCTCAGAAAAATGCAGATATGTATCCACTTAGGCAGCTGGAACTAAATTGAACTGGTGGGCTTAAGGCCCCTGTATTTATACTACTATTTATATTACTGGAAAGTTCTAGAAAGTTCTAGAAGTTACTCCAAGTTTACTCAGCACTGAATCTATCTGGAATGTTCTGGAAAATAGGTAAATTTCAAAATATCACTGTCCTGGTCACAAAAGCAAAGTTTGTGGGGAATAATAGCCATTTTCTATACTTTTGAGGCATAAGCAATTAGGAAATAACACTTACTACCCAGTACAAAAAAAAAAAAAAAAATTGTTACACGGTGTTATTTTAAAGTTCCTGTATTATAATGGAGCTACCATATACTGCAGATGGACAGAGTGCAGTGGGAATGAGTCTAGTTTGTTTAATGGGAATGCATTTCCCGGCCAGTTTAGCTCTGATTGGGTCTGAGCCATGGTAAAAAAAAAAAAGAAAAAAGACAAATAATGATAAAAGGGTAAGATACAAGATGTCAACCCCCTCCCTGTGCATTGCAGCCACAGAAACAAGCATCTCTGACAGCGCTTGTAACCTAAAAACCTACATAAATTCAGGAAATAACTTAATAGGCTTTTAGAGGCTTAGACTAGCTATCTTGACAGACTGATAACTCGCCTTAGCTATCAGAGCCTACTGAGCCGAAAAAGAAAACCTGAAAATCTATTCATAAATATGAAATTAGCCCTTTAGTTGAACACAGTGAACTGCAAGTATAACATGCTGCATGTCACAGTTATTGAAACATTGTGCAGCCCATCCCAAGCATTACATTTAATGACATTCAGTATATAAAAACACAAGCATAAAATGCATATCGCAGCCATTAAATGCACTATACAGACATAAAAAACTCAGCCATATTTTTTCACACTGCAAAGCACAAAGTAATACAAGTATTATTACTTGTTCTGTGATTCTTGAAATGTATTTGTTTACGACTGTAAGTCTCCCTGGATAAGGGCGTCTGCTAAGAAATAAATAAATAAATAAATAAATAAATAAATAGGTTAGAAAGTATATATTCAAAAGTCTTATACTATTTTATACTAGTCCCCAAGTACACGATATGTGTTCTCTAGTTATAGCTGTTTTCAGACAAGTGCTTTTGTCTTTCCTTTTTAATGTCCTGCTTCCTAATAAAAAAATTTACACTGGGTGCAGTTACTGTCTTTTATTTCAACCGAATAAGTCATTTGGCCGCAGGTTGATTGGCTATGCTGTCAGTGGAAGCCTATGTAACACCCTTGGATGTCAAAAGTGTCCTATATATCACAAGTTACACAGATTACGAATTGTAATAAAAGGTAATGGCAAACAGATTCCACTTGTCATTTAATATATATTGTGACTAAGGTTAGAATAAAGGTAATAAAACAGACCAAGACAAAGCATGCATGGTAAGTAATGCCTGTTAACATATGCTGTTCGAGCCTTCAAGTATACTTAGCATAACTTGTGTATTACTAACATAAAGCATTAACGGCTGGTATTATAATGATTTTTTTATGTTAGGCTATGAATTTGTATTGCTTGTAAAATTCTGTGTGCAGTACATGGCTCTGAGAAGGAGCTAGCTTTTCCTACAGGAGAGGTTGTCTCGTTTCATTTCCCTCTGGCACCTGTAAATTTGATCTCTCTCGGTGAATGCACTTAAATTGTGTGGTTTGTTATTTTCAACCACTGTCAGTACTGTAATGTAGTGCCTTTGTTAGATTCACTGTTGAAAAGATATGGTAGCAATATGCTACATATAAAAGGCAACAGGGGACTTCTTCAAATTTGGTGACTCCAAACTTACCTCCTCCACAGAAAATCCCGAACACCAAAAATGCACTAAAAAAACAAACAAACAAAAAAACCACAATGGTAGTTAACACTAGAACCGCCACAGCAGTCATGTTAACGGTTTGAGGTTTTCAAATTGAAATTACTCTGCGTATCTGAAAGTTATGCAGTTGTCCATTTATAACGTTTCCTTAAAACACGTATTAAATACCTGACAGCATTTGAAAGGCAGGATCACGAAAATAAGGAAGTTATAATCCCACCCACCTAGAACTGACAAAGCAGTCATTTTGACTGTCTTTTGCATTACATGTTTTCATTCTGAATATAATCTACGATATTCTATTATATATATACACACACACAAGCCTGTTGTGATCTCTACTGGACCTGGCAGCTATCAATTCCTTCTTTTTGTACAAGGAATGCACTTGGGGAAATATCAGTAGGAGAGATTTTATCTTGAAGCCAGCCACAGCGCTTCAGCAGAAACATTTCGATCAGAAAACTGCAAAGCAGCAGCAGCTCAACATGGATTCTGTGCTGCACCGAGTGACACATGCAAGAGAAAACATCCTGACAACTTTTTACACTTGTAACTTTAAAGTCTGTTTCAAAGCTCTTTTCAAAATCTCCGCTCTAGTGCACTGGGGTTTCAGATCTGTCCTCTAAATCACTGCAGTAACAGCTATTTAAAAAAAAAAACAAAGAAAAAAAAACATAACAAGTGCTCTGGCTTTTCTGTTGTGTACCACATCATGGATCGTTATTGCTGTGTTACCTGTTTGACAATGTGGGCAATACTCCTTAAACTATCAGTGCACTAGAGCAGACATTTTGAAAAGAGCTTTGAAACAGACTGTAATGTTATAAGTGTAAAAAGTTGCCAATGAAAAGAAAAATTACAGGTACGGTTTTAAGCAGTTGTAGTAACACCTGGGGATGTGTAACGCTATATTTTTCAGAACCCTACTACTTACTCTTTAATGTGCAGTAATTATTTACAGATAACAGTCTGACTGCACTGTGCTGCTGTTTTACCACAATGTAACTACAGTTTTGTTGAAGAATCCTCCAATTACATTGCTGTACTTTTCTACTTACAGGTACGGCTGTCAGCATTCCTTGGTTCTTACAAACCCACAGCATCCAATAACATAATTTCAATTTGACAGGTCCTGACTCCTTTGAAAAGAGAATTATACCTATCATAATTGTTAAAGCCAATTTCTACAGAACTAGAGTTTTTTTTCATCCATAACTGCAAAACAATCAATAGTGCAAATTTTAGAAATACTAAAAGAAACAAAATAAATTAACTGGACAATGATTTGAGTAGAAATCAATAAACATTGAAAAAGACTACTGATTGGAACCTTCATCATTGAATTTATTTAGCTTATTTTAGTATTTTTATAGAGATTTAAAAAATAGAAAAACATGCACTGCTCACATTAATTGAACAAAATGTCTAGTCAGTTAAATGTATCCTATTTATTTAAGCACCATGTGTGAGATTTTTACCAGCAGGTATCATGGAGACAATTCCCTGGTGATTAATGTTGATTTTCCTTAAAAAAAATAATCTGGCTCATTGTGGCTTTAGTGGAAGAGCTAGGCACGGGGAGCCAGGCATTTTTGCGCTACTATTTTCAATATGTTTGACCTCACATCAAGCATTAATCTCAACCAATAATTGCTAGATCAGGAGAATTTGTTCCATCTCTTCAGAATGGATATGCTTAAATAAATGCAGTAGGGGTGTGAAGAGAACGCATTTCTCATACTCGTATTCAGATTTACTCTGATGACATCACCGGATGTGGGCGGAGCTATTTAAAAAAAAAAAAAAAAAAAAAAAACGTAAGTTCCGTTAAAATGCATCTCTGGCCCTGATTTTCATTCAGAAAGTGAACATACAGTGTTTTAATGTTTATTTAACCCTAGCAGCAATCATTTAGCTCACATGGAAGACAGAATGAGGTCAAATGCACCCCACATACATTAGCACAGTTAATTTTAAAGCAGAACGACACAAAACAGGTTTATTTTTAAACAGTTCTGTATTGAATAAACATTTTTTTGAAGTGTTAAGCATTTTTTTTTTAAATATTAAATTTATTTCTTTAAAAAATACCTTTAAATACCTTTAAAATGACACAACCACAAATATAAACTACAAAAACACATACTGTACCTGTGTTTCAATATGAAGCATTGCTCATAAAAAAAGCAGCTTCGTCTTTTCGTCCCAAAAAAAATTGCACAAAGAAAACTTACATAACAAAAACAAAAAGATAGGCTCCAATCCAAATGTTGCCATTATCAAAGTTTCAATGTCCTGGAAAGGGGTGCACATTTACTCCAAATTGCCTGTCATCTCTCTCAGCCATCATATTCTGTTCAAGTCAACAGAATAAAATATTTAATTTTTTTTCAATAATATACTGTAGGAGGCAACAAGCAGATGACTGTAAAGAATGCAGTAATCAAATACAGTGCTGGAAACATGTTGGGAGGAGTCAGCGACTCTCTATACAGCAAGGATAATTTACATGTTTTCAGGGTATTGGCGCAGCAAAAGTAAATCAACCATTTTACTTTTAATTTAGAACATAAGAACATAAGAAAGTTTACAAACGAGAGGAGGCCATTCAGCGCATCTTGCTCGTTTGGTTGTTAGTAGCTTATTGATCCCAGAATCTCATCAAGCAGCTTCTTGAAGGATCCCAGGGTGTCAGCTTCAACAACATTACTGGGGAGTTGGTTCCAGACCCTCACAATTCTCTGTGTAAAAAAGTTCCTCCTATTTTCTGTTCTGAATGCCCCTTTATCTAATCTCCATTTGTGACCCCTGGTCCTTGTTTCTTTCTTCAGGTCAAAGAAGTCCCCTGGGTCGACATTGTCTATACCTTTTAGGATTTTGAATGTTTGAATCAGATCGCCGTGTAGTTCCCAACACTCTTAGGTGAAATGTAGAAAAAAAAGTCAATACCTGTCATGCAGCAAGAAAAATAAGCCACCAAAGTAAGGTAAAAATGTCCTTCTCCTTCTTCTTTTTCTCCCATTTTTTGCAGATTTTTGCAGACCTCAGCCACACACACACACACACACACACACACACACACATATATATATATATATATTATAGGACATTCAAGTTTAATGACAATTAACTTGTTTTGTCAACATGGAAATACACTAAGGAATGCATTTATTGTGACATCTATATAATTTATATTAAATTATTTATTTCTGTTTTAAAATGGAACATTTGCCTGCAAAAAAATATATATTTTTATATAATATAAATATAAAAAAGTCTTGCATGCGGGGGGGGGTGGATTTGAAACTATAACCTTCAGTTTGCAAGTGTGTTGTGTTACTGTTAGTGCTACATTAGTTGAGAAAACAAGCAGTATTTTGAAAGATGAAGTCAGCCAGCTGAGAATTCTTGGAACACTGTTATTTTTTACATTTTGGAGATTTTTTTGGAGATTTTTTTTTCCCATGTCATCTCATCATTCTGAGAGTCTGGCCTTGATCTCTGAAAAATGTTGGTTTCCTGTCAGTGTAACGCTCATTGTGGTCCCTACTGGTGCAAGGAAGTACGATTTCCTCTCGATACTGGTTGATGAGACTAACACTATTTGTGGTAGCCTGGACTAAAAGGAACGTTAATTTCTGAGAATTAGCTATGCTGAAGGATAGCCTATGTATTTGGTAAAAGTAAAACATAAATACATACATCAGTACATAGACATTTATTTATTTCTATTAAATATCTATCTTGATATTTATTTATTTCTTTTTCACTATCAGATATAAACACTGCCATTTAATACTGTATGAAATGAAAATAAATACTCAACAGTTCTTGCTGAATTGTATATTAGTGAACATTTTTGTACATAAAGGTCGTCATGTTTTCATATATTTTTACTTTCAAATTAAAAAATATATTGTAACGACTCAGACAATTGCTTTGTTGCAGGACTTGTCTGTTCAGTTTGTCTCGTCTGTCTTTTATGTTATATGTATCGTAATGGGAACGGGTCACACCGTTATTTAGCATCGGAAGGGGGAATGAGTGAATGAGTGAATGAAGTGAGGCAGGATTTGAACCCTAACTAGTCATACATTCACTCCAACTACATAACTGCTACGCTACACAGATTCACATCTCAACCCTTTCAACAGACTAGGCTACTACAGTATTTATATTTACCCTATCCAAACAGCAATACATTTCTTCGATATAGGTTGAACAACTTAGCTATTCCCGTAATGTGTGTGGTGTTATTATCCATTAAGTGAAAAAATGATATCTGACACAAAAACACATTGGAAATAACTTGGCTTGTGTTTTTGATGCAAGTTCTATCCACTTTTATTGTGCCTGAAAAACACAAGCCAAGTTAGTAGAAACAATTGGGGCAACCTTGGCCCCCATCGGTTTTACAGTTGTGCATATTTGCTTTGTGATGGGCAAGTTTGCCCCAATGGTTTCTTGAAACTTGGCTTGTGTTTTTGATATCTCCACTTTAAATGGTTGGGCAGTTTTGATAACTTGACGTTTTTTCACATATCCAAAGTGGCATTCTAAGATAGGAAATTGGCATAAGGCTTCAAAAAAATATCTGTAGGGCTAAATCAGTCATTTTAGAAGCTCTGCATCTATCTTGGGTCCCTTGTAACTCTCAGCACTATATTCTGCAAGTAAACAGGAGCTGTGCATGGTAGCCTATGCAGTGTATGAAAGACACTGAAGACAGAAAACAATAACATCATATTTTTTCAATACTGCACTGTATCATATAATAAACTAGATACTGTAAAGAATGCAGTTATCAAATACAGTGCTGGAAACTAATGTATTATTCACACATGGATGCCCAGTTTGATGAAAATGACTATTGGCTAAACAAATACATATTTATGGACAACAATTTCAATTGGGAAACAATACACTGTTTCTACATCTCCCTCAGCTCTTCTGCAACTCAACCATTTATTCTGGCAGTAAACTGGAGCTGTGATTGTGGTATGTGAAAATTTATATTATTTGTAACCCTTGGGGCAGAAAGGGGTGCAAATGCACCCCAAACAATGACCATGTGCACTTTGAAGAAGTATTACTCCTGTTTACCTAGATGGACAAGTAAGTTCTTAATATCAAAATAAAGGTAAGCAATTAAAATGTTATCACATGTAAGGATATGTCACGGTCTTCAAAGAGTTATGAGGTCTGTTAATTTTAAACAGGCTCGGGTGCATTTGCACCGCTGGCTGACAACAAAGGGTTAACAGTGCTTTTTATCGTTGTGTCATTTTAATTATTGTTGCCCAACAATGTATTTATTATCAAGTTAAGTCTGTGACGGGATGATGAGTAATGTTCATAGTGGAGACCACTTAGACCAGTTTGCAAAGAGAAGATCCTGGAAAAATAAAATAAAAAAGTCTGAAATCCACCACAAAAACACCTCTAAATAAATTATACATTTAGTTTTTCTTTGTAAAATGAAAATCCAATTATTTGCATGGCCAAGCACACGCACAAACTGAAGTTACAGTATGTTTTAATAAATAATATTCTTCTAGAAAAGGTGTTAAGAAATCCCTTTTTCAAAGTGAAAGTAATATAGCTCTGAAAAGAGTTTTGTCTGAGCCGAACGTTCCGTCTGCCTGACCCCCTCACTCTCAAAAGACAGAATGACGCTTAGCTCCACTGTCAGAGACTGTATCACACCGGTCCCTCCTCCTTCCCCCTTGGACTGGCTATCTATTGACAGTGTAGAGTAAAAATGCTATATTTTACTTAAAATTTATGTTTTATATTGTGATTTCAGTCTGTATAACATGAGCAGTATCTGCCTTTAGGAAATAATCTTTTAGGCTGACTTGCCCCGCTTCCCAGAGTGTAAATTATGTTATCAGGAGTTAAGAGAGAGTTTTATGGCCTTACACAGACGCATTGAAGTCCAAGAGGCTATTTACCAATATGTGTCACTTGTGACATTCTGCAGACCCTGAGTTCCCCAGAATGTGTCCTCCTGGTAACCTTTATGTAATAACTTTATATGATAATCAAAATCAGTTATTAGGAAGGGCAAAGACATGGAAAGGAGGAGTGTTCACTTCTCTACATAATCTGGGCGGATAAACCTTAATTGGATGATTCCAACAACAACAACACACCTCTGCAAAGGTAAAAAGTGCTGCTTCAATAAGAACATGATCTCCATCTCCGTCTCTTTTACCTCTTTCTCTTCTTTTTCTCCTTCAAGCCTTCATCTATGCCTTCTTCATATCAACTAGAGGCCCTATGGCTAACAGCCATTTAGGCCTGCACCTGCTTCGTTTTGACTTTCCACCAGACAAAGCAAGACCAGCAGCTATATGAGACATGCTTCTATAGACAATCTGGAACCACATAACCCTTCTGTACTTTAAAGAACAGTAAGACAAGGTTGCAATACCATTCTGTTAATGCAACTAGACTGGACTCAATCCTCAAAAGACATTGTCATCTTAATAACGGTCTATAATTTTGTTATATTGAAGATAACTGTGTGAATTGTAGACAAATATATATGCATATTAAACCATTGTATACTAGTATGAGTTCATTTTAGAGTCTTGTTAATAAAACAATGACTGCTCTAAATCAATTTCTTGAATCTGTTGAGCCAAATTTAGTCATTTGATTGAACCTAAACTAAATATTGATTTAAACCATTAATGAATATTACTTTGAATGTTTCCTAAAGCAATGTTTTATTCATATCAAGCAATCCCAAGCAACGAGTGGATACATGTATTTGGTTTATGAAATATTTAAAAGTCGACGTGCCACTAAGGATATCACCAAAATAGTTTTCACAGTGGCTTTCTGGGATAATAATCCTTCACAAAACCTCACATCTTTGAGGCACATCCTAAAGGACACTAATAATATTTTTCAATAGTTCTGACAACAGTCATCACTGCCGTGGGGGGGGGGGGCGTCATACTCATCACGGGTACTGGTTTGTGCTCAGAATTGGGTACAGCCCTAAAATACACTATACACTTTTCATTTTTAATAAGATTGTAACCAGTATTAATAATTTATACTATGGATCTATCAAGACTAACACCTCCTTTGATCCAGGGAGATGCTATAGAAATGTCCTTGGCAAAGCCAATGGTCTTTGTTGGTTTAAATCAAAGAAGTAAACTGAGTACTGGGCTGGTGTTCTCAGCCTAGTTTGAATGAATATCAATTCAAAAGCACCATTATAGTAATTGCACTGAAAAAAAATATATATGATTTAATCTATTAACAGCTATTTATTGGATGACTGCTGAGTCCATAATGGCTACTATGTTTGCCTAATACATATTACGGTGATTTGCATGCTCTGTAGAGTGCTTTGAAATGTATTGTAAACAAGGGCACTGTATAAATGTAATTGTTAATAAAATGTTAAAAGATAGACAAAGGACATCTTTGTCGGCCTTTGTTGTTATGCAACCATTGCTTTTTATAACAAGGGGAGTCTCTTTTGTTGTGGTAGTTTCTGAAGAAAAACAGGGTTAAACTGGATCCAAGTCTAAAACAGGATTTCCATGTGGAAGGAGAGTCGCCGTGGTTACAAACTCTAACCAACTTCTTCCTGTTGACAAGAAAGAGAGCAGTGAAATTCATCAGGTTACTGGTGGTTAGTGAAACTGCATAGGCCCAGGTGGTTAATGGCTTGGTAAATGTAAAAATGCCCTAATGGGAACATATTTTTTGTTGTAAATAAATTATTTTCCCCTGAGCTTATGCTGCAAAAGCATGAGTGGTCTGAAAATGACTAAAATTAATATAAATGTGCATAAAGAGCTTTACACAATTCCCTTTTAGAATGTACTGTATAGGAACAATTTCCTACTACTGGCTTTCCAGTGGAATATTGCCATATGTTTTACTTTTCTTTGTATTATGTAAGCCAAAACATTGTATTATATAATAAGAAATAATTTGTTTAAAAGTCATGTTATTGCATTATTAACTTTGGTTTATTGTTGTTTAAGATATCTATAGACAGTTCTCCAACTTGCATGTAGTGAGAGGTGGAATCCCGCAAATCTCAATACAGTAAGAGAGTAAAATCACCTGCAGTAAAGTTGAATAATTACACCCTGGAAAATTACGCAATTACATGCATGCATAATTGGACGCATTAAGTATCAGCATGAATAGCTGCGTAATATTAAACACTATCACCGTTAACAGAGAAGGACAGAGAAAAATGTTGGATCACACTGAGGATAAAAGGAACATTGATTGATTTTACCAGAAAATGCCACGACAAAGGTCCCACGTTGCAAATATATTAGCAAAAGAGAGAGTAAAAGATGGTCTTTGCTTTGCTTTGTACACTGTGAAGGTTGCACCTGATGCGATCCAGAGCGCTCTACCGCCAGGGGAAATTGACATCGACTTGTTTTGGCCATCGATACGCTGACCATCTTCCTAATTTGAAAACATTAGCTTTCAGATACATAAATGCAGTAACAAATACAGCTGATGCTGAGCGCAGCAACTCGCTGTATAATCTTGTCCTGTCTGATTGGAGGCATTCTCTTTCGGAAGACAAACTGAAAGAGCTGGTGTTCCTTTTATTTCAATCTTGGAATTTAGAAAGACTTTATGTTAAAAAAAAAATCCATATCTTTTACACCACAGGCAACGCGGGGGCAACACTAGAGCAATGCAAAATAAATAGAATTGAATCCTATTTTTTGCAATTTGTCATGCGACAACTAGGGAATTGACCAATCAGAGAACATCATCAATGCATGTGGTCCAGCAGGGTGAAGCAGTATCCAAAATGACAGAGGAAAAAATAACACTTGCCGTGGAAAAATACCCAGTTTTGTGACAAAGATCATCGTAATTATAAAGATACAGATTTGAAAGGTAATATATGGGAGTACATTTTGAAGGAACTGGATAAGCCTGGTGTGTCTGATTTATTGCCATATA
Source organism: Acipenser ruthenus (assembly GCF_902713425.1). Classification (NCBI taxonomy): domain Eukaryota; kingdom Metazoa; phylum Chordata; class Actinopteri; order Acipenseriformes; family Acipenseridae; genus Acipenser; species Acipenser ruthenus. The sequence goes on from NC_081194.1 coordinate 22,837,776, forward strand.
TGTTGAAATACCGTCTCATACCACGCTCATAATTACTACATCATGATGACGAATATGTATCCGTCTTAATCACAGTTTTGTCAATAGCAATTTCTTTATAGTTTTATTGGCAGTTATCTGGCAGTTTTCCAATCTGTCGCATCGCCTCTATGTCGCTGCTGGTGTGTATAGTCATTTTGCTATGAAAGTATCTTGTCGTCCAATGAAAAATCGCATCGTGTCTAGTGTGTGGTTAAGCTGGTTTAACACAGTTTGTACATGGCAGATCGGGACTTTGACTAGGCCATTCCAGAACCTTGATTTTACTCTTCTTTAACCATTCTGAAGTAGATTTTGATGTGTGCTGTGACAGAAAGACAATGATTCTTGGTTGTAAATCTCCCTCCCGACCTGTGAGGGCGCTAAGCAGTGAAAACAGAGTTCCCTGGACGGGCTGGCCTGACATTTCCTTCCCAGGGTTCAAGGGGAGTCGGCCAGCTAGAAAGGGGGCGGGACTCCATTGCAATAACGCATTGACCCGGAAGGGAAACGACATGGCAGACGCAGATTGGAGAGGGTTGCACTCGTTTACCAAGGGGTCATGTGTGACAGCATAAAAGGGGACGGAAAATCGCAATTTGTTCCTTCGCATTGGTTTGTATTGCTAGAACCGAAAAGGTCTGCGAGAGATCCTAAAAGCAATTGTATCGTGAGTGTTGTTTTATTTGTTTGTAATTGTCTTGTCTTGTATAGTTACCAGACAGCTAACACAGTTCCGGAGCTGTCGCCAAGGGCCAGCACTAAGCCGGAACAGCACCACACCAATTGTCACTAAATAAACTGTATCACCCACAACATATCGCAATTGTCATTTTCGTTGCAACAATTCGCAAAGTATACATTTTGTCGGATGTACTAAGAGAAAATATGTTAATGAGAGAGACACAATATACTAATTAAAATATTTCTAGCATGCGAGAGTCGTGTGACATTGTTTTTCAAATAAATAATAAAAGGCAGTTTATTCTCATCAGATTCTATAGTGGGGCCCTCCACTTTCACCCCCAAATAAAAAATGTGTTTTTATCAAAAAGATTTTCATAATCACACAGTAGCCTCTCAACTAAACCGGACATGTTTATCTCAATGTATTTTAAATGTATAAATCATTGCGCTGAAATAAAACTAATGTGATTTGTGTAGGCTACACATTACATTATGTAAAAAATATATCTGTCTAGTAGGCCTATACAGTACAGTAGTAAAATCAAATGAATATCTAGTGTACTTTCTTTTTTCTTTAACCTGTAGGGTACCGGTAACACAAAATAAATCAAAGATTATATTAAATTCAAACTAAATGGTTTTAGCATTTGCTTATTATTATTATTATTTTTAGCCTAGACAGTTAAGTTATGATACTTACAGGAGGACAGTCCATTCTCATAAATATGAATTTCAAGGGACCAGCAACAAATTTTGCGAGTTACAAAACCTGACTTTCCTTAAAGTGTCCCGAGATTCTGGAGCCTGTTGGCAACCCTACTCTCAGATCAGGTGACATAGGTTGAAACGTCATTAAAGAAAATAGTGGGTTATGGCAAAGATGCAGCTGTCCTTTCTTGTAAAGGTAAAGTAAACAGTTCTGTATTTTGACATTTCTATTGTGGGGGGAGGGGGCTAGCGGAAAATCGTGTAAGTTTCAAACTGAAATCTTATTCAGGGATATATTTCCATTCGGTAATAAAAATACTATGAACTAAAACTCAAAACAGTAGATTGTGCACGTCCCTTGTTAGTAACTACCAGTTTGTTTTTCATTCAACAGTTTCCTTCAAATTTTCTTGACAGTTTTTGTAGATTCGGAATTCGGTCGAATCTCAAAAACTTGGATTCGGTGCATCCCTATATATATATATATATATATATATATATATATATATATATATATATATATATATGTTTACCAAAACATGTGCAAATGTGGGGCCAGTAATAGCACACATAAGTGTACAACAGGTAATATGTATTAATTTTGCTTATACATGGACTGACATGATTATGGGATCATTTGTGCAGCTCTTGAAAAATCCCCTTTAATATGTTTGATAGAAATGAATATGAAAGCTGTTTGTTTACTGAAATAGTTTACTTCATATTAATTTATTATGAATTAATCAAGGAATAATGATACAGCACTATTAGAATAACCAACATGAAAAGATAATGCTTTAAAATAAATAACACTTAATATGAACATGGGTTGGAAGGTTGTTTATAGTCATCTTTCAGCTTGCTTTAGCAGCACCACAGTCACCAGTCGAATTTCATTATAGGTGACTCCTGAGGTATTTAAAGGCTGTTTTTCTAAGATAATCGTTACCCTAACAGTTTGATAATACTTACCATAATAACCTTTCCTTCTGAAAGAACATTGCTGTAGAGACCTCAACCCAGCCTTTGAACTAACAGCTCTGAACGCATGGGTGCAAAACCGCAAAGAGCTGTCACAAACAATCTTCCTGATTCTTTGTTGAGGATTCCGAGGTCACAACTGCAGCAAGATTCGCAGACCTTTCTGTTACCTGGAGCATTGACAATGGCTAATTAAAGGGGAGGAGTGGGGGGGGAGAGTAAATGTGCAGTGTCTCATGTGGTTCGAAACGATAGTATGGAAAACATCAATTACCAAAAAATTATTAATTAATTAAAAAAAAAAAAATGCTTTCCTTAATTCTAACAGAGCTTGTACTGTATGTGGCACTTAACATACTACTGCAGAGAGGAGCAGCAGCAGGAACATGCCTGTGTGTTTGGCTCACAGAATGAGGCTGTAGCAGGCAAGTTGGGGGCAATGCTTCTGATTCGTTGAGTCGCTATCTTTATTTGACATTAGAAAGAAAAGAAAATCCAAGTGAATGATAGGGTTAAATATGAATGTATCAATACAACCACCACTGAGGCAGTAACAAAGGGATGGAGGACTGTCTCCACAACAGAAGCCAACTTCAACAGTCAATAAAGTCTGCTTTCTTATTAATTAGAGGGTACAGGAGGCTAAATAAATTAAGAATATGCTAAGTGGAAGCCAAAAAAAATCATATTTTCTATATCTATTTACAAGCTTTAAACAGCTGCTCTGAAAGTAAAGAAATTGATTAAAGAATGTAACTTCTGCTCAGCTTATTAATGTGTCAACTCAGACAAAGCAAATTTGACATGCTTCTTTCTGAATATTTTTTTATAGTCTGAATTTCACTCTGTTCTTCACATAGCCAGACTAGAACAAATGCCTGTATGAATACATATCTAGGGACGCCCAATGAAGACACTAAAAACAAATGGAGGTTTGAAGAGCAACTATCTACACTGAGGATGCTTATTGTTGTTGCAGTTCCTTTAAATAATACTTAATATACTGGTTGTGACTGTTTCAACTCTCTATACCCAAAACAATCACTCTTGAATACCAGTAATACAAATATGTGCAAGTGATGCAAGTTTAGGTCAGACTATTTTTGTGTTCCAATCAAGTGATGTGTGGACAGACAAAGTTCAACCCAGTATTGTCCTTGAGCAATTATATTCCATCTATTTTGTTTCCCTTCCAGTCTGCTTGTCCACCCAATCTGTCTTACCTATAATTGACAGCAGCATCTGATGTTGACTTTGATGCTGTTGACACAATTGTGAGCAGGAGACATTCCAAGATTAGAAATAAGTTGTTGACATAATGCATAATGTATTTCACTATGTTTCTTGGGTATACATGTCAGTGTCTGTCTGTTTGTCGGTATGACAAGCTTTTTTTATTTATTTAAATCAGTTTATCTGCCTGCCTGTCTGCATTTAAACAATTTAATGGGTCAGAAAAAACAGTAATACGTTGTTATTTATAAAACAAGCAGGGTATTTCGTTCTGCAATAAAATATTTTCTGCACTGCATTTAAATAGAGAAATAAATATTATTATTTATTTCTTAGCAGACGCCCTTATCCATGGCAACTTACAATTGTTACAAGATATCACATTATTTTTACATACAATTACCCATTTATACAGTTGGGTTTTTACTGAAGCAATCTAGGTAAAGTACCTTGCTCAAGGGTACAACAGCAGTGTCCCCCACTGGGGATTGAACCCATAACCCTCCGGTCAACAGTCCAGAGCCCTAACCACTACTCCACACTGCTGCCCTATTTTAACACTTTCTTTAAACATTTCAATACACTACATGTCACAACATGTAGCTGCAATGCAGTTATACATATTTTATATCACACGCCCTCAGCACAATCTTATTACATGTTGTCAGTGTCTAACGAGCAGTGATGTGTTATGCACTGCTATTACGGACCGTGTCAGTGAGATGAAATGAGGTTAAACGCTCGGTAACCACGAATGCAGAACAGTCCAGCTCTTTTGTATAATGGTTAATACATTTGCTTGCAGTGTGCAGTCACCGGTTCATGCCCAGCCTCCGCCCTGTTAGATTGGTGCCATGACTCAGGTCTCATAGATGCATTGTCGTTATGGATTCTGTCCCCTGTCGGTGAGATGATGAGATTAAAAGATCATAATCATGAATGCAGATGAGCCAGGCTCTTTTACAAAGTGCTTGCTTGTGGTGTGCATAGTTACAAATTCATGTTTTTCTATTCTGTGATTATCTTGACCGTTAAAAACTGTATATATATATAGTAAATATTAGAAAATATTAAGTATGGTTTAGCTACATGCAGTTGTCACACCTGCATTAGTGTATCTGTATTTTATAAATTAAGGGGTGTGTTAAACACACATTAAATGAAGCCCATTGTTTCTGTCAGATATTTATCACAGGTATGTATCAAGAGAAATGCCTCACATTATAGACAGACACACTATGACAAATTAAACATCCTTACCAACATCAATTAATAATATTCACATGCACATTGTGGTTTCACATTACAAGGTAGTTAGGTTTCAAAGGACACACGGCTGTTAGATGACTTCATGTTATTAGGCAATACATTCCAACCTGAAGAAGCCCCTAGAGGCAAACGTTATTGAAAAGAGATGTATGAGCTGAAGCCTTTATAGATTTTGTAATTGTATGATGTTAGGAGAAGTCTAAGTACAGATAATGGGAAGCATTGTCCAAAAAGCAACATCTTAAATTCAAGTACATTGTTGTGTGTATCAGGTGATATTGATATTGAATTAAAACTAATTTCTAACTTTCAGAAAGATATAACTTCATTTGATCATTAGCTTATATAGAACAGCTTTAGGCCATAAAAGATCACTCTTACTTTGTATTGTTGTGCCAGGTGTTTACTTGCAATGGCCTGATCTTTTTTTCCAAGTCATAGCAACAACAGTCCAACCAGACATCCTGTCTCTAAGGTTAAAATTGTAGTGGTGAGCTAATTATAGGAACCAGGTGATGTCTGCCCATGGCTAACCGCTGAAATCAAAAGAGCTTAAGTGCTTTACTTGGCCACTGAAGGGTTGTGGGATCATATTGTGTTTTGTTTTAAAAGAAACCAGCAGGTAACAAATAATTTTAACCATGGGCTCATTACAAATAAAAAGGAATCTGGTTAAGAAGGGGTAGTTTCCCCTATACTTGGGGTTAGGAGATAAAATTGAAAATAATCTCTTTAAAAGCCTTGTTTTTAAACAGAAAAATGTTATATTTGCAGTAAACCCAATATCTATTGGATAAATGTCTACCTTATGTACAATTCTCATCACTGTGTACTTAAAATATTTCATATTTGTGTGTATATATTGCTTGTCTATGACACATTGTTTCTAATATAAAATGGTGGATAAAGGATAAATGACAAAGCCCCTTGAATGCAGAAAATATACAACAAAGTGGATGGATCCATTACCCACGGAAGTGAAAGTTCTGTGTTGCTGTTCTGCCTGCTGGCAGTGAACACACAAACACAGTGTGTTTAAATTAAACCAGTTTTAATTTCTGAAAGAGCTGTTAGATTCACTTCACTCACAGTCTAAGAATAAATAATGAAAATATGCATAAATTACATTATAATGATTGACTGCATATACACAGCTGAAGTAAGACTTTCAGTCGTGTTTTGTAAATGGGTTATAAATTAAATCGCTTCTCAAACTTATAAGGCTATTTAAAAAAAAAAATTATAAACACTACAGTTTCATACCCTATTGCTACTGTGTATATCATATGGACAGGACAGGACAGGACAGGACATAGTGCATATAGCTGAACCGAAATAATTAGGCCAGCAAACTGGGAGAAACAAAATTAGTGCATAATAAACCATTTATACTAGTCACCTTAATTATACAGAAGTAATTATTAATTAATGCATTGACAACTTACCACTTAGTAAAAGAACAAAAACATTTTGCCGCTGTTCAATTTGCAAAATTAAATCGTGAAGGACATTTTGTCTATTTCATTGGTAAGGTTCTTTTGAATGTGCAGAACTGCCAAGTGATTCAGACGTTGTTGGCTTATACATAGTGGTTCACAGGTAATTATTTTTATCTTGGTAGGTAGACCGACAACACACTACAATAGTATTGAATACAAAAATAAAAAACACAAACATAATATTGAATATGGAAATGACAAAAGAAAGTGGACTCTGATACAATTTGACCCTTTCTGGTTTTGTCACTTTGTGCGAGAGACGGTGGTCTGTGAAAGGCTTACGCCGACGAGTAGGGCTCTAAACTCTCACTAACGCTAATTTTATTCAATAAGTACGCTGTTTCTCGTGTATTTTACCATTATGAGTACATTTTAAATTTTAAAAACATATTGTGTATAAAGATATAGTCCCCATCAAAAGGTATGTACAATTATTATATATCCGCTCAAACATTGGTGGTGCTGGGCCCGCATTCCAGAATATTGATGGAGCTTAAGCACCACAGGCCCATATAACCCGGCGCCTATGGAGCACAGACAAATAGATAGCCTGGTTTTGTGTTATGAATAAAGAAAAAAAGCTATGCGACTTCAGACTTTTATCTGTGTGCCAAAGCAGGATGAAAATTGTTCAATTTAACAAGGTTCTCTGCTTAAAGCTTAAAGAAAAACAATAAAGAAAATGTCATATGAGTGCTTTACCTATATGAAAGAAAACCAGCCACAGTGGTAGCAATTTCCCTGTCAGTTTCTTCACTACATGCACCTCCTGGCTACCGGGTGGCATACTTCTTTTGTAGCCAGTTTGGCAACATTGATTATGAGATACAAAACCTAACCAGATAGCTGTGCTCAGCTGCTTGGGCAAGTAGTAGAAACATGCTATATTGGCAACAACCAATCCTAAACCACCAGCTTTAGTATTCCTAGTGATTTAACCCAAAACAACCCCAACTAGAAACCAAAATGTGTGTGATTCAGGTTAGCAGAAGCCCCTCCCAGATTTGAATAATTACTACAACCTCAGGATGACCATGTAGACTTACATGGAGTAGCTGAAACTAGTCCCCAATTATGTTGACAAGGACAAGCAAATCCCACTACTTATTTAACTTGTTAATATGCAGTACTTTAGACCCTTTTTCTGCAGTGGAACAAAAAAATATATATATTAATATATTACGCTAGTGAGGGCAGATTATGGTGATTATAAAAGTCAAGAAAAAGGCCATGAAGTTAACCTAGTGTATGTCCTTACTGTACATAGAGATCTGTCTAAAAACTGTAATTTTCTTTGAAGAGTAAGAAGCAAGAACATGTCAGGCTTCGAGAGATTTAATATCAAACAAACTGGGGATATTAAGGGCATTCTTCAAAAACATTTCATAAATAAGCTACTTTTGGGCATCTGAAATGGATCTGGTTCTCTGGATGTAGCCTTTATATAGCCTGTACACTGATTCGATATTCTTTTGCTATCTGATGTGATCCAGTATCTAATATAACCTCCACATTGAGTCATGAAAGTAATGCAAATCTATTAAGTCCAAGGTCACTGATGGCTGTAGTGACCCATACCCCTGATCTTTATAATAGGGTAGTGGTTTTTGTAGATAATTGTAAATGCATATGGCAATATTAATGTGACATTAAATAACATTTTATTGATTTTAAAGTAATATATCCAGTTGTTGCCAAACTGTCCACCACCTTCAAAATGTCTGGATTGAAAAATTAAAAAGATATTTCCTGGTTTATTAACTACCTGAAGCCTTTATTATTATTGTTGGTAATTGTTTCTGTATGTATCATATTGAATCTACCAAAGACGTAATAATGTTGTCAGCACATTCCAATATACAACCTGTTGGTCTTTCCTCTGAGGAATGGTATAAGCTAGGGTGGGGGATGGTAATTTGCTTGACCTTCACTTGCTTTCCAGAGTCAGTCTTCATCTGTCTTTGTAAAAGCAGTCATATTGTAACCTCGGATTTCAGGATATCGGCACACTGACAGAGATCCCGCAGAAGGACTACTGTTTTATGAGATACTTAGAATAGTACAAAGGTTAGGCTTGCCAGTCAGGGGCTTAGTGGTCCCACTGCACAAAGAGATATTAACTTGAATTGAGGGAGCTTTATTTTCATCACAAGTGGATGCATCCTCTTCAGGGTTTCACAATCCCTGGGGTAGGGTTTAGCTTTGTCAACCTTACTGAAAACCACTACTGTATGAGCAAATATTTCATCAAGCCTTCAATTATCAAGTGTTTTTATTATACTGTTTGGACGAATGTTCTGGATTTGGCAGACTTGCTGAAGGTATTGTTTCTATATTTCCAGTACAGGTCCTTACAGCTGATAGCTAAATGCATAACATTACATTTGCAGTTTTAACATCTACTCTCATGTAATGGAAATCATGAAGATCTGGATACATCCAGTGACTGCTGTGAATAGTGCAGCTGGCAATAAGGGAAAGACTTTGTGACAGCCTGGAGAGACAGCTGACAGGAGGAAATAGACCCCATTGGGGCTGGCAAGGGTTAGCTACCCTTGTCGTCTGTATCCAGCTCTGTGTTTTCAAAGGTGAACAGGATGCTGGAGACACCCGCCCAAGGCTTCTAAGAAATTAAAGAGAAAGATACCCTAGAGTCTGCGAGAGCGGGGTCAGAAGATGACTCAATGTTGGACAACACGGTTAATGACTTAGGAATGGAAACGGATATGAGAATGGAGAGTACTTCACAAAGAGATCTGCATTTAGCAAAGACATGGAACTCTAGGTTTGTGTCTGCAGCTGGAGCAAGGCGACAATGGTCAGGGGTTTGAAGATTCATCAAGGGAGAATGAAATGCTTGAGGGAGAAGGGACAAGGGCCTTGCATTGATCAGTACTTCTTATGAAGTCAGTCAAGTTAGTCTAATGAAATCCAGCGACAGGAAGCAAACCACAGTTTGCAGGATATCAGCACCCCTGTCATAGTCATGAGGAGGACTTGCATGGATACAGCTAGTGATGAATCTAATGATCCTTGTGAACCCGGTCAGACGAACCAGCTTAAGACAGAAAAGAACCTCAACGGCCACAAGCCTGGAGTTAAGTGGCCAAGAGCTTGTGAGAAAACTGCGTGGGACACAGTAAACATGGATCTGTTTTGCGTTGGAAAGGTTAAGTGGAACAGTTTAAAAGAAGCTGGATAAATTTGGGGACATCATCTAAGAGCAAGCTGTGAAAAAAGCAAGGGCCTCATCATCTCCAGGGCCTAATGGAGTTCCGTACAGTGTACAATAGTGCTTCTGGAGTTCTACGAATCCTATGGAAATTGATGAAAGTGGCATGGGAAAAACAGGTTGTACCAAGAGCATGGCGCCGAGCAGGTGGAATATTTATACCAAAAGAAAAAGATTCTACAAGCATCAGTCAGTTTTGCCCTATTTCTCTATTAAACATAGAAGGCAAGATTTTCTTCAGCATTATTGCTAATGGATTGTCAACTTACCTATTAAAGAACTGCTTCATTGACACTTCAGTATAAAAAGCGGGCATTCCAGGTTTCCCAGGATGCTTAGAATGCATCAGCGTGATCTGGCAACAAATTCAATCAGCTAAAAAGGAGATGAAGGAGCTCTATGTGACATTCCTGGATTTGGCTAATGCATATGGTTCAGTGCCACATGAACTTCTTTGGGCAGCATTTGATTATTACAGTGTACAGATAACAATAACAAATTTAGTGAAAGCCTACTTTGGAGATTTGCAATTTTGTTTTTCAACTTTAGAATTCAGCACTACATGGCAATGCCTAAAAGTTGGAATAATGGCAGGATGCACCATTTCTCCACTGGCTTTTACTTTGGCAATGGAAGTAATCATTAGGGCATCAAAATGGGTAGTGGGAGGAGAGCACTTGGCTTCTGGAATGCAACTACCACCAATTCGAGCATACATGGATAACATGACAACCATGACTACAAGAGTAGCCTGCACTAATCGGTTATTGGGCAAATTAACCAATAACATCGAACGGGCACGAATGCAATTCAAGCCCACTAAATCAAGGAGCATCTCTATAATTAAAGGTAAAGGATTAGATAAAAGGTTCTACATTAATAGTGAGGCAATACCAACAGTGTCTGAGAAGCCAGTGAAAAGTCTTGGGAGATGGGACGACGGGGATCTAAAGGACACAGTTTGTGTGGGAGAATTTAGACAACAAGCAGTGGAAGGGTTGAAGAGCATAGACAGCAGGGCTTTACCGGGCAATCTGAAACTCTGGTGCTTTCAGTTTGGTCTACTGCCAAGGCTACTGTGGCCACTGACTGTGTACGAGGTTTCTTTGAAAACAGTATAGAAGCTGAAAGCTTTAACCCTTAGCGGTCCATTTATTCAGCACGTCTCATGCGCATCAGGTCCAATTTATTTTCACATGCGCAGTTTATTTTAGACGCACTATTTAAAGGTATTTTCTTCACAGTAAAACAGGTTTAAAAGGCACTGCATATCAATAGGACACTCAGTACTGCATCTCTAGCCCCGCCCCACCCCTTGTTCGCTATATTTTTCAAATATCTCTTAATAGTACATACCGATAAATCATCTCTTGATCACTCGTTTTATCACCAAACTCCTCAATAATGCGATGCAAGTCGTTATTTTATTACTATAACATCTAATTTATTTTTATTTATTACTATAACATCTAATTTATTTTTATTTATTTTTATTTTTTCGGCTTCTCTCGGCTCCTATCGGTCTCACTCAGCCATTGAATGGTTTTCTCTGCTTTTTCTGGAGAAAAAACGACTAGAGACCCATTTTTTGCGTCTTTTTGATGATGTCGGACAGGGTCCAACATAGGAACGCAAAGGGTTAATCAGTTCATAAGTCAGGAAATGGTTGGGAGTTCCACGCAAAATTATTGTACAACGAATCTTGTGTATAGATCTCATCCCGTGCACAGCACATGCGACACCAAAAAACGTATTTGAGACAGGAGAGTGTATTGTTTTTGTAATTTATGTCCGTCTCTTAATATAACAGAAATAATTTTGCATGGTTTGAGGAGTGAGCTCAGCTTTGCTTCATGGCCCTCTTGTTTGGATGTTTTGCTGTTTGTTTGTTTCTATGAAAGCTTGTGACCCCTGTAACTTCTGTGTATGAGGTTTCTTTGACAACAGTAGAGAAGCTGGAATCTTTAATCAGTTCATACATCAGGAAATGGTTGGGAGTTCCATGCTGCCTCAGCAGAGTGGGTCTTTATGGTAAAGGAATACTTCAGCTACCAGTCTCCGCTCTAACCGAGGAGTTTAAGTGCGCCATGGTCAGACTGGAAATGACATTAGTAGAGTCACGTGACAAATGCGTAAGGGAGGCAGCACCTGTGTTGAAAACTGGAAGAAAGTGGGCGGCAAAGAAACCCGTGGAAGATACAAAGGCTGCCCTTTGAATCAGTGATATCATGGGGCAAGTTCAGCATGGAAGAGAGGGTCTTGGTCTCAGTTCAGCTTCTCCTACATGGCACAAAGCAGCCCCAGCTCAACGGAGGAAGCTGGTAGTCAATGAGGTGCAAAAGCAGGAAGAAAGGATGAGGTGTGTAAAGGCCATTTCCTAGGCCAAGCAGGGAGAATGGATGAGATGGAAAAGTGTGGAACAACGCAAGATCGGCTGGCAAGACCTATGGATAATGGAACAGAGCAGGATCAGTTTCCTCATCAGATCAACATATGATGTTCTCCCATCACCACAGCACCTAAACCTCTGGGTAGGAGAGGATCCCTCATGTCCTTTGTATTCATCACCTGCAACATTAAGGCACATTTTGACAGGATGTAAGGTGGCTCTTAGCCAAGGATGGTTTACTTAGCGCCATGACCAGGTGCTGCGATGTTTGGCCTTAGCATTGGAAGACAAGCGTAACATGACTAATAAGTTGCCACCAGTTCCATCAAAGCATTACACACAAAAGACAACATTCCCCCATCCACGAGAGCAACCACCAAGAAAAGGTATTAAAACTAAGCCTTGCCCAGGACAACTGGAAGCTGCTAGAGACTGGAAAATGCTGGCGGATGTTGGTCAACGGCTTATTTTTCCACCTGAGATTGCCACCACTAACCTTCGACCAGACATTGTCTTGTGGTCTGAATCAGCCCGCCTTGTTCAGCTGGTAGAGTTAACAGTGCCGTGGGAGGATGCTGTGGATGAGGCGTATGAGAGGAAGAAACTGTGGTATGCTCAACTAGCTGCTGAAGCGGAACAGCGAGGATGGAGAGTCTGGGTTTACCCAGTGGAGATGGGTTGTCGAGGAATTGTGGCACACTCTACAACCCGGTTTCTCAGACAAGTCGGGTTCAATGGCCAAGGGTTGCATCGCACAGTGAAGAACTTATTTGAAGCAGCAGAAAGGAGCAGCAACTGGCTGTGGTTGAGACGGAAAGATTCTGGCTGGGGATCTCAAGCACAATAAAAGAAAGCAACGCTGATGTACAGGTAAGTAAGCTGGGCTGAGTTGAGTGGGGTACGGAGAGAGGTGATGCTGGGACACCAGAATCACTGTCGAGCCCTCTTGAGGTGTCATGGGTTAGTCAATGAAACACACAGGACGGAAGGTGCCCACATGAAGACCCCAGAGATGTACCCTACTTAGCTCAATCCAGACGGTGGTCATGCTGATGCGCTGGGGAGACCGCACTATGGCTGATCCCTGTCAGCACAACATTACACTTCAGCCATCAACACCAGCCAGAAGGATATCTACATCATGACATGGAAAGAAACGCAAATGGATGGAGATGCAGATGGATCATATTAGTTTACTGTAAAGCTACGTCTTAGTTGGTGCTTATCTTGGCAAGAAACGAGTTCAAATTAACATCTGCTCTCATGTAATGGAAATCACCATTTACTTATGTGAGACTTATGAGATTTGATAACTGGACAGGAGAACAAATCGATAGGCTGACAGAACGAAAGACACTCATACATACAGTAAACAAAATGATAAATAACAAAAACATATGTATTAGATATTACTTGTGCATCACAATAGTAGCAGCTGAAAAACCTTAAATACACAGTACATTACAACATATGTCAGAATAGGGTTCCATAATGTGGGACGATTTAACTTCTTACCAGAGTAGGATTAAGTCCAGTCTGTTCTATTCTAATAATAAGGAGTGACAGTGAGCTATTTATTTAAATAAATAAATTAACATATTTCATTTGCATTTTCACTAACTCAACATTTGTATTGGATTTTACATATGTGCATATTTAAAATATCACAATACTGTGACCAATTAAACAAAATAGGTGAATTGTCTGGATTTCTTTTGTTTGTTTGTTTTAATTGAGAAAGCACACTTAAATAAGCATAAACACCAAAGATAACAGTAGTCAAAGCATCACCTGAATAATGTTAAGTTAACATATTGAATTACATACAACTTTGTAGTTTTCCATATACTTAACGGAAAACTGACTTTGATTCTTTGATTACATAATGTTAAATAAAAGATCTAAATTGTGTTCATATAGTCTTTTTTGTGTTTGTTTGTTTGTTTTTTTTTAATTATGTCTCAATCCTAAAATTCTAGGTGATGTAAAACTTTTGGCCACAGAGCGATCTTTTGCTACAGCAGTAAAAAAAATTTTTTTTAAAAAGTGAACAGTTAGCTCCCATGTTAAACATTTGAAGAATCTGAACACAGAATGCCAGTTAATTTGGGAAGACCAGGAGTCACAGTGACTGATGAACTCAAAAATGCTGGTGATTTATTTTATAAAACAAATGGAGTAGGTTACCGAAATTCGTAAAACTGAGAAATAGAAAAGCGTGTTACAATCCACTAGCATTTACTGATAAAGTCAGCCGCTATTTAGTACAATCTTTATTCATTTTATGGGCAAAAACACAAATTGTTGTCCTTTTCTCTAAATGTTTCAATGATTTAAAAACATCTTCAAAGACTGTATATGCATTTTGTGGAATGAGCCAGTCTGATAAAAAGTACTATAGTACAGTATTGTCCCATAACACTATAGTTTCCTACTGTAAACTACAGTAAATACAAGAAGAAACTTACAATAAGAGTTTTTTGGATGGTAATATTGAATGATTTTAATATAGGATGCACATGGCAGATGGTGTATGGTTATTAACCATCTTTTTACCATACAGGAACCATGGTTCAATCTCTAGTCTATTATTCACCAATATAACAAATACTTTAGGTAGTTAGATATCATTTTTTCTGTGTGCATCATGAGGCTACAATGGAAATTTAAAAGAAAATATATACATTTTATTTTTTAAGAACAGGCTGAACGAAAATCCTGGACTATGAGATGTTCCATAGTACAGAGTGGGAAACATTGCTGGAACTAGCCTTGAATACAAATAAATGTACCTCTTTATCTTCAGGGTGTGGTTCCTTCTTGGTGTCAGGAGATTGTTATTAACTGGTTAACAGCTAGGTGTAGAAATGTGTGTTTATCTTTTGAGTTGAATGTGCAAACAACTGAAGAACTTATCTGAAGCAGCAGAGAGGAGCAGCAACAGGCTGTGGTTGAGACGGAAATATTCTGGTTGGGGATGTCAAGCACAATAGAAAGAAATAAACGCTGATGTACAGGTAAGTAAACTGGGCTGAGTTGAGTGGGGAACGGAGGGGGGTAATGCTGGGACACCAGCATCACTGTCGAGCCCTCCTGAGGTGTCGTGGGCTAGTCGACGAAACACTGAAAATGGAAGGTGCCCACTTGAAGACCCCGGAGATGTACCCTACTTAGCTCAATCCAGATGGTTGTCATGCTGATGCGCTGGGGAGACCGCACCGTGGAGCCAGCATCGCAGCCGTTGTGTGTGCTGATGCGCTAGGGAGGCTCTCATGTAATGGAAATCAAGGTATTTTTTTATTTTTTAATTGGGATAAACTAAGGCTCCAACCTAGAGCTGCGCTAGTATCTACCTTATTTCTATCAAGAAATGAGCAAAAGAAAGATGCGCCTGCAATACTTAAGCATCATTTTCACATAACAGTTGGCATGAAATTTAATGTTAGAGGAGAGGATTGACAGTAAGGTATCTTTTACAAAGATAACACAGGCAACAGCAGCAGCAGCTGATAAACTGACACTATATTCTGTATTTAATAATACACATACAGTATTGTAAAAAATATAGTTTGTTTGAATAGCACAGCAACAAGGCTTTAACTTTTACTAAATTATATATATATATATATATATATATATATATATATATATATATATATATATATATATACACTGTATATATATATACTGTAACACAGCAGGGAGGGGGTTAATCCTCCCTGCATGAAAAAAACATGTGCGAATTTGTTTAATTGTGCACATTTGTTTAATTGTGTTGCTTTATTGTTTAATTGAGTTTGTTAATTGTTTTATTATTAATTATCCCCTGCACCTGGTAGCTATTGTTAAATTAAAACCAGGTGCAGGGTATTAAAGGAGAGCAGTCAGTTTGCTGGGGGCTGCTGAGTAGAAGAGGTGCTCTGCTGCCGAGCAGTCTAGAGTACGGTATATGCAGTTTAAACCTGTGAGGTTTTGTTTTGTGGTATTTTGTTTGGTGGGGAAACTGCCTAGCCGTCCCACTTGTAGTCAGGGTGTTCCTGTGTGTTAGTTGGTGCTCATAAAGAGCTAGGTGTTTATTTTGTTTATTTTTGTTTGTTTTGTGTTTTGAATTAAAATAGCACGTCAGCACATAAATCCATTCCTGTGTCCTGGATCAGTGGTTTTAAAGGGGCAACGAACCTGAGTGAGTTGCAGCTTGGTTACTATATATATATAACCCGGTGGTCTGGCAAGTCTAATTTTGCCCGAATCTAGTTTTATCCAAAGCTTCAAAATCGATGTTGGGCGAATCTGGTTCGCCCATGCCATTAATTTGGGTGAGTCTAGTTTTGCCCAACGCTTCAACATCGATGCTGGGCAAATCTGGTTCTGGGTTTCCAACGGTGGTGCTGAAAAAGCTGAAAAGGCAGGACACCAGGGCTGGTTTTATAGCGGTTAAAAACTCTCTTTTTATTAGCTCTCTCTCCCAAAAAGTTAAAAGTCAAAAACTCTCACTCCACTATACGCACAGGCAAACTCGCCACACACACACGAGAGAGAGAGCGTGAGAGAGAGAGAGAGTAAAATGCAGGCAAACACGCCACACACACAGCAGAGAGAGAAATAATATGTTAATTGTTCGTGTTCAAATCTTCTTTTGTTTCGTCTTCATTAAGATAGTTAAGATTGTAACAGGGTCAATAATGCCCCTGTTATATTTCACATATTTATTTGCCCCGTGTGAAAAAGTAATCGCCCCCTTAGACTCAATAACTGGTTACGCCACCTTTAGCAGCAATAACTGCAACCAAACGCTTCCTGTAGTTATTGATTAGTCTCTCACAGCGCCGTGGAGGAATTTTGGCCCACTCCTCCATGCAGAACTGCTTCAACTCAGTGACATTTGTGGGTTTTCGAGAATGGACTGTTCGTTTCAGGTCCTGCCACAACATCTCAATGGGGTTTAGGTCTGAACTTTGACTAGGCCATTCCAAAACTTAAAATTTCTTGTTCTTCAACCATTCTGATGTAGACTTGCTTGTGTGTTTCGGATCATTGTCTTGCTCCATGACCCAGCTGCGCTTCAGCTTCAGCTCACGGACGGATGGTCTGACATTCTCCTGTAGAATTCTCTGATACAGAGCAGAATTCATGGTTCCTTCAATGATGGCAAGGCGTCCAGGTCCTCATGCAGCAAAACATCCCCAAACCAAGACACTACCACCACCATGCTTGACCGTTGGTATGAGGTTCTTACTGTGGAATGCAGTGTTTGGCTTTCGCCAGACATAACGGGGCCCATGTTGGCCAAAAAGTTCCACTTTTGACTCATCTGTCCATAGAACATTGTTCCAGAACTCTTGAGGATCATCCAGGTGCTTTTTGGCAAACTTGAGACGAGCATTCATGTTCTTCTTAGTGAGCAATGGTTTCCACCTTGCTACTCTGCCATGAATCCCATTTTTGCCCAGTGTCTTTCTGATGGTGGAGTCATGAACATTGACCTTAGCCAAGGCGAGAGAGGCCTGCAGATCCCTAGACGTTGTTCTAGGGTTCTTTGTGACTTCCTGGATGATTTTACGCCTTGCTCTTGGAGAGATTTTGGCAGGACGGCCACTCCTGGGAAGATTCACAACTGTTCCAAACTTTCTCCATTTGGACAATATGGCTCTGACTGTGGTTCGGTGGAGCCCCAGAGCCTTATAAATGGCTTTGTAACCCTTTCCAGACTGATAGGCATCAACAACTTTTTTTTCAGAGGTCTTCAAAAATTTCTTTTGTTCGTGGCATGATGCGCCTCTAGAACCTGTGTGCTGACAACTTCACTCTGATGGTAAGGGCCAAAGTTAGTCAGATTTATATTGGGCAGGGCTGGCCCAAATTAGGCCTGGTTGTTAATCAAAGTACTCAAACAGCTGACTCTAATTATCCCTTTAATTGGGTTGAGTTAACAAAGGGGGGGGGGGGCAATAACTTTTTCACACCTGAAGATTGCATGTTTGATTACATTGCACACCAAACAAATGAAAGAAGCACTGTATGTATATATATATATATATATATATATATATATATATATATAATATATAACACTGTTGTGCAAAAGTCTTAGACAGGTTGCATTTTTCTACTCTGATGCAATTTGAGCATCAACAATTTACTCAAAGCCTCCACTAGTGTTTTCTACTATTATAACAACCTTGACTTGCGTAAAGAAAGGAAAACATTTAGTGAATTGCATCACTTGATTTTCAAAGTGTGGTATCCGAAGCATAATCAAGTACAGCGAAGCATCTGTAATTGACAAACCCAGGATTGAGGGTGGTAAATTTGGGCTGCGTCTTAAATTCGAGGGAGTCTTAAATTCGAAGGAATATGGTAATTTAAACTGTGCTATGAATTACTGTATTGTTGCATTATACAGTAGGGATAACATTTAGAAGATAGGAGCATATTACAATAATATACCAGGGGAACTACAGTGTATATCTGATGGGTTGTACCACAACAAATCTGTCTGTACTAATGTTTTCTTCTTCTTTATATTCACATTGTGTCGTTTTCTGTATCATAGTTTATATTCACATTGTATAATTTTCTGTTTTATTCATCACCGCCTGGTGACTTTTGAAACTGTTTTGGCTACATTGTGTCTCTTAGAATCATGTCCAACCTCCAGTTACATCTTACACTATTATTTCATATTCAAGCCAAGTTACCCTGAAGGTATTTAGGTATAAGTACTGGATTCTGCTGAGTCAACACCCATGTTTATTGCCCCACCCACACTTTTAGCTGAATGTCAATTTTTCACCATTTCTAATAACCATGTGCAAAAAAATAAATAAATAACCATGATTTAAAATCCCGCACTTCAAGGGAGTAGAACAAGCTGTGCAGTACAGTAGTTGCTCTGTGCATTGACTGAAAAAATTGTAAGCACTTTTCAATTACATTAACATGCCACCAAAAAAGAAGAAGCTGCACTTCCTGATTCTTTAGCATAACTGCGTGCTTTGCTTTACCTTTTGAATTTTAAACATGCCTAATACAGTGGACTTACACAGCACCCTTTTTTCAGGCAAACCGTTTACTTTGTATTTCACCATTTAATAAATGTTAACTGCACTTCTTGATTCCTTAACGTAACTGTGGGCTGTGCCTTTTGAATTTTAAACATGCCTAAATCTAAATGTAATCTATCTAGCTAATGTTACAAATATTACAGTAATATTGCTTGTTATTTCTCCCACTTTTGCCTTAACATCAACACTACGCCCCTGGGGCATTGACTCGGCAGAATCCAGTATAATACATTATCAGGATTTAACCCCAGTACAGTAAGTCTTCCTCTGTAACAACAGGATTATGACCAAAAATACAGCCTACATTAATGAAGACAGGAGCTGAAATGTTTGTCTAATTGAAAGTGTGAATAGCAACAGTGTGCTGCAGGTTAGAAGGTACTTTAGCTGAATATGGAATGAAAGCTAGTGGCAGACTAATGCTGTAGGTATGCAATTTTACCATATATTTCACTGTTATGCTGTGGCTAGGCATGATAATAGGTATTTGAACCATGCCCTCTCTAGAAAGAAAGAAAAGATTAATGATTTCCATTACACGAGAGTAGATGTTAAAACTTCATGCTGATTTGAACTCGGCTCTCGCCAAGATAAGCACCAACTAAGACGTAGCTTTATAGTAAACTAATGTGATCCATGTGTGTCTCCATCCATTTATGTTTCCTTCCATATGATGATGTAGATATCCTTCTGTCTGGTGTTGATGGCTGAAGTGTAATGCTGGCTCCAGGGATCAGCTTATTGCCTCCCTAGCACATCAGCACACACAACGGCTGTGATGCTGGCTCCGGGGATCAACCACAGTGCGGTCTCCCCAGCTCATCCCAATCAGGAATTACCACAAGGAACTATAATGCAAGGTGTGTCATCCAATTATTTAAGCAGGACACGAATAACACTACCACTAATCCTCATATTGAAGGATTACAAACTCAGTAAGTCTGGATGAAAACTGTTGTATTCAGTGAGAGGGATCATCCTTATTCACAGTAACAAGTGGTATCCTTTTAAAAAGGCTTCTTCCAATCTCCATTACACTTTGGTGGGAATGGTAAGAATTGCTAAAGTATGGCATGGCATTTATACTGCTGCGCTAATACAAAGACCTACATTTTCCTGGAGCCACATCTGGAGTGTACTTTGAGGGGACTACATGTTCCTTCAAGACAAGGATGAGAATCAGATGCAATCTCATTCACATCTCAAAGGAACAGATCCTCCTCATTACTGCAGCTATGGTTTTCAAACAGGACTCTGTTTTTGGACTATTTTGGGAGAAAAGTTTGTTATAAAAATGTGGTATTGTGCCTGTTTCATTCACCACTATGAATCCGTACACACAGTTTCTGATCAAGACCAGAAGTGTCAACTATTTCCACACTGCGTATTTTTTTCTTGGTGCTTTTCTTTTTTTTTTTGTGGTTTTCATTTGTTTTTTATAATTACTTATATTTTTGATTGTTTTGTATTAGTCAAGTCATTTGTTGATTTTTGCACCTATTTGATTCTTTTTTTTCACATTGTGACTGTTCACATTTATTATTTGGTGTTGTGTGACACTTTGTTCGGATTGCATTTGGACATGGAATTAATGGGATAAGTGGTATACAGCTGAAGGCGTTGGAGGTGTTAACTGTCGGCTTTCCCCTCGGGTGTAGAAATTGAGCGCACCTGAAGGAGATCAATTGTATGAGACCCGCTCTTAATATATATATATATATAGACCTAAACTCTAAAAAAAAAAGGAGAGAAGTGAGAGAACAGAAAAAAAGATGGAGGAAGGAGCAGGAAAGGATTGGCCGTTGTGAATCAGGAATCGGGAATCTGGAATCTGGAATCTGGGACTGATTTCTCGGATGTGCAGTGCGCCAGTTGAAAAAAAGAACTAAAGAAAGCCGGGTGAAGTACAGCATCGAGTGCGAAAAGAGAACATATTGGAAACTATCAGGAGAGTATGCTGTGTTTATGACGTGGAATGCTATTGTGTTTAATTGGTATTAGCAGAAGCCTAAGGAATGTAGTGACATTATCGAGGATATATAAATGCTGCCGACTCCAGTATAGTATGTGCTTGCTGTTAAATGCTACTAGGCTTGAATTGTTCAGCAAAATTCAACTAAAAATTATTGGGAAAATGGATATGGGCAAATGAGAACTGAACAACTTAAGTCCATGGCCAGCAATTTTAAATAAAGACAATAGTTTATTAATCTGCTGATTGCACTGCCCTTTGGATGGCTAAGTACTCTACAGGGACCCACCCAGAAGATATGTGAGAGAGTGGACGGAGAGAGGACGTGTTGCCCAGGAGATAGGAGCCGGCTGCACTAGCGATTATCCCCAAGGCTGACCCTGCTCTGGACTGAGAAGTATTGCTGTTTCTGCCAGTCTATCAGTGTGAGAGCACATTAAGGTTGTGTGATAAAATTCATGATTGAGTACACAGTATTACTGTCCAGTTTGGGTGAATGGGGAATTTGGAAAGGATTTGGTTGTGCAGCACTAATTGGGCTGTGTGTTTTCTGTTTTTCTCTCTCTCTCTCTCTCTCTCTCTCTCTCTCTCTCTCTCTCTCTCTCTCTCTCTATCTCTCTCTCTCAATCTCTCTCTCTCTCTCTCTCTCTCTCTCTCTCTCTCATTTCAATGGTGCTTTATTGGCATGACTTACAATAGCAGGTGTTGCCAAAGCAATTATACAATACATACATGTATATATACAATGCATCATAAATACAAAAAAAAGTGATAAAATTGATGGGAAAATTCTACTGATAAAATAAATAAATAAATACATAATCATAGAAAATAATTATATATATATATATATATATATATATATATATATATATATATATATATATATATATATATATATATATAAGTTCTGCTCCTTATGCAGAGTGTCTCTCTCTCTCTCTCTCTCTCTCTCTCTCTCTCTCTGTCTGGGGGCTGCGGCAGCACGAAGATCGAGGCGGGGCTACGGCAGAGGGTGCGGTGACTGACGGGGGTGGGGGGGGGTGTACTTACCTGGTCTGGCTGCTTTTGTCCCTCGGTGTGTGGTCCTTGGTGGTATCCTGGAATATAAAATTACCTGTGCATATGTAAATGGAAAAATTGAGGGTGGCAAGGACAACTAGAAATTAAGTATACTTACCGGGGAAGGTTGACACAAGCCCTTCAGGATTTCCATTACACAAGATAAGATGTTAAAACTTCATGCTGATTGAACTTGGCTCTCGCCAAGATAAGCACCAACTAAGACGTAGCTTTACAGTAAACTAATGTGATCCATCTGTGTCTCCATCCATTTGCGCTTCCTTCCATATGATGATGTAGCTATCCTTCTGTCTGGTGTTGATGGCTGAAGTGTAATGCTGGCTCCAGGGATCAGCTTATTGCCTCCCTAGCGCATCAGCACACACAACGGCTGCGATGCTGGCTCCGGGGATCAACCACAGTGCGGTCTCCCCAGCGCATCAGCATGACAACCGTCTGGACTGAGCTAAGTAGGGTACATCTCTGGGGTCTTCAAGTGGGCACCTTCCATCCTCGGTGTTGTCGACTAGGCCACAACACCTCAAGAGGGCTCGACAGTGATTCTGGCGTCCCAGCATCACCCCCCTCTGTCCCCCACTCAACTCAGCCCAGCTTACTTACCCGTACATCAGCGTTTCTTTCTTTCTATTGTGCTTGAGATCCCCAGCCAGAATCTTTCTGTCTCAACCACAGCCAGTTGCTGCTCCTTTCTGCTGCTTCAGATAAGTTCTTCACTGTGCGATGCAACTCTTGGCCACTGAATCCGACTTGTCTGAGAAACCGGGTTGTAGATTGTGCCACAAATCCTCGACAATCCACCTCCACTGGGTAAACCCGGACTCTCCATCCTTGCTGTTCCGCTTCAGCAGCTAGTTGAGCATACCGCAGTTTCTTACTCTCATACGCCTCATCTACAGCATCCTCCCATGGCACTGTTAACTCTACCAGGTGAACAAGGCGTGCTGATCCAGACCACAAGACAATATCTGGTCAAAGGTTAGTGGTGGCAATCTCAGGTGGAAAAATAATCCATTGACCAACATCCGCCAGCATTTTCCAGTCTCTAACAGCTTCCAGTTGTCCTGGGCGAGGATTGGTTTTAACACCTTTTCTTGGTGGTTGCTCTCGTGGGCGGAGGAATGTTGTCTTTTGTGTGTAATGCTTTGATGGAACAGGTGGCAACTTATTGGTCATGTTACGCTTGTCTTCCAATGCTAAGGCCAAACATCGCAGCACCTGGTCATGGCGCCAAGTAAACCGTCCTTGGCTAAGAGCCACCTTACATCCTGTCAAAATGTGCCTTAATGTTGCAGGTGATGAATACAAAGGACATGAGGGATCCTCTCCTACCCAGAGGTTTAGGTTCTGTGGTGATGGGAGAACATCATATGTTGACCTGATGAGGAAACTGATCCTGCTCTGTTCCATTGACCATAGGTCTTGCCAGCCAATCTTGCGTTGTTCCACACTCTCCCATCTCATCCATTCTCCCTGCTTGGCCTGGGAAATGGCCTTTATGCACCTCATCCTCTCCTCCTGCTTTTGCACCTCGTTGACTACCAGCTTCCTCCGTTGAGCTGGAGATGCCTTGTGCCATGTAGGAGGAGCTGAACTGAGACCAAGACCCCCTCTTCCATGCTGAACTTGCCCCATGATATCACCAGTTCGAAGGGCAGCCTTCGCATATTTCACAGCTTTCTTTGCCGCCCACTTTCTTCCAGTTTTCAACACAGGTGCTGCCTCCCTTATGCATTTGTAGAGTCACTGTGACTCTGCTAATGTCATTTCCAGTCTGACCTTGGCACACTTAAACTCCTCGGTTAGAGCGGAGACTGGTAGCTGCAGTATTCCTTTACCATAAAGTCCCACTCTGCTGAGGCAGCATGGAACTCCCAACCATTTCCTGATGTATGAACTGATTAAAGCTTCCAGCTTCTCTACTGTTGTCAAAGAAACCTCATACACAGAAGTTACAGGGGTCACAAGCTTTCATAGAAACAAACAAACAGCAAAACATCCAAACAAGAGGGCCATGAAGCAAAGCTGAGCTCACTCCTCAAACCATGCAAAATTATTTCTGTTATATTAAGAGACGGACATAAATTACAAAAACAATACACTCTCCTGTCTCAAATACGTTTTTTGGTGTCGCATGTGCTGTGCACGGGATGAGATCTATACACAAGATTCGTTGTACAATAATTTTTTTTTATTTCTTCTACGTGATTTTTAAAACAAATATTTTATAAAACAACTTTATTGATGGTTTATTTGTAATTTAAATTTCAGTAGGTCTGCCGATTGTAACAGATGTATCTTTTCAAATTTTAAGGCGTTTTTTTAAGTATATATTTGTAATATCATATATACTCCCTTTTCTTTTTTTTTTTTTTAAACAAAGACCAGTTTCAGTTAATTATTACATTTAACTTCTGCTGTTGAAATGCAAGGGTTTTCATTTCTATAGAACTTCCAAAATTCCTTTTTGTTTTGTTAGCAGTTTTTTTTTTTTTTAAATATGTATCTGTAACATTATATATATATATATACACACCCTTATTTTCTTTTTTTAACAAAGACCAGTTTTAATTAAAAAACACTTCTTTTTTTAATAAGTAGTTTTATGTTATCACTTTTTAAAACGTTATAGATTTTCTGGAGTGACTGAGTCACTCTTTTTCTCAGATTGTGTTAATTGTTCCATGTAATGTTTTAATTGTTTGTGTTTTACACTTCAGGGTTACCATACATACCTCCTTACAAATCGTTACAAGACAGAGGGTCACTCGTATGGAAATAAAAGCTGTTTATCATTGCATAACAATGCAAAGCGCCATGAGAAGCTGTCTTTGTAGAGCAGCAGAGCTGGTAACAGCTGGTCTATTCACAGGTCATTGAAAGCCTTTCTTCTTATGGGTTTCTACCTGGCAGTAAGAACTTTGTAAACAGGGAAAAAAGGTAAAGGTCTTTGTCAAGTCATGCAGGAATTGGACTGAATGGACTCAGATTGTAACATCAAGAAAAGAAAAATAATAGAAAGATAAAGTGAAGGGGACTCCCACTGCTACATTTGTATGGTTATATGGTTTAAATGTTTTAGCCCCCACACATTTTTCTGTATAAGATTTTAAAAGCCAGATAAGAAACAACACTTGAAGGATTATACATCCCTATGACAATGACTGATCTTTCTCACAAAATGTGAAATATGCATTGCATAACAAAGACATCTCTACAGCCATTTACCAGTTCTGAATTATTTTTCAGTTACCATGGTATAGTCTTTATGGAAAAAGATTACAATTCCCTAAACAGGTTTTATCAAAGAAACTTGGTAATTTAAAACATATGTTTCAACAAATCTGGTAAGTATGCCATTCAGCTGTTTAAAGTCAATAACTTATGTAATACAATTCTGTACACTGACTCCCACCAGTTACGATACCTACCATTATGGATGACATTTCCTTCATGTACCTCTGAGCATGTATGTGAGTGAGTGGGACCAAGCTTTGTCAAACTGGGGGGAGAAAGTGCTAAAAAATGTTATTACTATAATTTTACATTGATAGCACTTACATTTCTGAAGTTCAAATGATCTGAACAGCATGTACCAGTACATGCAAGTCTCTGTAGTGCATTTCAAATATGTATTCAGTGATTTAATTATCTGCAACAGTTACATCAATTAATACACCCCCTTATGTTTTTAACATCTTTTACTACCAGTGTAGAGCCAGAAAGTGGTACATCGTCAGAATGTGGTATATGTACCTGTTTAACGACAGAAAATGGTACACTGTCAATGCTTGATTGACTACTGAACAAATCACTACGGACAAGACAAACTGTAGTTCACCCACAAAGTCGTATATGTTTGCAATTTTACATAACCCAATTTGTTGCTCATCAGTTGAAGTCACATAAATTTGCTGAATTGTGAAAAAAATTACATTAAAAATAACTTTAAGGCCCAAACTCAGTACATCACTCCCCTTTCAGTTGGTCGTTTCCTTGTTTTCTGAGCTAAAATAATTTGCGCATGCCTGGGCAAGCGCAGTACGTGGTGTACCACGTTTTAACGCATACCACACCATAACACCACAAGAGCCCTAAAGAAGCACTTCACCATACAAAAATCTACCTGTGTTTAGCCAAAAACATGTTTATTTTTTACAGATTTATGAACAGCTTTAAAATCTCAAATTGATTTTCTGGCTGTCTGTAAATGTATGGGCTTCCTCTACTAGTCAATGCCTGGGTGTCTTCAGTCATAGACAATGTCATCTTTCTCTTGTCAAGGACTTGAGGATATTTTCCCTGTATTTTTAAAGTTGTTACTTCTTTAAATGGTAAAATACCATATGTTGTTTAACAAACAACACTTTAGAAAACACTGAAAATGCATTTTTGATTCAGCTACTTAAAAGTTACCTTGTCATGTCCTGTATTTCAGGGTTAATTGTATGCAATCTCCACATCATGAGGGAGGAGCTTGTCTGATAAATATTGACTATAACTGAAGCCCTGTGCCTGCTGGGAAAAGTGACCTTTGCAGCCGATCATGAGACATGAATCCTTTTAGGGTACAAAGATGACATAAACATATCACGTTTCCACATGTTGTGTTTGTTTACACTTTTGGTTTTCGTCCTTTTTTAAAGCGGGAGGTGTGTTTATATAAAAGCAAAGGCAAAAAAAAACATAAGGTGCACAAAAGAAAAATCATCAAAGAAAAGTTCATGATTACAAAATGCAGCTTGAGAAATTAACCAATCTTCCTTGAAGACTGTGACAGGATTGGCACAAGAGCAGCTACAGTCAAAAATGTCAATAGGAAAAACACAGTCAACCACAAGAGCACCCCTCCCCCACTGAGCAAAGCGCATATGAGCCAGACAGCTGCTGAGGAACGATTAAAGGTATAGCACCTCTTTTAGAGCTTGATTTAGTTCAAAGGTGTAAAATCTCATCAAACAGGCAGAGTTCCAAATTTGGGACCAGGCAGTTGAAGGACAATCGTTTAACCACTATTTAAATTATAAATAAGAAACATGAGGCAGAGGTAGTCAAGTGTGGCGAATGAAAGTCAAATGGCTTTAAATGAAAAAAAAAAGTCCATACTGAGAAAATGCAGACTTAAAGAGCAAATTACAGTACAAGTTGCTGACTTTCTGTGAACTTGATAAACGGTATATTTTAGTGTCTTTGTAGGAATGGTTTAATGAAATAAATACAAATTAAATGTGTTGCAAACTATGTAACTGCTGGTGTCCCCACCCCCAGTCTCCTCTTAGTTAAAAGAGACCTGGCTATATGTATGCACCATAAGACCTAAAATGTAGCTATTTAATGCATTTGACAGTATACATCTAAGACGAGACTACTGTTTAAAAAGGTGTACTCTTTCTGAGTGCTATTAAAAGTTTAAGCACAATATAAGTTATCTTTAACACAACATTTAATCTTTTGTATTTCTTTAAAGCGTAAATAAAGTATTGACTTTCTTACCAACCAGAGTCTTCCTACAAGTATGACATATATATTTGCATATAAGGGAATTACAAAAATGCTTACAGGTAGTTCTAACAGTATTTGCAATGTATTCTAAGGCAATAGCAAGAGTAGAAGTGTGCATGTAATAAACAGGCAAGGTTCATTTCAGGATTGTTAGTTTAAATAAACATTGTAGAGGATAAAAAAAAAACTCAATTTGAAGATTGTTTTTTTCTGATTTACACTTGTTTCATATAGGGAATTACAACTTTATCAGAAATGTTTGGGTTGTTCAATTGAGGAAAAAAGTGCTGACTAACACAGAATATACCACAAACTGAATTCACTAATGCACTCAAGAAACTGCCATCACCTTTGAGAGTTAATGGCTGCAAGAAGTGAGTCACTCCGTAAGTTCTGTCCCACTAAACATTTGTCACAATGTTATGCTGCAGTCCTGAGTTGCCTGGCAACAGGAGGCAGATCTGAAGTATGTATGGCAGCTAAACAAGGGTGTAAAATGAATCCACTTGTCTAATGGGTATATTTCAGAGTTAATCTACCAATTGACCTATTCAAAGTCCCTTTAGTTTTCCTTACTACATACTAAACTTCAATTAGAAATATATATTTGTCATCTATTGTACACTAGATACTTGTGTACACCCAAAAATGCCAGACATCCTTCCAGTTCTCCCTTGGATGTAGATAGCGTTCTGCATTTTCTGCATATTAAACTCAGGATGAAATCAGTAAAACATTGTTTTTAATTTAAACATCTGTAAAAATCGGTGGAAAAAATTCTCAGTATACACACTTTACATGTGGAATATGATGCATAGCAGTTCTGGTTTCTGATTAAGTTTAATGTCCCTGGCAGGTATGATGAAGCAGAATCTGTGCAAGATGAGGCCACATTTTCCCAAGTTAGCTGGTACTTTGCGAACGTTTGGGCATTCGCTGTGCTGACAGAGCTAGTATCTGCAGAAGGTATGAATGTAATATCAGCACAAAACATGGAGGTTTCTTCACCTTGAAATCGTAAAAAGAAAAGAAAATTGACAGAACTGGATGGTTTACCTACTAAAGCATCATCATTCACTGTTTTATCTGATGGACTGTATTGTTGCACAAAGTCACCAATACACACCTATCTGCAATAAACAGTGTCTATCCAGCAAAGCACAGCGCTCTGACAAACTCATTAACACAGTCATTCTGCGCTTTCTTTTTATTAAAGCGAGTGTAAAAGCAGGATAAATGGATTGCTTGTCTCTCAGTTCACTTTCTTGTTTTAGTTTAATGTGTCAGTAAAAAACGATGTTCATTAAAAAAAAAAAAAAAAAAAAATCCTGAAATTTTTCAGTAAAATTTGGAATAAACTAGAAATGCGGAACGCTAGCTGTACAGTATTGCAAGAATGAGTGTAAGATATCATGAGAAGAGGGTGTTAAGAGGTCTAAAGCTCTGTGGATTACATTGTTTACACCTGGTCAACCTCACAGTGCTACAAAAAAGGTTAAAAAAGAACAAAAAACTAAACCAGATTGTTTGCTTTAGAAATACCATTTTTAATGTACTTTTAAAGAAAACCAAAAATGTTAACTTTACAGTATAACTATTTAAAATATTTTGAACAATAAGTTTGCGTTCACAATGCTTTAAACTATGTATTTTAGTTAAGCAAATGGCCACAGTAGTACATTTGAAAACCACACTAAAAAACATGGATGTTGACCATCTGAAACAAAGAAAGGCCTAGTACTGTGGCTTGCTGCATCTTAGTTCATGAAGCCTAAGATGCATATTGCTATTCCAAAGCAATGTTATGTAGTAGCATGATTGTTGTTCCATGTTAGATCCCTTGTGCTTCCTTTGTGCTAAATCACTCTTGTTCTACATTCAGTATTTGTTTATGATCATTACTAAGTGTAAAGTTGTTATTTACCTCACTAGGGAAATATGAGTTCAAAACATGGGAGGTAATTGCAGCGTATTCCATGTATAAATACACTTTGTTCCAAGAACGGACTACATTACCTGGGAAATTGTAAAAGATGTCATTCTTGAATATCACATAGCAGGGCAGGGCAGAAGCACTGCATGTAAATAGTGTGTTTTGTGTAAATGGTTTTGAATTTAAGTTTGGCAGTGTGACAGGGTGCTCATGTCACGTGTGGGGGTAACTGCTGCTTAAGCAATACAGAGAGACATGGGAGGTGGAGTTGAAATGCCAGCACAGGCGCGCAGGATTTATTAATGCAAACAGAAAGTAAATAAAGGGGTCATGTGACGTTACCAGCGATGGTAACGCACAGAGGACACATACCGCAAGCTGTACAAAAATACAAAATAAAACACAGTACAAAAACTACAAATAAAAGGTGCCACAGAGGGCGAGCTCTAGCCTTATAAACAAGGTGTCCCGCTCCAGGAACCAGCTACATTACGTAACCCTCGCTATACATCATATTGGATCACTATCCCCTAAACTAATCTACTTATGAGCCGGTATCCATACAACGGACTCCTGCTGCTTCATACGGCCTTGGCTGGGCATTGCCTTCACAAGCACTGCTTACAGTTTCAGGGTTGCGTCGCTGTCGTTCCTGCAGAGCGGACCCTCTCCTCCCGAGTATACGCAGCTCCCCTCTGTAGCATGGCATTGCAGTCACCCTGAGCAATCTCCACCGGATGTTTTTAAACTGACGGACACTCGGTCAAGACCCGCCCACCTGCTGATTGAGGACCAGCACAGCAAATCACTTGCTGCCTTTCCCCTCAACCAAGCCTAGCAGGCAGCAAGTCTCAATCGAGCGCCCACCTGTAAACAATAATTTAATCCAGAAAGACACACAATAAACCCATTTCCCCATATAATATTACACCAATACTAATTTACACATGTGCAGGGCAATCACCCTGCTACAGGGAGGTATGTGGCTCTTGATTGGCTAATTGATGGTCAATCAAGCCCCATACACATGGTATATAAGGGGAGCAAAATCTTTTGTTTAGTAAAGAGGGTTCAGTGAAGGTGAATACCCAGCCTGAACATAGGGAGAAAGTGAAGTAAAATATACCGTGATAGCTGAAGCGTGGGTATTTGATTTGCAATTTAATTTGTGCTTGTTTAAACCTTTTTATCTGTTCCCGTGTTTTGTTTTGTTCCTGCTTTTGTAAATATACATCCAGAATAGTGTTTAAACTGCAGATCTGTTTCTTTCTCCTTCCTGAAGGTAACCAGGCTTGACCGTGACGCTATCCTTTCACACACCCATTACTGCATAATACAAATAATGGTATTATTTTACTTCTCTTGGTCCTGGTTTACAGTATATAGTTCAATGGTGATTGATCACATATTGGATGATATGGCAGCCAGCCAATTAAACCCAAAAAACTGTAGCTCTTCATTCAATATTGGTTGCAAGGCCAGACAATATTAAACAAAGTATAAAGAAAAGATGTAAACTAGAGACTGGAGAGTAGCTGGTTTGCACTTTGTTAGAGAAACAAAAAACATCATGTATGTGAGTTAGCTACTGATCCAACAGATTTGGATAGGTTTTAGTAGCTTGCCACTGAAGTAAAATAGCATTACTGACAAGTCTGTGCATCCAAGCTCTGTAGCCACTGACAGCAGAATTGTTGATCATGTGGAATTAAAAACTCATACAATATTAATAGCATAGAGTCCCTACATCTGGGAATGCATTTTAAGCTGTGCTATAAGAAACACACCTAGAAAAGTTGTTTTTATATAACAAAGCAATTGTGAAAGCCCTACATTGAGGTTTCTGCTATGCACCACCCTTGGCTACCCTGCTACTTACTTCCCCAGGGCTATCACCCTCTAAACCAATAGGTGCATGTAACAGCTTTCCCAACATGCACAATCTATATATTTGTTTGTAAGTTAGTGTGTAATAAAGGTAATTGTTTACAGAAAAGTCCTGTAACATGTTACCCTTTCAGGATATAGATTATTTCTGTATCCTGCAGTTTCTTATTCAAATAAAACCATATTTTAAAAGGAAATTAATTGACTGCTTGCTGAATAGTGCAATTTCAGTTAACTATCACTCAATATTAAAAGTGTTTTGTTTTTATTGATAAACTTATCTCCACCAGAAAATTAATTCTTCAGCTACCGGTACAGCATTTACTAACTCTTGTAACAGGATCTGCCCTGAAAGCAGGCTGTGTTTCCTCTGAGTTGCTAGATAAACTGGTTAAACAAATAAACAGGAATGCTGGTGTCTAGTGGATATTTTTGTGTTTACATTAACCCTGACTTGCCCTTCAAAATCTGCTGCCTTCAATGAAGTTCAGCTTAACAAATAAAGGAATCTGATTTCTCTTTACCGACTGTTTTGTTATGGATTTTAAATGCCTGGACAGAAGGGAATTCCCTGCACCATAGCTTTTAAATCAGGTTCATGGACAATCTTAAAACTGAAAATTATGATGACAAGTATATCCGAAGAGTTTAGATATGCACAATAACATGTCTGGTACCATTTAGGCCTCTGTTCACAAAACGTTAAGGAATGGTTAAGTATTTCATTTTTTATTTGTATTACTTTTTGAAGCACTGTTTTTTACGGGTGATTTCCAACACCTTTAGGTTAAACAGTGTTTTAAAAAATGAGAATAACCTAATTAATCCTCTCTAAAAAAGATTAAAGGGGGTTTCATGAACTGCAAACCTGATTTCATTAATCAAAGTGGTCTTAAAAAAAACAGAACATTACTTAAAACAGTCCCTAAAGTTTTGTGAATAAGGCCTGTAATGTGGAGAAAAACTATTTTTCAGGTGAGGTGTGGGCTGGTTTTTGCACATGATGGTATGTGTTTTTTTTTTTTTAATTAAGTATGTATTTAACCAGGATAAATAATCTTCAAGGTATACAAATCATGTTTTATTTGTGGTCCTAGTGAGATGGTAGCATACTTTACCACATTAAAAGCAGACAGTATAAGCTAAAACAACTCAGATATACATTACAATTCACATAAGCTAATAGATACAATTTTCTAAATAAAAGCTCAGCAATGAAAATATCAATACCAACATGACTGAGAGGATGCACTTTTATATCAATACCAACATGGCTGAGAGGATGCACTTTTATTATTTGAAATGACAGAGTTTAGATAACAAGATTCCTAATACATAGAGGTATGTTGGGGCATATCTTGATTTTGAAAGTGGGCACTTGATTGGACCTATGCATAGGCAGAATTAAAGGTCCCCACCAAGCAAGCTTCAAGTACTGTATTATAGAATGTCAGCTGGTTTGCACAGCTAGCTGGGTGGCAGCCATTCAAAACAAGTGCAATCAGCAAGCCCAGTCTATCACAGGAGAGCTTCCTTCAGCCAAAGAACACTAAAAACAAAACAAAAACAAACATGTTCCTGAATTTCAGCCCTATGTGACCCTTATCTTCAGAAGCCCAGAGCTGTCAGCCCCTTACATCAATTCAAACAAATCTCCATCTTCCCATATGTTAGAAAAAGCCTTCTGAATGAAGAGACCCGGTAAACAATCGAAAGCAGAAACCGTCATGTTTGTCATGTTTGTTTTTCTGAATCTGACACATTCCTACTCCTAGAAACTATGAAACCATACACCACAAAACACACCTTGATTACTGCTGAGAAGCCACCTCCCACACTCTGCCCATCTGAGTTGAAACTACAACAGGTTCACTCTATAACAATGCAAATGTAAAAGGTTATGAATTTTTCATAGAACCTTATTACCAAAACTCCAGTCCAAACTGCTCAGACTGTTGAAGTATTAAAAAAAAAAAAAAAAAACATACCAGACAAAAGTCTAATCATAGTCAACATACTGTATTCAGTGTGGTGTTTTTGAAGGTTCACATGAAACAGGTTAGATGTACGCAATGCTGTTTATGTTCAAGGGCAAGTAGTGCTAGACTAGGCTGGCTCACAATATCTTATCTGGGTTAGGTAGGATCAATAACAGTGTTTTGGTGTGAATCTGATCAATAAAAGTATGTTACAGGTCAGATTGGATTAAGCAAAGTATGTTCTGGGCTTGGCCTTGCTTAGGTAATGTGTGTTAAAGATCATATTATATCAGGAAGTCTTTTTCTGATTGAATTCAATCAATACAAACATGTCTTTAAGTTAGCAAATACATGGTATAAAGAAAAAAGTTAATTTCTGTGAGAACTGAACTCAAAAGCTTCAATCAGTAAATTCATTGGAAGGTAGCATAATTCTATCCATAACTAGCTGCAACAGCCCCCCTGAAAAAAGAAAAATATACATTTACTTACATTACTCATACACTATATAAAAAGGCAAATATATAAGTAAAAGACATACAAAATGTAGAGTATAAACTAAAAAAAGTTAAAAACAGAAATTGCTGTTTGGTAAAAATTCAATATTATATGTAATAATAATGAATATTGATAATAAATTTCAATAAAGAGTTGGCCAAGTGTAGTGATACAATCTCTTATTCTGTAACCCTCTATTTAAGTGTGCAAATGTGCTTCTGCTGTGTCTGTCTACAAGGTAAATGAGGTGTGAATCCCACTGGGTTTTTCAAAAAAGACATGAAACCATAATAAAATTGCAGTGTCTCTGGAAACAGACAACATAGCCAGTATTTAAATATCTCAACTCCCACATTTTCAAAATAACCAATAACGTTTCTGATCAAATGTAATAAGAAATATCCACTTTATCTGTATTACACTGCAATCATGTGCAGACAAAAAAATATCCAAATAACAAGTATTCCAACAGTATGCATTGGGGGAAATGTTTTGATAAGTAACACACAATTAATCTATGCCTCCCCTCTGCCTTGCCACCGTGTTTTCCTAATGTTATTGGTTAACTTCTGATTACTGTCGGTACATTGGACAGGGCAAGTTTATTTACAGCTTTGCATACTCAAGATGACGGTTTGTTTTTGTAGCTAAAATGTAGCTAGAAACAAGCCCCATGTGACACACACACACAAAACTGTGTTAATAGCCTATAGCCATGTAAGAGAGACATAAACTAAGTTATATTTCTTCAGTGCTTGCAAAAACATATTGGATCACAGCCAAGTGAGTGTGGTCATTGAGAAATGCTGTTTTTATGGCCTAGTGTTATGTGAGGCAGAACAGCATGGTTCAGACGTGAGTTATTGTGAGTTTAAACGTGATATTCCATTGTGGAAACTGTTTTCCAAAAACATTTTTTGGACATCAGATTGGCATTGCAATCCGATTTAGATATTTAAACTGTTGCTTCATGAGTCTTGTTTGTATTTTGTTTGTTTTTTTTTTTTTTACTCTTAATTTAACATGCCCGTTCCAGCTGCCATTTGCTAAAATGCAATCTCATGTGTCCATGCTGTTTGTTAATCCCAGAAAAAAAATCCCTACTTTCTGAAAGGAGCCAGGGACTGCCAACAGATAAACACAAACATACACAATGCTACAGAGCCTCTGTAACATAATGGGAGTAAAGGCACAGCTGCATTAGTATTACTTTTTTTTTTTTTTTTTAAATGTAGTCGTTGCCAATTATTTTTCTTTTTTTATTATTTTCTCCCCAATTTGAAATGCCCAATTATTTTTTAGGCTCAGCTCACCGCTACCACCTCTGCGCTGACTCGGGAGAAGCGAAGATGAACACACGCTGTCCTCCGAAGCGTGTGCCGTCAGCCGCCCGCTTCTTTACACTCTGCAGACTCACTGTGCAGCCGCCTCAGAGCTACAGCGTCGGAGGACAACGCAGCTCTGGGCATCTTACAGGCAAGCCCGCAGGCGCCCGGCCAGACTACAGGGGTCGCTGGTGTGCGGTGAGCCGAGGACACCCTGGCCGACCTAACCCTCCCTCCCCCCGGACGACGCTCGGCCAATTGCGCGCCGCCCCCTGGAGCTCCCATCCACGGTCAGCTGTGGAATAGCCTGGACTCGAACCGGCGACGTCCAGGCTATAGAGCGCATCCTGCACTCTACCGAGTGCTTTTACTGGATGCGCCACTCGGGAGCCCCTTCATTAGTATTACTTTAACTCGCAAAGCTGAGCAAACAATTTCTGCAAGTATGTTGAGTATGGCCTACTTACGTCTCTCTTTGTATTTGTGTTGCACTATTGAGATGTACCTTTTCTGTGACTAAACAAACCTACCCCAAAGGCCAAATGTGGTCAGCTAATACTGTGTTTCAAAGAAATTGGTATAGCCCCAAATATTCTGACATTATAAATGGACACCTAAAGTCCCATGTGAAATTCTGAAGTCTGCTCTTCTGCCATTGAGAGTTTAAGTTAATCAAATGGCCTATTACATGTCACATCATAAAATAGCTACAAAATCTATGATAAAAAAGATTAAGGTATTAACAGAAGCATTGATCCTTAAATCACCCACAAATTTAAATCAACAACAGAACGTGAGTTTGTCAAGGTACAGTTTTGCAGCTTCAAAAAATATCAATTAATAAAAAAACAATTAAAAAAAAAATAGCACACACCAATATTCTTAACCCCAAAATGTAAAATCAAATTTACCATGTAAGGGCTGGATCCTTTTTGGAAAAAAATTAAGTGGCCTCCTCTCAATACTGGGAAAAAATCCATCGTGCACAGCATAACTGACTAGTGGTCGATGCAGCTTATTGTTAATGTGCATTCATTGATTGACACTTTTCAGACATCACAGTCCATTGCATATGCCATCTTCTCCTATCAGCAATGAAGTGCTTTCTACCCATGTTATAGCCAAAATAACGATCATCTAATTTTATTATTATTTATTTCTTAGCAGACGCCCTTATCCAGGGCGATTTACAATTGTTACAAGATATCACATTATTTTTCACATACAATTACCCATTTATACAGTTGGGTTTTTACTGGAGCAATCTAGGTAAAGTACCTTGCTCAAGGGTACAGCAGCAGTGTCCCCCACCTTGGATTGAACCCACGACCCTCCGGTCAAGAGTCCACAGCCCTATCCACTACTCCACACTGCTGCCCTAATTATTCAGATTAGCCTTCTTACCAGTAATACATTCTAATTTGGTGGCCAAACCCTGTAGTTCTGGATATAAAATGGGATATCTGACCTAACGTCATGTAATTGACTAAAACATGTGACAATGTTTTGAGGAATAAAATAGTGTTTTAGGTTTTTAGCATGTGGCCTTGTGGTTAGGAGTCATTAGTCTGATTCCCTGCTGGGTTTGACTCAGCCTTGATGCAAGGATTAAGCAGGAATGGAATGCTGTTTTGAAAAAAAGACATTGTTTAGAAATGATGTACCTGTCAGGAAAAATACTTATGTTTTCTAAAAATGTTACTTTGAAAATACTACCCTTGCTCAAGCAGTACTCCTTTGCATATACAACACAGTGTTTTGAAGATTGGGTCAATGAGATCTATTGTCATGCCTATCATTGTCTACCACTAATGTCAGCTATTAAAGGAGTCAATCAGGTGCTAAATATACACAACCTGTTTGTTAAATGTTAACCCTCACACTGTGTTGCTGACTCTGGTTAGCTGTAGTCGTGTTAAAGAATCTATTTGTGTTGAATGCTTTTTAGGTCAAAGTGTTCAAAGTCATGTTTATGCTTAGAAAAGTTTCAAAATATACATGTGTCTTCAATTGGTAATAACTGCTACCATCTGAAATGTATATTTTTAGCATGTATTTAATTATTTCTTGATTTTTTTCCACACCATCAGTCTGCATTATTCCTATGAAACTGAATTGGCATCTTTTACCAGGAAACCCCAAATTGAAATATAGGACTGTATCCTTTCCTATAATTGGTTATGGACCCAATCACAAAGCTGCATCTCAGAGTTTAAGTTAGTCTTTTTTTTTTAATTATTCAAAACGAAATTAAATCAAAAGCAAATTATTTAACTAATAAAATCAAAAACATTATTTTGAATAGGGCCCTGGGTATATGGTTATGTAGAATAAATAAACTGGTCACACTTGCTGTTGGGTCCAACATTTTAAAAACATGTTTTTTACACTTTCACAAAAAATATAAAAATATTAAAGTATAAGCCTGGTAGGTGTTTCTTGAAAATGTAAACAAATTTAATATGTCATTTATAAACCTTCACTGGTGCTACTATTTGAATTACACAGTGGAGGCTGTGTGGTCCAGTGGTTAAAGAAACGTCCCCAGTTCAAATCCCACCTCAGCCACTGACTCATTGTGTGACCCTGAGCAAGTCACTTAACCTCCTTGTGCTCCGTCTTTCGGGTGAGACGTAATTGTAAGTGACTCTGCAGCTGATGCATAGTTCACACACCTGAGTCTCTGTAAGTCGCCTTGGATAAAGGCGTCTGCTAAATAAAGAAATAATAACATACTGTATGTTTCAAGGGTGGAGGAAACTTGTGTCCCTAAAGCTAAAACTACACCTTTGGGGAATGTAAACAACCTGCTCAACATGGTCTGCTTTCTGAAAAAGCGAAATGCTCTGAAGGCTGGACTATGTAAAACTATAGTAAGACCGTGTAAAACGAGTAGAAAAGTAAAATGAAATTCATGATATGTAGCCTTATTCTGCAAGTAATATGCACACATAATTGGTCCTGAGATTAACTGTTTGACTCTCTCCTTTAGCCCTGCAACTGTTTGACTCTCTCCTTTAGTCCTGCATAGCAAAATCTGCACACCATAAGAACTTTTGATTTTAGAGACCTGTAGCTGTTAACAAGTTTGATCTTGCTTTGACTATTATTATTTATTATTATTTATTTCTTAGCAGACGCCCTTATCCAGGGCGACTTACAATCGTATACTAATGTTGTGTACTAATGTGCTCCAGAATCTTCACTTCAAGCATGTTCTTTATCATATACAGTGGTGGTGAGATTATTATTAGACTTAATCACTAATTTCAAGAAAACTGGTTACCACTTAGATTCCATTAGTGTGATCATAGTATTTTATACTGTGCCCCCCTGGGACTTCAAGATTCAATAACTGAGGAATCCAGTTACAGGAAGGCCATATTGACAGTTGATGTGATAAACTTTACTGTGCAAGGACCCTTCACTAATCCTCAATATTTTGCGATTTAATAGAGAAATAAAGTGTGAGCGCTGTTTATATTTTATAACAATTTATCCCAAATGCAACGATATAATGGGGTCTGTTCAAATGATCAAGCCTGGTATTGTACTTACTTTCAAAGACAAAAATACACTTAAGATAGCTGGGTGTGTAACTGTGTAGCGTAACGTTGTATTTTAAAGTCAGTCAAATGGCAAGTTTAGATTTTCACTGCTTTATTTAGACAAAATTGACTAGACCCCAATTGCGAAGTAGATTAGACTAAAACCCTGTTTACACTGCTGTGCTGGCCAAGGGCCGGCGCATATTTAGGTATGCAATCCCATTCACATTTACTGTTAAAGGCACCTGCACTCAGAATGGAAGAGCTACCGGGATATACAGTAATCCTTGATTTGTAGCAGATGCTTCTTATTATTTATTAATTTATTTTCAATGCAGCACAGTAGCAATTATACGGTATATATCAAACAAACTACTTTGACTTAATGTTATGGTGCATCAACAATCTTAATATTTGTGGATGAGAACA
This sequence comes from Acipenser ruthenus, assembly GCF_902713425.1. NCBI lineage: Eukaryota > Metazoa > Chordata > Actinopteri > Acipenseriformes > Acipenseridae > Acipenser > Acipenser ruthenus. The sequence continues at coordinate 22,877,009 of NC_081194.1, forward strand.
GTATTTTATGTGTCTGAATGGCGGCTGAATATGCCAAGTCAGCACATTATTGATCAATCCTGCAGTTTTTATATTTATCACTTACTAAATAACAGAAAGAAAAAGTAATTGTGACAAATTAAGTTTAATTATGAATGCACAGCAGCTCATATATTATGTGAAAGAAACAATCTGAACATTAACCCATTAGATATTTTTTTTCATTTCATATTTTTATAATTAAAGTTGTATGATGTTGAAATAATTACCATTCAATACTGATCCACTGCTGTCTTGGCTAGCAGAGCATTCACCTTTCTATTTACCTTTCATGAGCATGGGAGTACTGAGCGACGTAACCAAATTGGTCATGTGATACAAAAAGGCGGCCCTAAGTCTGCTTTCCGTTCATATATATTGCAGGCCCTGGGCCACATCGAAATGGTGGCCAAAATCTAGGTTGGCCCTGGGCTGCCTTTTCTTTTTTGGAGCGTTGACATATGAGAAAAGGCCGCCCTGGACCGCCTTAACTCACAAGTGGGAATGGGGTCTATAACTGTCTCAAAACCCTTTTCCTATTTTGGCCCTGTCGCAGGGAAATCTGCCACTGGATCTTGGACTGGCCACATATATTTTTGTTAAAGGGATAATTTATCATCTGTCCCTCCGCCTCTTGCACTCTTTCGACAGGTGTCCCCTAAGGCTCAGTCCTGGGACCCCTCCTGTTTTCTCTCCACACCCGCTCCCTGGGTTTCCTCATCTCCTCCCATGGCTTCTCGTATCACTTCTATGCTGATGATGCCCAGATCTTCCTTTCCCACCTCTGACTCTGACATTTCCTCCCGTATCTCTTTCGGCCATCTCCTACTGGATGCACTCGCATCATCTCAAACTCAATCTTAAAATCAGATCTCCTTTACTTCCCTCATCTACTTCCCCCACTGCTGATCTCTCTATCTCTATTCCACTTGAATTCACCACCCTCTCTCCTTTCTCTTCCACCAAGAACTTTGGTGTCACCCTTGACCCTTCCCTCTCCTACTCTCAGCACATCTCTACTCTGTCAAGCACCTGTCGCTTCTTCCCATCTAGCATATCTAGAATTCGCCCCTTCCTCACTAACTACTCCGTGCAGCTCCTAGTCCAGGGTCTGGTACTGTCCCATCTTGACTACTGCAACTCCCTCCTTGCCGGCCTCCCTGCCTCTGCTATCCGTCCGCTCCAGCTCATCCAAAACTCTGCTGCTCACCTTGTCTTTTCCCTTCCTCATTTCTCCCACGCTATACCGCTCCTCCGATCTCTGCACTGGTTCTCCGTCACTGCTCGCCTCCAATTCAAAACTCTTGTACTCGCCTATCGCTGTCTTGACCTTTCTGCTACCTCCTATCTCCAGACTATCATTTCTCTTTACACCCCTGCTTGCCCCATCTGCTCCTCCACTACTGGCTGACTAGCTGCAAGCCTCCTCCGCTCCCCCGCCTCCAGAGGCTGCTCTTTCTCCATCTTTGCCCCTCAGTGGTGGAACAACCTACCCACGGACATCAGGATTGCTCAGTCCCTGACTACCTTCCGGCGCCTCCTCAAGACACAACTGTTCAGACAGCATCTGTAAACACCACAACTCTTGACAATATTGGACTATATGGCACCCAGTGTACCAGTACTTGCATCAGCTTGTACTTGCACTGAACTGCTCCATACCTTGCCGCATTCAACTACTGCTCCTAACTATAACTACTTACCATATCTTGTATTTGATTTTACTCTTATAGGTAACCATACTCACGTTTTCTGTAATTGCTCTTATTTCAAATCATTCTCATCCATTTATAATTCTTACTACCTGTTCTTACTGGATTTTACTCATATAAGCAAATATTTAAAAAAGTTTTAACTGCTCTTAGTCAAACTCGCTCTTACTTATAATTTACTATATTCTTTATTTTGCTCTTACTTGAATTTGATCTTATTGTACTTTCATAACTGCTCTTATCTGTCTTATGATATTCTGCAATGTGATATTTTATAATGCAATACTTTGTACTGTGATACTTTGTAACAAATGTAAGTTGCCGATAAAGAACTAAAAGTATTGCATTAAGATTAAACTGGATATTTTGTATGATCCATGGTCTTCATAGAGTTTATGTGGGTGCTGTGTTGATCTGTGACTCTTTTCCTACTTCCCATTAAAAAAAATAAAGACAATGAAAGTAAAGCTAATGGACAGTCATCACAGATGTCAGATCACAATTGGAAAAAGGAACATATGCCTGGCACTTTATGATGTTATAGTATTTCTAGAGGGCATTGACCTTTTTGTGGTCAATGTGACCCTGTTTCATATGTCACAATGTCTAGTGGGGGAGGAGATATCTTCATAACAGTCTTATTCAAAACACAAAAACTTGTGTTTGGGTTACTTTTGATATCCTATTAGCCAGATGTACAGTGTTTCTTGTAATTGGATTATTATTATTATTATTTGTTTATTTAGCTGATGCCTTTACCCAAGGCAACTTACAGAGACTAGGGTGTGTGAACTATGCATCAGCAGTGTGGAGTAGTGGTTAGGGCTCTGGACTCTTGACCGGAGGGTCGTGGGTTCAATCCCTGGTAGGGGACACTGCTGCTGTACCCTTGAGCAAGGTACTTTACCTAGATTGCTCCAGTAAAAACCCAACTGTATAAATGGGTAATTGTATGTAAAAAATAATGCAATATCTTGTAACAATTGTAAGTCGCTCTGGATAAGGGCGTCTGCTAAGAAATAAATAATAATAATAATCAGCTCCAGAGTCACTTACAATTACGTCTCACCCGAAAGACGGAGCACAAAGAGGTTAAGTGACTTGCTCAGGGTCATACAATGTGTCAGTGGCTGAGGTAGGATTTGAACCGGGGACCTTTTGTTACAAGCCTTTTTCTTTAACCACTGGACTGTAAGTTTTTTCCAACTTATTAAGTTGCCCACAGTTAGGTATTTGGTATGTATGGGTTTTGTGTACTGGATGTATGTAAATGTACATTGTTGACACTGATTCACTGGCATTCTTTAAGACCCGATTTGACAAAGTTCTGGGATCAGTCAGCTAGTAGGAACCGGATGAGCATTAATGGGCCGAACGGCCTCCTCTCGATTGTCATTTTTCTTATGTTCTAATGATCTTATGATTGTAAAGCTTCTGATGTTTTACTTGTTCAAAAAATACTAAATCGGATTTCCCCATACTATGTTTGTGATGTCTGAATAAATCCATTGTTAATTTAACACGATTTTTTTACCTGGAAGTAGTAAAAAATATATATATATCCTGAAAAAAAACCTTTTTATGGTCAGATTATATCTAAAGTATTTGCAGTACGTTTACAAAGTTTGGATTGTTCGGATCTGCTCTCATTCAATGGCTAAAATGTTGTAATTAGTATTTTTAGCTTGTCTCACACCATGCCGAGACTTGAATAGGGAGATAAAAGGTGTGAGGATGTGGCTCAGCAGGTTAATGCTGGTCCCTGATTGTGTGAGATTTCACAATGCTTCAGGACTTACCCTGACAAAGATCTGCTCAGAAGCCCAATAAGGAACAATATGTAAAACATTCCCACCTTAAAACACACTCCCAGTGTGATCAATAATAATCTAGCCCTGTCATTGGTTCTAGCTCCCCCTTTCATGTTAACATATTAAGATAATCCGTGAGACAGCGACTGTCAGTTTGCAGTGCAAACCACTTGAATATATTTAATGCTAACTGACATTTACCACTCATCGAAAAGCTGAAGGCAAGTAAGCAACACTGCATACTCCTATAGTTTAGGGTACATTCTTCATTGAATTTCAAGCACTTACTATAAACGTATTTGGAGGAAGACTATTTTTAAACTATCTAAGCACACATTATTTGAGACCAATGGTTTGTACATGTTTTGTTTATATTTCACAATATTGCCTCTGCTACAGCATTAAAGGTGCATACTGTATTAAAAAAAAAAAATAAATAAACAGCCATTAATGTTGGTTAATTCATAGACTATAAAGAATGTTAGCACTTCATAATAGTGCCAACAGTAGAACAGTACACATATAAACAAGCATGGCTTTCAATTTAACATAGTAGTGGTTCAGTCATTCAGAAATATTATAAAATAAACCAATTTAAGTGACCTATACATTACAGTTGGTTACATAAGCAATAACATGTGACAGGGCATGCAGTAGTTAAAACATTGAGAAGTTTTTATTTTTTGTTCAAATATTGGTCCAATAGTGACATGAATATAACTCAATCTACAGTAGTTATCCTTTATCTACATTTGTAATGTTTATGTATTTGTAACATGTGAGCTGTTTGACTCACATGTTACAGACAGACAATGTTGTTTTCCTAGTACTAAAATAATAATCCAAATGATGCACGGAAATACAATGGGACCCTATGGCAAAGTGGCTGATTGTGTACAGGTGCAGGAGTGATGCAGTGCGCAATGAACAAACAGAGAATTGTAATCCAGTTGGAAACAGGTTTTATTGATTATAACCCCAGCCTGGTGACCAAACAGTAACTCCAGGCAATACACAACAATGTGTGATGCACTGGAAGTAAATCAACGGGTTACAGTCCCAAATAATAAATACACGTATCTGTCCCACAAAGTACAAAACACGGTCACCAGTCCTGGGTGCGTGCTGTAGTGCTTGTGGTGGGTGAGTTTATTTCGTGACAGTGGTGAAGTGCTGTTCCAGCTTTGTGCTGGCCCAAGGCGACAGCTCTGGAAATGTGTTAGCTGTCTGGTGATTCACAAACAAGACAATTAACAGACAGAACAAACAAACAAAAAAACATTCACGATACTGTTACGGTCTCTGGGGTCTCTCACCATCCTTCAGATTTAAAAACCACAAACCAAGCGAAGGAACAGGTTGCGATTCTCCGCCCCCTTTTATGCTTTCACACATGACCCCTTGATAAACGAGTGCAACCGGCTCTCCAATCTGCAGCTGCCACGTCGTTTCCCTTCCGGGTCAATGCGTTCTTCCAACTGAATCTCGCCTTCATCCAGACTGGCCAACTTCCCGACCCGGGAAAAGAACCGTCAGACCAGCCCGTCCAAACAACTCTGTTCTCGCTGCTTAGTGCCCTCACAGGTTGGGAGAGAGATTTACAACCAAGACTCATTGTATTTCTGTCACAGACCCCCTCATTGTTCTCACTGGGTGTTGTTATCACCATGTATTGTTTCATTTAACACATTAATGACTTTCTACTGTTTTGCACAAACTGAAATCCACTGGCCTCACCTTCTAGAAACCTAGCGGTATTTTATGGAGAGTGGTCAACGATTGTGCTTATCATATACTGTATATATATATATATATATATATAACCAACAGGTTTGATGACTTAAATAGCAATAACTGTAAAGCTGAGTCATAGGCTGTTATTAAAAGCATTAGGGTACATTGGGCTAGATCAGCGGTTTTCAAACATTCATTTTAAAGCGCCATATTTGCGGCCCTGAAACATGACATGGGGCCACAGTAGGTGCAAGTCTGTTTGTTTTGAGAATCCCCACCCCAATACCCTAATGCTTTTAATAACAGCCTACGATAAGTGAAAGTATATGCAGGCCACAAAAAAAAATAAAAAATAAATGATGCCAGGCCATATGCAGCCCATAGGCCGTGGTTTGAGAAACCCTGTGCTAGATTGTCAAAGCTAATTTACTCCAATTGTGATTAGCCTATTTTAATTTTCAGAAAGGAAATCCACACCTAATAAACGTACCACCTTCGTCTCTCCTATACAGACCCAAGACACTTTTCCTTAACTCTCCACTCCACCCAGCTGCCAGCCGATGCTGCCTGAGTAGTGACGGGATCTGTCCTTTTGTCCTCTGTGTCTCATGCTCCTTCTCGCCCAGCAGCCAGAGGATGCTGCCTGACCCGGCCTGGACTTGAGAGCTTCATCTTTTGTATGTTCTGTCTCTCATCCTCCTCTGTGAGAGTTCAGAGTGTCTTGTTTGTATGTCTTCTCCTGGCCCTTACTCATCTCAAGCCGCTCAGCAGCAAGAGGATGCTGCCTGACCCGGTCCTTTGAGTACAGGGACCTGTCCAGCCTGTCCTATTTCTAACACTATTGTCACTCAAGCACTCACATGCTTCAAGCTCGCTGCCCCTCACGCCTTTCTTTACTCTCAAGCCCTCGAAGGCGCCCAGTGAATTGTCTACCATCTTTCAGTCTATTTTAAAAGCGCAGGCCAAATGACCAACTGATCTAGCTGTAACGTGATTAGCATAGATTTGTTAATGTTTGGTGAGACTACGAGACATACTTTGTACCTGAAAAGCCGGAAATCAATTACAACCCTCCAAGGTTATTATTATTATTATTATTATTATTATTATTATTATTATTATTATTATTATTACATTTGTTATGGGGGTGTTCACTATGAAGAGGTGTACATTAGCCTACAGATGCTATGCAAACTCATTTATCAACCTCTTTCTCCAAAAATAGACTTGGTTTTTTACCACAGTGGACAACTCAGTTTGACTGCATTGTTGCATCAATACTAGGGGAACAGTATGCTTTCTGCACAGTTTGTAGCCGAAATATCAAAGTGGCAGCGTCAGGGGTGTACAATCTGACAATGCTCAGAGCAAAATTACGCAGTGATAATGTGTGGCGGGGTATTCCCACCCTGGTGCGTATTTTATGTTTATGTGGTTTGTTATTGTATGTACGTACGTACGTACGTATGTATGTATGTATTGGTGCATGGGGTATAGTGTGGGTTATGTAGCACGGGTGATTTAAAATGTATGTTGGTCTGCGGGCACAGGGAAGTCACAAGTAGTTTACGTGCAGACTGTGTCTGGACTCAATTGAATGATTGATTAGCAAATCGAGTCTCAGCACAGCTGCATAAAAGAGGCACACACTTCTCACTCAGGGTTGGCGTTCAGAGTGGAGAACGAGAGACGCGAGTCGTGAGATAAAGAAAGTAGGAGTAAAAACAATTGCTACTCGTGCTGGCTATAACTCAGCACGTTACTTGTTTTTGTATCTGTTTGTTTGTTTTGGCCACCGTGCTGTTTTGTTTGTATAAGTGTTTTGTTTGTTTAAATCTTTTATTTTATTATTAAATGTGTGCATCAGCGCTTCCCTACCCCAGTATTGTTGTCTGTGTATTTCCTCATCTGACGTCACCCACAAGCCTATCCGTGACACAATGTTAAGCAGAAACAGATAAATAAGTCGATAATATCGTACATTCAGAAACCAACACCAATAACCGAAGTTGTCACAAAGGCAGAAATTTTGTTTTGCCACTTTGTTGTGGAGCATAACTTCATGAGTATAACAAAGAGCATGCAATATGTTTCAGCAGATTTTTTTGTAAACAGTAAGGAGGACAAGAAGTGGTGTCTTTATTTAATGTAAAAGAATATACAGTATATATATATATATATTTTTTTTTAGCATCCCGTGAATACAGAACATTGCTGCAAATGCTTTTTTCAGCGTGCTCCTATTTCTTTAATTAAGGTTTTTCATCAATCCCAAGGTTTTTCAGTGGGGGTCTCACTGTTGTGAACCCTTAGGGGTTGACATATCTGCCTAAGACACTGGTTAGAAGGTGTTTTGAAAGCAGAGAACACATTCCAAATCTACTCAAGTAAAAGATTTATGAACAATAAACGTAATTAATCAAACCAAAGCAGTAGATACAAAATCACATGCAACATTGTTATGCCTCTTGTGTATTAAATTTCCTGCAAAATCTTTAGCCGATGACGTTCTTTTCGTCGTTGTTTAAGAAAAGCATTATTGATTTATTGCCATTGTAATTTGAAACAACCTGCATTAAGCCTCTGTTTATGTAATTTACGTATAATTAACTGTAGGTTTGATTTTCATAATATGTGAATGAAAAATAAATTTGCCAAAACATTAACAGAATGAACAAAACATGTTCATTTTTCTCCATTAATGTTTTGCACATGTTCAAATTACTCTATTTTACTTAGATAAACATCCTCTGTACATTAATATATTTGGTTAATGAAACCAATATATTTGGAAAATGAATCTTCTGCAGTTTAATAATTAAACTCCCATGATATTGTTTACCTTTGTAAATTAATTAATGTTTAAAATTACATAGGAAGTTTTGGGTCACTGGTTTATGATTCTGGTGTACTTTAGGGAGCTTTTGGCACCTGGAACAATATAATTAGGACATAACAACATAGTATATGTTTATGCAAGGTTAATACCTTGCAGACAGAGATACTATGCTTGCATTCACCAATGGTAGTGTTAGCTGTAGTGACACAACCGTCCCCTAACTGTACAGCTATGGCCAAAAGTTTTGCATCACTTAGAATTTTAGGATTGGGACATAATTACATTAAATTACAATTGTCCCTATATTGCCCCCCTTTATAATGCCATCCTTGCATACCGCCAGCTATTATCTCTGAACAAATGTCACCAATATAAACACAGTGCTATTTGTACCCATTATATCGCCACCCTGCTGTCCGCCATCCACCAACTTCCCAAGCCAAGCAAACGTAAATATAAGCATTGAAGTTTCCCTCATTGTAGCGCCAGAGAAATAACCATGGCCAATTAAAACAACAAAGTTATGCAGTTAACCTTTGACTTGCTTTCCTAATTCGTTGTTAAATGAACGTTCATACCAATGCCATCAACACTCCCGCTCCCAAAGCAAAACAGAAAGTACAAAATGGCGAGTCGACCCTACATTTAAACACCAGAGCAAAAGAAAAAAATCTGCATGTATGCATCTGAAAATAAGCAAGACATTGCAAATGTTTTCTCGTCTAAGTGAGACATATACTGTTAAATCGAAGGACAATTGGAGACATTCTAATGGATAAAAACTAATGGCTTACCTTGATGGAATGGGTCGATTTGTTTAACTGCTTAAAAAAAGAATGCTGTTGAGCTTACATTGCTTTGTGAAATAAATAGATGGCATCGTTCAATGGGGGATAGTATTCAGCAGGCTTATAGTCGTGCCACAAACAGTAAAGTTCAAATGACAGTAAAGTTAAAACAAAACAAAAAAATTATTGTATGCTTTTGTTTTTATGGAATTGTTGTTTGGGTGATTTGAAACTATGAGTGTTCTATTTTATTTATTTTTTATTTTTATAAACTGTTCCTTAAAAGTAACCATGTATGTCAGATGGGAAAAGATGATAAAACATCACTAGTATACCTACTGTTGTTTTAAGAACTAGTACTGTAGTTTTTAAAAAAGATTAATGTTTTATTAAAGTGGCCTGGAGATACTGTAATTGTATAACTAAAGAATTAAAACGTTTGAATTTAGCAAACATAGAAGGTTGTGTGTGTTTGTTTTTGTTGTTGACCCTCACTATAACACCACCCTCGCTTACTGCCCGTTTTTGGCCATGGCCCTTACCTGGCAGTATAAAAGTGGGCTGACTGTAAAAACACTATATATTGTAGCACAGTGGGGATGGGTTGGAAATCATCCCTGCAATAAAATGTGTGGGTTTGTTTAAATGTTATTGTTTGATTGTATTGCTGTATTGTTTGTTTGATGGTTTTGTTAATTGTTTAATTGTTAGTTATTCCCTGCACCTGGAAACAATTGTAAATTAGGATTAAGAGAAACAGTTAGTTTGCTTACGACTGCTAAGAAGAAGGAGGCAGAAAGTGGTACTCTGCGTCCTGGCAGTCGGGAGAAAACAAAAAGAAAAGGTTCTGTAGTAAACCTATGTGTGTTTTTGTTTATTGTTTTAGTGGGGAAACAGCCTAGCTGTTCCACTTGTAGTCAGGGTGTTCTTGTGTGTTAGTTAGTGCTCGTGCAGAGCTAGGTGTTTATTTTGTATTTTGTTTTGATTTCGTTCTGCATTAAAAATTAGCGCAAAAGCGCGTTCAAACCCTCCATCTCTGTGTCTGGTCAGTATTTTAAAGGGGCAAAACGAACCCGAGCCGCAAGGCTCGTTTACAATATATATATATATATATATATATATATATATATATATATATATATATATATATAATTGAGATAATTTATTAACATCATGTAATCAAATAAACTACAAAATGTTATTGCAAAAGTCTACTGGAAGCCGTACCGGTAATAGTAGTACCGTATTTCATGCTAGATTTCAAAATGTCACCTTTTTCCATTTTTGTCAGTTTCTCGTGAAGTATTTGGAAAACTACACAGCGATATATAATTCAGTATGTTAACGTAATATTCAGCTGGTTACATTCAACTTTTTGAAGCAAAATGTGTGAATTCTATAGGGTGATGCAAAATGTTTGGCCATAGTATGTAATGTATTCAAAGCCAAACAAATTGGGGTATTTTACTGGTAACACCAATAGAGGTGATATTTTCAGCTTGGCTTATAAAGTACCAGCATGCAGGTCACACTCCTAACATACTGGGTTACCTGTAGGTTCAATAAGCCTTATAAATCACTCATTACTTTTAAAATGTTAGCCATTAGAGGAAAAAAAAAAAAAAAACTAGGGTCCACATTCCTGCTGCTTGTCTTTAGCTAATTAGGAGGTAACTGTCCAGGGAAATGAAAGGGCTTTCTGAGGCCCTGGGCAATAGATAGTGGGGGGCCATACATGTTTTTCAATGGGCTCATACAAATGCAAATACAACCAAAAGGGTTTATCTAAATGGTAATGAATATATCTTTGCAAATGTAGTGTTACAGTCTTTCTGACAAACTAGGCATTTAACCAAATGCCTAAAACCTTTTCCAGACATTTCACATTTTGGGAAATTACTTCTAAAATACATTTATTAGATCAGGCAGTTGTATTCTAAAGTTTTGTCAAAAAATTCAATTTTATTTTTATTTTTCTAGACGTTAAAGTTAAGGTGGAATTGAGCTGGAATGTTAAAACCAGAGGAGGTAGTATCTGGTGATGCAACACAATCAGTATCAACATTTAGTAACATGTATTTTTCCAGAATGACTAAGAATTTGACCAAAAACATTTCACATGCACAAAAATAGGCAAGTACAAAGCTTTGTTTGCAATTTAACTTTTTAGGGATTAAAAAAACCTGTATCTTCTAAAGAAGCTTGTATCTGGACACAGTGCCTTAGACCAGTGGTTCTCAAACTTTTTGGGCTGCACTCCACTTTCTCTTGTCTGTAGTATTAAATTTGCCGGCTTTGCTACTTTGGGGGATTTTTTCACTTGGTATGTTCAAAAACAAAAAAAATGTCACACAATTTTGCATTTATACTTTTAATTCCAAAAGCATTCAAATAAATGTTTACTTAATATGTCTACTAAAACAGTGTCTTATTTACAGTAACTCGTTATAGCATCTACAATGTAACTGCAGCAACTGGAGAACAACAAAGAAGGCCTTCTAATCAGTTACAGTATTTATCATTCTTATATGGCCCTTAATTTTATGATAGCGCCTACCGGTAAACTTTTACGATAAGCATTTGCGATCTCTCAGTTTTAAAACTTAGCTATGGTTCACAACACAACACCTGGAATGATCACAGAACACGACCGGTACTATCATGCAATAATTGTAGGGAAGTATTGCTACATTTGAAAACTTTAACAATAAAGCTGAAACGACAATGTTTTTATTTGCTTTGAAATCATTTCAAACTGGTTATTAGACTAGCAAGCACTGACAAAATCAGCTCAGTTTTAATACGGTGCAGAACTAATTAATTTTAACGTTTTGTTTTGTGTATGGACTTTGCGATACCTTCACTAATAGTTGTATCTTCAACCATAATCCACTATTTTGTTACAGACTTAAGTCTGACACAAATAATTTTGTCTGTTGCTTAATTGAACCCTTGTAATATATATATTCCAAACCATGAAACTCTGGCCCCAAGACATCTGTATCCGGCTGTGAGCCAAGCCGAACAAGGGGCGGGGTTAAAGATTTTCATCATTACGTTGCATCAGTCAGTACACTCCAGAAAGAAAAACAAATATGGCGGGCAGCGAGTGTGATCAGAGAAAAGTACAGCCTTGGGATGCTGAGGAAGTGCAGGCTCTAGTTTCTCTCTGGGCAGATAGAAGTGTTCAGGAAGACCTGGAGTCGTCAGAAATGAGAAAGTTTATGCCCAAATTTCTGCTGATTTGAAGCAAATGGACATAAACTGCAGGAACAGTACACTTAACTCACACACTCAAACACAAAATTCTACCAAATTTCTCCTCCTTGATCTCTAAAACGGGAGAATGTTTCTCTATCAAACAAAATTCAACAAAAAATAATTGATATTTTAATGAAAGGGGTAATATTGATATGGTTTCAGATTTTAAATATTTAATAATAATAATAATAATAATAATAATAATAATAATAATAATAATAATAATAATAATAATAATGGATTCCAAATTAACATTCATAAAAGGTAATAAAAACTGTGAGATTTAATCTGTCAAATTGTGCGTATATTAAAAATAATCTATCCACTAATGCTGCTAAATTATATTTGCATTCTGATTGTATCTAACTTATCATACTGTATAACCACTTGGTCACAAGCTGGGAAATCTATCATTCAGCCAATTAACCCTTAAAAATTATAAAAATAAATAAATAAAAGAGATTCTACCACTGCAGTAATCTAAAGAAATATAATTGACTAAGTTTTGATAATTATATATATATATATATATATATATATATATATATATATATATATATATATATATATATTATTTTTATGGAATTCTGGTTTGTAAGTCTATATATGATCTTGCCCCTCCTCCATTAATGGGATTTATCAAACTCTGTTCAGATTACAATAACAGAATTATCAGGGCAGCTGTTCAAGGTAACTGCATCTGAGACAAAATCTGCACTTAAAGGGTGTAATTTTCTGGAATTCTTTACCAGACAACATTAAAGGTACTCGTGAATTGAAAGATTTTACTTACAAACTAAAAGTATGGTTAAAACAAAAACAAATCTGTGATCACCAATTGTAAATATATTGATTTATTGGATTAGCACTTTAATGTGTTATTAACTGTGGTATATTAGTAGATTTTGGAAATTGGTGTACTGCGATTATTAAAATCAGGGGTGGGAGGGTACTTATTATGGTACTATGAATTTCAGCTGTTTTTTGTTATAACTATGCATTTGTTTGGAGGGAATTGTTGCATTATGTTATAAAACTGCCAATTGCAAATTGCTCCCGTCTGTAAATGCTACATTATTTGTATTTTCTTTTTTCTGTTTGTTTCCTTCCTTCCTTTGTTTACACCTGCCCAGGGTGCCAATGAAAATGAGCTCATAGTGCAATACATCTTATGACATGTCAAACATTAAAAATATTAAATAAATATGGAGAGCCCTGCATTTTAATGCAAATTTAGAGTCCGGCATTTGAAAACGCTCTCCTCCCCACGCTACATGGGAAAAGGCAAGTACAGTCAACACGCACTGAAAACAGCTGCCAAAAGGTACTGGAGAGAGGACTAACTTTTGGATAATGGGCATAACAAAAATAAAAACAAAGCATTTTATATAATACATATCATCATTTTTTTGTATTTAGGGGAACTTATTCAGGATATATAGGTTCTTACATGGTAAATCCTTGAATTTTAAATCCACCATTAAGTTAATTGCTTGATTGGTTCATTAATTTGTCCTTTATATAACCCCAAGTCTAAACACATTAAAAGTACTTTAAATTTATTGTACAGCAATTTAAAATTAATGATAGAGCAGTCAACCAGGGGAAAAAATGCAAACCAGTGCATAGTTCCAAGTTACTAGAAGGCTCTACAACGTTATCCCTACTGGACCATTAGTTTAGAACACTGCAACTCTGTTGTGTATTTGGCTATACCAAGTAATTAAACAAAAACCTATTCACAACACCCTTTTTGCCATTCTCAAATGAACAATAGTTGCAATAAACAGTGATAAAAAAACAAAAACCACAGCACCAGAAGGTACTGCAACGGTTTTTAACTTATAGTGCTTTTCCCAAAAGAAAAGAACACACAACTTTTAAATGAATGTTGGTTTTTACAAGTGCTGCTGTGTTAATTGTAATAATGCCAGTATTTTCCACTTTATTTTTCCAATTGGCATTCTTTCATTCACAATTTAAAAACGTTATACAGTATTATATGTTGCAACACAGTGTCCAAAGGTTAGTTGCAACAGTATTGAATCTGATTATAGTTTAGTGTAAAATGAGTTCGTGTAAAATGAGTTGACAACATTTCAACTAGCGTTGGCTGATAATGGGTAAAATAACGTATAATGTGTAGGCAGAAAAAAAGCAGAGGGCTTAGGGTCCCCTTAAGCTCCCAGCAGCAGTAGAATTGTAGCCCGTAGCAAAGTCATGAAAAATTACCTAAGCTTTTACTTCTGAGGGCTCTACCTGCCTTAAATGTTGTAATTAGCGTCATTAAACCATCTCAGTTTTAGTCATGGAAAAATGATATTGACAAAAAGACCACAGTGATGATCACTTTACTCTCACTGCATGGAGGCTGTAGCCACAACACTAAACCGACTAGTTCCATAAAACAAAGCTAAACTCGTCAAATATAACAATTAATATTTGTGATGACTAATTATGTGTTTGCATTATAAGAGCACTACTTAAAAAACAGAGCAATTCATTTTGTTTCAAGGCCTTCATTCTGCCCGTTATTTGCTGGAGTAGAAAGGAGGCTCATTTCACTTTTAAAATAAAAATAGTCGGCAAAAAACATTTAAAGGCAGGTACATTCGTCAGACATAAAATCCAGAAACTCTAGATATAATTATTAAATTGAAATTATTAAAATACCAATATTAAATTGAAATAGACAGTACTAAACACAAAGCAACTGTACCTGCCACTCATGAAAGGAGTGAAGTGGGGGCTATACAGAGGCTCAACAAAAGTAAATATACACAATTTAAGCATACAGTAAGTCGAGTTGCACACTGCTTGAATCGACACGAAATGACCATGATTTATACACCCAATTTCAACTGTGTATTGGCTTATTCACGGAACCCAATCAGGCTTTCACCCGGCACACTCCACTGAAACTCTCTACTCTCTGCCCGTGCCGCGTCCCTCTCCTCTGTCCTAATTCTCCTCGACCTCTGTGCTGCCTTTGACATAGTCGATCACTCTCTTCTCCAATCCTCCCTCACTGACCTGGGACTCTCCAGCACTGCTCTTGCCTGGTTCTCCTCCTACCTCTCCAGTCACACGTATCCTGTGTCCTGGCGTGGCTCACCCTCTGCCTCTTGTTCTCTTTCGACAGGTGTCCCCCAAGGCTCAGTCCCGGGACCGCTCCCGTTTTCTCTCTACACCCGTTCACTGGGTGCCCTTATCTAGTCCCCTAGTCTCTGTAAGTCGCCTTGGACAAAAAGTGTCTACTCAATAAACAAACAATAATAATAATAATAATCTCCTCCCATGGCTTCTTGTATAATTTCTATGCTGATAATGCCCAGATCTTCCTCTCCTTTCCCCACTCTGACTCCGACATCTCCCGTAACTACCTGTCTCTTGGCCTCTTCCTGGATGCACTCGTATCATCTCAAACAACCTCTCCAAATCAGACCTTTTCTTCACCTCTCTTCCTCCCCCACCACTGATCTGTCTATCTCTATTCCTCTTGAATCCACCACCCTCTCTCTCTCCTCGGTATCACTCTCGACCCCTCCCTCTCCTACTCTCAGCACATCTCTACTCTGGCACGTACCTGTCACTGCTTCCTCAGCAGCATACATAGAATTAGCTCCATCCTCACTAACTACTCCATGCAGCTCCTAGTCCGGGCTTTGGTACTGTCCCATCTTGATGCAACTCCCGCCTGGCCGGCCTCGCTGCCTCTGCTATCCATCCACGCCAGCTCATCCAAAACTCTGCTGCCCGCCTTGTCTTTTCCCTTCCTCGTTTCACCCACACTACACCGCTGCTCCACTCCCTCCACTGGTGCCCTATCACTGCTCGCATCCAATTCAAAACTTTTACTCGCCTATCGCTGCCTCGACCTTTCTGCTCCCTCCTATCTCCAGACTTATTTCTCCCTACACTCCCTCTCACCTCCTCCAACAGTGGCATATTAGCTGGACCCCCCGCTTTCAGGGCCCGCTCTTTCTCCATCCTTGCCCCTCAGTGGTGGAACGGCCTACCCACGGATATCAGGACTGCTCAGTCCCTGACCACCTTCCGGCACCTCCTCAAGACATACCTGTTCAGACAGCATCCGTAAACCTCACAACAGCAAGTCAGAACAACAAAATGAAACAGAGCAATGCCTATGATCTGTCGAATGACTACTATAATTTTGTATAAAGTTTTCTGTATAATTCTGTGAAAATATATATATATATATAACTATAAAGGTGCAACAATATTTATCCAAAAACATGTTTTTTTATGGTGGGTTGTTTTTTGGATAATAATAATAATTCACAGGGAGTTTGTTGAGGCTGTAAGGATAGACTTGAAGTTAGGATAGGAAGAGATCCCGACCGAAGAGCCGCTTTTACGTAGGACCGGGCTTGGTCGAAGGCTGAAGCCTTGAGGATCTGAAAACACATAAAAGGGCTCTGACTCAGCAGAGGTGCCTCTCGGGGTGAAGGTAAGTCAGATGAATCAGGACCTAAAAGGAGAGATAGAAAAGGGTTCCCTGACTCTGGTGCTGCCCTCGAACAACGTGAGGCACAGGCCTCTGAAGCCGGGAGCAGAGAGGCATCCCGCAGGGAACCTGCAACAAAGAGAGATGGGTTAGTCTGGGACTTGGCACTGAGAGTGTAAAGCGGGTCACGTCCCGAGGGAAATAGAACAGAGCCTCGGGTGACGAGGCAAGATTAGCGCATGAGCTGTGACAGGATAGTGTGGCCGGGGTTCCCCTCTGACTCACAGCGGTGAGAACCCCCCAGAGCGAGGAAGAGGTCGCTGAAGCAGACCTAAGGTTGGGGAAGTGAGACCCACTTGCCCCCCAAAGAATGGACCCCCGGCTCCCCGCAGAAACCCCACCGTGAGACAAACAGGAGACACGTCAGTGCATAACATAAAAGAAACAGCTGGAAAAGACGGGAAAGGAAAGGACATACAAGACAAATTGGAGAGGTTAAAATAGTGTTAGTGTGGTTTGGTTATGTGATTACCTGCCGCTCAGTGGAGAGGAAAAAACCCCTTCCTAGAAGGGGAAAACCTCTGGTGGCCCCGACAGTCAGGTAGCCCCCACTTTGGGCATGCTAACTAGTCTTTGATGGGCTATTACTAGGTTGGTATGGGATAAACGGATGTATAAATTGATTACTGCAGAGGACTGGCGCCCCACGTTTTGATTAGACGGATATTGATGTTGGCTTTGAAAGTAGCTGCTCCAATCTGAACTGAATGGGGGAGTATAAGGTTGGGGAAAAAGGCTGGTTAAGAAGACTGACTCGGGGAAGACCGATCAGTAAAATGTTTATCTGCTGCTGAGATGGCAGCAGTTTTTAGAGGAGAATGATTATGCTACTCATAGAACATAATGAGTCACAGAGTCCACAGGCGTTGGCTCGTGGACCGCTTAAAATGCGACAAAACGAAAACACTAGATAGGGGAAGTGCATAAGATTGTGCTTTAAATAACGCCTGCCCCCTGAATCTCGCACAAATGCTAACATTATTATTATTAATAATAATAATAATAATAATAATAATAATAATAATAATAATAATAATAATACAAATTTCACACATAGTGCTCTTCATGCAAGCATTCCAGGGCGCTTTACAAAAGAAATATAAAAATGCCTTTGTCTAATATATAATCCAGCTACAAAAAGACCCAAACAAATACATTTTCAATCTCAGAATTTAAAATATTGAATTGTGCTAGCATTCCTGATATGAATCAGTAGCAAGTTCCAAAGACGAGGGTCAAAATAACTAAATGCCCTGGCTCTGACAGAGTTCAAATTAATTTTAGGGACCATCAGAAGATGAGCATTTTCCGATCTCAGGGAATGACCAGGGATATATGGGGTCAGAAGATCTTGAAGATAAGAAGGTCCAAGACCATGTAAGGCCTTATATATAACAACATCAGTAGTAAAACAAATGAATGTGATGGATGCAGTAATTGTATCAATTAAATATAAGATTAAAACCAAGATTAACCAAGATAAAAAAAAGTGAACACTGACGCAAGTGACCGGGGACTGGGAACCGTCCTCTCAAGTACTCCCAGAGGGAGAGAGGGTCATCACCTACTACAGCCAGACTTTCAAATAAATGGAGTGGCGGTATTGTGTGATCCAAAGCGAGTTGCTGGCTATAGTAGCTGCACTGCACCAGTTCAAAGTGTACCTTGCAGGAAGACGATTCACGCTCAGGACTGACCATGCCTCCCTACAGTGGCTGGTTAATTTCAAGGAACCGGAGGGGCAGCTTGCCCGCTGGCTGGAGCGATTCCAACAGTTTGATTTCAAGATGCAGCACCGGGCCGGGAACAAACACGGAAATGCGTATGCGCTGTCTCGCCGCCCCTACGAAGCGGACCACTGTAGCTTCTGCGCACGGAAAGAACAGCAAGAATCACAGCAGGAGCAACAGGATGAATGCCAGGGCTGCCCCCCCATCACAGCATGCTTGCCAGGAGGTTTGTACACTCTCCGTCGCCGAATAGAGGGAACAACAGGAACGAGATGAGGACCTGGAACCCCTCTTCCCCTGGCTCCTCAGAGGCCAACACCCCCGCTGGGAGGACCTGTCTGGCTGCTTCCTAACCACCAAGAGCCTCTGGTCCCAGTGGCAAGGACTGGCGCTGAGAGAGGGAGTACTGCAGCGACACTGGCTGGAGCCCACTACCCTCACAGAACAGTGGCAGTTGGTGCTCCCCTGTTCACTGCAAGAGGACGTCTTAGCTGCCGTCCATGGGTCCCCCGGAACCGGGCATTTCATGGTTAAAAAGACGCTCAGATTAACAGATGTACTGCTGGTGCCGCTGCTGGCAAGACGTGTAAGACCACTGCCACTGTTGTGATCGCTGTGCAGCGAGAAAAGGACTGGCAGGTCAGTCTCGCGCCCCCCTGCAGCAGCAGCTGACTGAAGCCCACATGGAGTGCATGGCCTATCTGACATCGGGAACAGGTACGTGCTAGTGGCCATGGACTACTTTACCAAGTAGCCCAAAGCGTACGCCCTGCCTAATCAAGAAGCCACCACTGTTGCCAAAGCCCTCATAGAAGGATTCTTCGCCCGGTTTGGAGTGCCTTTTCATGTCAGGTTGATTTTGAATAAAAGTTCAGTTTGGGATTCTTGCATGTTGGATTAAGATTTGGTGCACTTTGATTTTAAATAAAAGTTCAGCCTCAATTCAGGATTTTTGCTTTTTGTACTGTATTTTAATTAATTTAACGAATAGGATAAAGCAAAGGTAGAATACTGCATACGTGAGACGAACAAGTATATGTAATTCTACTTTTATACTCACAATCTCATCTCATTAACTTACTCCAACAGTTTATCGTTCATGTTGATTGTTCTATTTCTATAACAAGCCCCTCAACATAACGATCAAAAGGCTTGGGCCCCAACCGGTTTATTATAGCAAAGGTGTACTGTGTGTCTTGTGTGTGTGTGTATATATATATATATATATATATATATATATATATATATATATATATATATATATATATAGTAAACAGGCCGGCACGCACGATTGTTCGTTTGCCCCTATTAAAGCAGACCCAACACAGAGTTTTCAGCACTTACACACACTTTTAATAATAAAACAAACAAACGACCAAAAACCTAGCTCTTTAAGAGCACTCACTACACACTTGCAGGTCTCTGACTAACACCCAGGACAGCTAAGCTGTATACCTATCATCAACACAAAACACACAGTTTCAACACAACACTTACTTTTGCAATGACTGCTCAGAAACAGCGCACCTTCTGCCTCCTTCTACTCAGCAGCCCTGAAGAGACTGACTGTCTCTTTTAAACCCTGCACCTGGCTCTAATTTACAGTATGAACCAGGTGCCGGTGATAATTAACAATAAACAAAACAACCAAATTAAACAAATGTGCATTCGCACATGTTTTTCTTCAGCAGGGAGGAATTTAACCCTCTCCCTGTTCACTATATATATATATATATATATATATATATATATATATATATATATATATATATATAGTAGACGCTCGTTAGTAGCAAAATAACGGTGACTTTGGTATGTTGCTCTTAAGCGGCGGTTGCTGTTATGGGGAGTGACGTCTGAACAAAGACAGTCTGCTTTTTCTGATACTTAAAACAGCTACAGTAGATGCTACATTCTTTTCAAGTATATTTTAACCAAGACACTTTCTAAAACGTTTCCAAAAAAAAAAAAAAAAATCAAACTTGTCCCTTACTGGTACATTTATTTTCTTTACTTTTTTTAAATGTAGGTTACATGTTTTGTCATTATGAAGGAAACAATGCCCAACTGCACAAATAGATACTATATAACAGCATACAATAAGCAAGCTTTGTACAGTACTATTTTGTAAAGTCTATTCTTTTATATGATCCTTACACAGCTGTATTTTCTTCTAGTTACGATCACGTCAAAGCAAACAGGGTTTTTTTTGTTGTTTTTTTTTTAAACATTTGGGGAAATAAACACTGGAATGATCAAGGAGAAAAATGTGCCTTGTAAAACAAACTGATAAGCGCACTGTACAGAGTTTTGGGTGCATCGTGGGCGATTAATGGAAGTTGTACGGTATCTGGATAAGGGAGTGTGCTGAGGATGTGACGTCACAACGACATAAATGTTGCTGTGAAGCGGCGGCTATGTGTTGTTACCGAGTGGATTTTTAAAGGTAAGGAAAGTGTCCCCAGAGAAATGTTGCTCGTAAGCGACGTTTGCTTTTACCAGGTGTTGCTACTAAAAAGCGTCTAATGTATATGTATATATATATATATATATATATATATATATATATATATATATATATATATATATATATATATATCTTTGCCTCCGCTAAGGAGCCTCCACTTATTTCAACGCACTTTACTAGCGAGGAATACATAACGACCCTCATTTCTATGTGTCCAGCTGTCAAAATATAATTAATCTGGGAAGATTTATCAAAAAATAGGAAAATCAAGGTTAGAGTGTGTTGCAGATTATCCGATTAGTCTTTGGGCACATTCATTCCTTAACTAAATGTCTCTAGTAATATGATTACATGTATAAGTGTTTACAGTCCTCCCAAGTAAGAGAATATATTAAGAAGTATTATCCAGGCTGACAATGAATGGTCAAGCAGCACACACTGAAAGGCACAGGTCACTAGTGCAGACATGTTTAATACATACCGTTAATAAAACATAAATGTTGTACATTGACAAAGTTACACCTTTTTGGTAAGTAAGGTGTAGTTAAAATATATATTAATTACAACATGCAGTATCAGTAAAGAACTTAATGTAAAACAAATTAATTGCCTGTTAGGTGATTTTACAGGCTAGTCCCTTGCTCTGTATTTTGCATGCAAAGCACCTTATCTTAATATTGTGATTTCTAATAACCTGATGTTCCCAGTCATGTATGGCTAACATATTTCCAATGTGACTTGATTAATTACAAGCCTGATCGGGCTTCAATCAGCCCCCTAGATGACGAGTGAAGGGAAGCTGAGTTTGCACCCTGCAGACCAGCTGCAGGAGGTCTCGTGGTGTACGTGAAAATTGCATCTCTGAAGTGAAGACTTTTGTTTACAGTGCAGAGACGCCTCCCCTAGCTCAGCTTGGACGCTTAAAGCTACCAGAGTCAAACACAAACTCAGCAGTGCACGTATACAAGACAGCCAACGTGCAAAACGTGGAGCTGGAGACTGAACAAGGAAAATATATAAATAGTTCTGAACCTTGTTACAGCGATTAGAGCATTGGCTGAACAAACATGTGCCTGCACTGCAGTGTGCCTTTTAGCAGTCTTCTTATTTTTGTTTTCAGAAGGCATTTTAAAAACAAGTTCCTCGAAAACTACTGCATTGTGATAAACAGGTTTCATTTTTTCACGACTAGTAATTCTGAAAGCGCACTTTCATATGATATTGGCACATTCCAGAATAGATTTTCTTGCAGCGTTATGGGACTGCACACTTTTACAGGCGTTAAAGTTTCCATTCTTTAAAGCATGTTATTAATTTACAGCATCCATTGCTTAACATCACAGGAAAAACAGCCTCTAAAAATGTTAAAGACTGAACTCAAAGGTAACTACAAACAAGGGGTCACGCACGTACACACCGTTGTACTAAATGGAAAATAGTTAATCCACTTCAGAGTGAATACCGAAAACAAGCTGACATAAAACACATATATAATTAAAATTAAAACCGTGGGACGAGGTCGTTTTGATCTTTTGTCATTTAAGCTTTGTATAGTTGTATCTTTCAAAATTGACCAAAACACAACAGTACATTTAAACTTATGCGGAATGTTTATCGCTCTCCGGAGTTTTTTTGTTTATTTTTTGCTAGGGAATTGTTTAGTTCAATGTGTTAATGTGCACAATTAAAACTGTTAGCCTTTCTATATAACACATACATACAATGCGTTGTTCTAAATACAGTAAAGATGCAAATGCACGGAACTGTAACATGATGTGCACACGATCCTGTATCCAGATTTTGTTTGTCTCGTCAGTTTCAAGGTTTGTGCTTGCTCCGCCCCTCAACAATCCTATATCAGCAGTTGCCAAAGGGGCATTGAGCACTTCTTTATATTTGTTGGGCAGAGGTTGGAAGTGTTTCGTTTTGGTGTTTTGTCTACAGTTTTCAGCGATTTGGAATACAGACTGTATAGTAATTATAGGATCTCTACACTTCATTACATTGTGCTGAGTGAAACCGTAAGAGGAGATACAGCCCACTAGGTAAGCTACATACTAATACGTTATTATTTTTTTTCAAGTTTTCGTGATACTAAGTGAAAACAAATTATAAGCAGAGTATCCCGTTGTCATACTTGCCATAAATGCAAGATTAAAATACATTAACTAAAATTGATTTATTTTATGATTGTACTATTTTCAGAGTGATTCGATAATTGAAATAAACAGAATTGTACAAGTTTGTATTTGTTTATGTGCTAGGGCAGCGGCGTGTAAATTGTGCTTTTCAAAACATGATTTGAAAAAGACGCAAAACACTGTTTTTTTTAAGTATATCCTTATAAAATGACCAGAAGATGTGTATATACATAAGTTAAAAACTAAAGTCAAAACGAAACAAGACACACGTTGTTTAATGCATGGTAAAGTGTAGGAATATCTTATGCCTCGAAGGACACGATATCCTTGCATTATAATTCAAATGTCGCTTTCTCTTCCATCATAGATAGGGGGAATGGCAGACCGCATGATGGCTATGAACCACGGACGATTCCCCGACTCAGCAAACGGTCTTCACCATCACCACCCAGCACACAGGATGGGAATGGGACAATATTCAAATCCTCATCTCCACCAGCAGCAGCAGCAGCAGCAGCAGCAGCCGCCGCCGCCACAGCCACAGCTGCAGCACGCATACAACGGGTTAATGGGCGATCATTTACTCTATGGAGGGGGTAATATGAACTCAAACAACGGGATCAGGCATGCAATGGGGCCAGGGAATGTGAATGTAAATGGGGGTCATCCCAACAACAACATACCTCCCAACGCAAGATACAATACACAATATGTGGGGCCTGCTGTGAATAGCCAAGGGCAGCTAGCGGCCAGCATGCAGCTACAGAAGCTCAACAACCAGTATTATACCCATCACCAGCCTGCTCCTCACCATCATTACATGCCGGACTTGCACCCAGCAAACCATCAAATGAACGGACCAGGCCAGCAATACAGAGACTGCAATCCAAAACGCAGCACCTCAGGCATGCCTCCTCCAGTCCACCACCATGTGCCTGCAGCAATGCTGCCCCCCAATGTCATAGACACAGATTTTATAGACGAGGAAGTCTTGATGTCTTTAGTTATAGAAATGGGATTGGACAGAATAAAAGAATTGCCAGAGCTCTGGTTAGGACAAAACGAGTTTGATTTCATGACAGACTTTGTTTGCAAACAGCAGCCCAGCAGAGTGAGTTGTTAGTCTCACCAGCAGGATTTGTTTTTTTGTTTTTAAAGAAGTACAAAAAAAGCATTCCTTGACGGTTACAGTATCTGTTTTCTTAATGGCATTGACTTGGCAGAAATTGTACAGTGTGGACAAAATAATGTTCCTCAAACCAGTGTGTTTATTTAAGCTTACCTCTAAAATTTAGAGGTTGGGAGCATTTTTTGTCATGAAACTGTGTTTAACTCATCTCCGTGGATGATGAATAAATGTCATTACTGGGGAATTTTTCCAAGTCTTTGATATGGGTTTGAGTTCATTTAACAAACTCTAAGAAAATATGTGTTCTTGGTACATTGCTCTGGGGTAACTAAACGCTACCCTCTTAGTGAAAGTCTGACACATTGCTGTGCTAGGACAGATATTTCATTTTCTGTATTATTCTGGAATGAATTTATTTTGTAATGAAGATGTTAAGAAAATAATATAAATTAAACACATTTAAAATTATGTAGATGGCTAAACATGCTTTTAGGGAAGTATTGTGTAATTGTTAATGACAGTAATACACTGTAAAATGTATTGGCCATATATTCCAGATATTTGTGCTGTTAAATTATATCTGCCTAATTACAAAGGAAGAAAACTAAAAAAATGTGTTTCACATTAGCTCTTTGGTGTACAATTTTTAAATCTTTGGTGCCACTATCTGAAATGTTATTTTCTTATATTGTGTGGTGTGTGTGTTTTTTTTTTTTTTTAATAGTACCAAATGCATTTGTTTTTTTAATATATGCCAATGGAAGCAAACAGTCAATTTGCTTTATGGTTGATCTTTTATTCCCTAAAGGGATACTGTGTCTTTTTAAACATATGCTAGGCAAACCTGGTCAGGCCAAGGAAAGGGATACTGTTTCTAGAAAATCTGCTGCCACCCTCCCCCACCATCCTTTTATGTATAGTCAATAAAACATTGTGGAATGTTGACTAGTTAGTGGCATACATTTCATGAAGATTTTTTTGTTTTTTTTTGTTTTCTTCAGTTTCTACAATTTCCACCACTGTGCTAAATATAGTTTATGCAATACATGGCAATACTACTGTGTGGAAGCTTTCTGGGAAAGCTTGACAGTATTTTTGTACAATTTTTTAGAAAAAAAAATGTTAATTTATTATATTTTAATTTGCGAACATGAATAAAAGCTAAAAAAATATATATTCTGCAAGTTCAAGAGCTCAATTTCTTTCTGATTTACAATTTCTCTTTATTTACAGCTTTGTGGTATAATAAAATGGCAAACATGATCATGCCACTTTGATAATGTACTTAACATTATTTATGTAAATTAGTTTATCAAATGTGAAACATTTCTGCCTCTTGTTTTTTTTTAACACTATAAACAGTTAATGTACAATAATAATTGAGGAATGATATGGGTAGCAAATCTAAAGCCCCTTTCACACTGGCACGTCTACCTGGCTCCGGACCCGGGTTCTGGCTACCTGGGTCACAACCCCACATAGTGTGAAACCATGTACCTGGGTTGTACCCGGGTCCTCAGGATGTGGGTTGACATGATTTGACCCGTTGAGCAAGACAAAATGGATGACAACTGACAACATAACAAATAGCCACGCCAGCATGAAGGTTTTAGTTCCTCAAGGAATGTTTTTGTTTATTCTGTTTAGCCATATTTTTGTTGCTTGAGACACACCATAAACCAGATTGCATCATGGATGAAGAAACATTTGCTCTAATCAACATTCGGGCCGATGGTTCAATCCAGAGATGGAAGCTTGGATGGAAGCGTCTGTAACAAGCTGCTTCAGGGGCATTGGTAAGCATGTCTGTCACCCAGGTCAAGACTGCTTTATCAACTGCTTTTAGTTTACCAGGGTGGTTACAAGTTTCATACTTGGAATGTTGAAATGGCAAATACTGTAGTATGGAAATCAAGAGTATGCAGCAGCAAACTTGTAATGTAAAATTTCAAACTTAAGCTACAGTATTTTATTGTCTAAAAATAATGGGATACATATCTTTCTGATACAATGTTGACTGCATCCCATTTGTTTTTATTAAAAATAAAGTAAAGGGTGTTCCAATTTTCAAGACAAATCAGTCTAATAAAATACTTACTTCAAATTAGAAAAGGTACAAATAAATAACCTAAGGAAGTACCTCCAAAGAGAATACAGGCATTGTGCTCTCCAAAGTGGAACATTGTTTCCTGCCTGTTCCTGTCATTACCCTGTGTGTTATTGTTATTACTACAGTCCATGTTTAACTGTTGGCCATGGACTGAGAACATTTTAGATTTACTTTCCATGTGTTCCTGCTGACAATGTAAGCAGTAGTAACTCCAGAATCTTGTTTAACAACATTAGTAGTTGTGAGAGAGGAAAAAGGCAAATTGATTTGATTTAGCAGGGTTGGGCAACACAGTGAGGTGTTTCCAGCCAGACTCCTATTTACATGTGTTTACGCTCTGTATAACTTGCAAAAGAAGCCAATATGCAACTTGTTATATTGATACATAGAGTACTCATGGGGAGTCTTGGACCGGAATGCAGACACAAGCATTTTATGTTAAACAGGGGGGTAATGTTTATAAAAGACCTTTTGCATGACTGCATACAAACACAGATTAACTCACTGCTAATAGCAGCATGTTTCCACATTCCACGTTCCTGGTTAAGAGGCCTCATGGAGCTGAGATAAATAAGTTGCGATTTAGGGTGCTAAATCTTTGTTGTTTTCCCAAGAAACTGAAAGGGCATTTCACACATTTGATCTCTTGTTGTTTTACATTACGATTGGTTTTTTGTTTAAATGCCAAAAGTAATTTAAGATGGAAAAATAACATTACAAAATTTCCAGTTGACTACTAACAGCAGGTGACCTAGCTTTTAATTGCTTTTGGATCAAGGAAACAAACTAATGCATGTTGGGAAAAAAACAGAAATACAGAAAAAAAACAACTTGTCTAACCCAGCACTTCATAAAATTATTTTAATAATTTAATTATAATTGTTTTAGACTGAAGAAGACACTCATGGGTTTCAATTACTAAATACTGGTTGATGGTTTATATTCATTTTAGCCTTGGTGTGATTCAGGTGGTGGACTGAGGCCTCACTCCTGCTTTATTAACTGGAGCCCCATTCACATTTGGTCTGTGTTTCTTGCTACACTACCCTACATCTGCAACAGTATCTCCCACTGCCTTGGAGGTCTGGCTGCACCAGGCCTCGTCTCCTTGAGGGTTACTCCTGTCTGGACAGAGGGGGATACCCCAGGCTTAACCCTACTACACTCCAGACTCCTTAGGCACCCATTGTTCCAGCCTAGCGAACAATTACCACTGCTCTCAACATTTTTTTTTATACAGCAGTCAAGACAGGTGAAATGGGGCTGCATTTTCCAAATGTAAACATGACATATTATTCATTACATACACTTAATATGTACTATTACTAATGTACTAATGTAAGATGGGTACTGCATCATAAAAAAAAAAAAACAGCCACTCCAGACAATCTTTCCCCCCATTGTGCAATAATCTTCAATTATGGCAGAGCAACATATTCCTTTATTAACACAATTACATTAGGCATACTTTGCTGCACTGCTGTGTGAATGAGTTCTGCCAGACCTCAGGTCACTTCAGACATCTTATTTTTCAGTCTTCAAAATAAATAATTTGAGTCACGGTGTTTTCAAGTAGATTTACAACCCAAATCAATGAATGAATAGTAAGTGTGTTATTAAGGTTGCCCTAATTCACAAGTTCCATATAATCTGTCAGTTTTCCATATCAATTCTGTTCATGCCCAAGGGGTTTCAATTGTTACTTGCTTGCGCCCTCTGCTGTAACCACAAATAATTGCAGGGCCAAAGCTGCATTTAAATAGAACTCTCTATGGAACCCATGGTATGGGAATGAAAGTGGGGATTATTTCTGAACTGGTCTCAAATACCAGGTCACACTGGTGGGTCATCACTTGCTACTTCAAACAATAAAAAGTTACAAATGTAGCTCGTTCGCTTTGGAATTTCTTTGTTCAGGGACTACTAAAGTCCCGACAATAATGCACGACAGAGAGAATCAGATTGCGGACCAGTTTTGGTGGTAATGAACCTAGGCTGAAGGTGAAAGCAACCTCAATTCTAGTGCATACAGGGGGTGCATACAGTATTTAGCAGTCAGCTTGGACAATTTCTGGCAATTGACATAGAGAGTCACAGTTCATATCCTGTGTCATGTTTTACCATTAGATTCTAAATATGTCTTAAGCACCATATTTTCTAGATCCTCATAGAATGAAACCTGAATAAATATAAGACAGGTTTTTGCTGTCTTCAGCATAAAGTGCTTCTGTTTTTCACTTGACTTAAAACAAATCTAATGTTAATTGCAGATGTATGTGTCTGTACAAAACTTAAACAGGTACGAGTTTGCAATATTTGTTAGTGGCTTTATTTTCTCCTTGTAACCAGCTCTATAGAAAGACCAGCCCATTGTTCCACTCTGTTTGGTGGCAGGAATACAGTGATTCCACCATACTTTCTCTAAAGTTAAATGAGGTGTTGATTAATAAATGATGCAAACAAATTCATTTAAATATGCTTGAAAGCATTTTATGTTTTATCTTCAAAGAAAAACATTGGTAATTAGATACAGTATTGCTTGCAATAGTGACAAATGCATAAATTTAAAATAAATGACATTACTTAGTTTGGACCAATGGTTTTTGAGTGAGAGGATACACAAATTGTTCTACAGATAGGCGTGCACACTTTTATATTAAGTAAATGCTTAATGTGAACCAAAGGCAGTTGATCTAAATGCTGTGTTTGGCCATTAGGTGTAGCTGTTGATCCTCTTGCATTACATTAACATACTTGTTTGCATAACAATGAAGACTTTAAATGTAACTAATCTGCAGACACACATCATTGTATACAGTATATAAAAATAACAGAGGTAATTGTCTTACTTAAGTTTCTGTGTACCAATTGCATGTAACAAGGCTGGATTAATGAGACTTAATTTGCATTGTAAGTCTTAAAGTGTACAATCGTGTACAATTACTCCTAATGTAACACTTCAGTTAAACTGGGGATAACGAATGGGGAGTTTGAATGATCAGATCAAGCCAAATTTCCCAACCCCTCTTGGATTTACAGTTTTTATTTTAAAATGTTAGTAGCTTTGATCCCAGATAACCCTTTAAGAAACAGAAAAAAACAGTAACATGTAAAAGCACAGTGAATGCACCATTGGCTGATAGATAATTCTTCCTGTATGTTTTTGCAGTGCTTAAACTTACTGCCCTCGAGGTGTGTCAGTTCCCCCCTGACCTTTTTGCCCCCCCCCCATACGTTCTATATGACATTTATTCCACTTTTTGACACCCCCCACCCCCAGATATAATATAACCACATATCAGATGGTCAAAAGTATTATTCACAAACTAATAAAATACGTTTTTCTAACATCATTCTTTTCTAATCTAACCGGGATCCAGAATGAAGTTGGCAACGGTTGCTATGTGATGTAATTGCTCGAGCTCAGAATCTCAAGGTGTCTGTCGGTGATGTTCATTCATTTTTGAGTGATAGTTTATCATTTGTCCAGTGACTATAGCGACAACACAGAATTACACTGCATTCTATTATTTATTTTATATAATATTATTGATATCATGATGAGTCAAAGAGAAATTTCAGATATGTTTGTCACAGCAGGTGGAAAACAGAAGAAATTAAGCACAGCGAGACAACAAGGAGGGATTCACTTGCGGAAGAAACTATTAATATTGCTTATGCTCAGGTACAATTATTTATACATGTTGTAAAGAAAAGGTACCATAGATTTGTAGTGCTGGGTTGTGTGTTTTCAGGTTTAGGCTCATGTGTAGGGCTGTGCTGTGTGTTTTCCGATTTAGGCTCATGTGTAGGGCTGGGCTGTGCGTTTTCCGATTTAGGCTCATGTGTAGGGCTGTGCTGTGTGTTTTCAGATTTAAGCTCATCTGTAGGGCTGTGCTGTACGTTTTCAGATTTAGGATCATGTGTAGTGCTGTTCTGTGTTTTCTGATTTAGGCTCATGTGTAGGGCTGGGCTGTGCGTTTTCTGATTTAGGCTCATGTGTTGGGCTGGGCTGTGCGTTTTCCGATTTAGGCTCATGTGTAGGGCTGGGCTGTGCGTTTTCAGGTTTAGGCTCATGTGTAGGGCTATGCTGACTCAAGCCGTCCCGACTCTTCTCATCTCAACTGGCTGTACAGGGTCTGGATAAATCGCAGCAATGTGCGTGCCCTTAAAACCAAGATTATGCAGATTTCAGTCGGGATGTCTTCAGATTTGAAGATTTAACACGTTGAATCTTTTTCAGACGCAGTTTCGTTCAGATGTGATCAGTCTGTCTGTGTGCGGCGGTGGCCGACCAAGACTGACTGAGACCGATTAGTCATAAGGGTGTCAACCAATGGTGAAGCAGGTTTAAGTGACGTAGCTTGTCATGTAACTTGTCATACAAGATGTTGATCTCCAGTAGGTCACATATCACAAGCCCCTAGATCTACACGCTGAGAAAAAAACGCCAACGTCAAATACAAATCAACAGGTTGGCTTTTATTTACCACAGGCTAAATAAAGTGTAGTAGACAAACTATACAAATAGTCAAACACTGCCTGAAACATTTGCACGGTGTAAAATAGTTAATAGCTAAATTAATAGGCGGCGCTGTCTCCGCCGTCTAATCAGCATACGATGCATAATATGAGGGTCGCTATGTTGGGCTAAGTTAATACAAAAATGTGTACAGGGCAGTATAAATTAAATTTGCATATATATTAATCACCAGTATCTAGTTGTGGTCAGTAATTCAGTCTTAGCAGCGTGCGACACCCAGTCAGGAAAAACTCAATTGTGACGTCAAACCAAAAATGAGCACAACTGATCGCAGAATCTGTGTATATTCAGATGAGATGAGTCGGGACTACTTGAGTCAGGCTGTGTGCAGCGGGCTTTATGTGTTCTCAGGTTTGCATAGCTGCTCTGTAAACTCATCGTTGTCTTTTTCACAGTGGATTGGCAGAAAATTATATGTATGGTGGTACACTATAATATTAGATACATTCTGGTAGGTAATGTTATACATGAAAATCAATGCAATACATTTTTTTTCTTTTTTTGAGTTTCTCATAAACCAGTGCCGTGCTTTTAAAAATACTTGCACATTTTGTATAATTTATTTTAAGAATAAGAACGATGTTGACAAAGCGCAGCAAGCTATCTTGTTGTAAGCTGGCCCAGTTACTGCCTGTTTTTTCTCATTCATGATGCTATTTGGGACAGGAATGTTCAATGCTGACACAACTCCCCCCCCCCCCCCCCCATCCCTCGAATTTTTCTGAAATGATGCCCCTGTTGTCAATGTAAGAAATATCACCTGTAATACCTGTAAAAACCTATTTGGACAAACTACTGATACTCTTTTCTGTTATAACAGACTCATCTGTAGTATTCATGGGGTTCATCTTCACATCAGCTCAATGATTTATGTTAACTGTGTAATATTACCAAGAAATAACTTGGAGCAGATCGATCAATTATACTTTTAAAAAGGGCTTTAATACACATTGTAAATCTAAAAGATAAATTCAGCCAATCATGTTCTGAGTAGAACAGTCATTACCCCACTAGTAGATGCCCTCTAAAAGTTACATATATTTTAGGTAAGTGGTCCAGACCAAGATATTACCGCAAGCCACATTTAACAAATGCCTTCATGCACAAACGACATTTGTTCGGTTCATAATAAGATTAGTATCCTCCTCAGTGGTCATTACCTGTAGTTAATTTATTTTGTCTTTCATCATAGCGTGGTTCCGAAACATATAGCGTCATACGTCTCCATGTGTTGCTACAACTTTTTAAATAACGTACCTTTAATTTTTTCTTTTGTTGTTACTTTTTACATGTATAACTTTAAAGTCTGTTTCAAAGCTCTTTTCAAAATGTCCACTCTAGTGCACTGGGGTTTGAGATCTGTCCTTGAAATTACTGCAGGAAGAGCGCTTAAAACAGCAAAATAAACATAACAACAAATGCTCTGGCTTTTCTGTTTTCTGTACCACATCATGAATACTGGTACGTTATTTATGTTATTTAAACAGTTGTAGCAGCACGTGGGGACGTGTGACGCTGTATCTTTGGGAACCCCACTGCTTACTCTTTAATCAGTTTCATTCAGATAGAAGTCTATCTGAATGAAAGCTTGTAAACAGAATGCTTGCTGTTCATGTTTTCACCGGATTTGGGTTAATCTGCTCCATGATGGGATGGTTAATTGCTCCTCCCTCAAAGGGAATTGTAAACCAGGCCTGTCATACAGAAATTAGTATTGTGGTGAGTTTGCAGCTGCTGGAGTTCAGCCATTCCCAGCAGGTGCAGGTATAAACCAGAATTATAAACCTGCTTGGAAAAATCCTGCTTTCTGATTGGTTAGCTGCATTCTATCAACCATACGTTAATCCCACACAACCTCTCAATGCGGACGCATCACCAAAAGCTTTGAATTTAAATTCATACGCCATTATTCTATAACGTTTAATATCTGTAAATTATCATTAATTAAAAAAAAAAAATGACAGACCCACAATCAAATTTTGATATTTTTAATTGAAAAACTTTTGACGAATGGTATGAAGATCAATTTCCCGAATCTGACAAAGTACCAGTAATTAACTTTGCTTTAAAAGAAAAACGACACAGTGGAATAACACAAACAGAATTAAATCAACTCGAACTTGAATGAAACGGGAAAAAAACACAATAAAAGCTTCCAAATGGGCTAACATCATACAAAACTGGCTTCAAGATAAAAATAAACCTGTTACCTTTCAATAAAAGAATTGAACCGTCTCCTTAGGGCATTTATGCTTCCGTAAAAAATAAAGATGGAGAGCAATACAGCATTTCCATCTTTATCAGTCTGCAAGCTGGTATCAATCGCTTTTTGAATGATCCTCCGTACAGCAAAAAAGTTAATTTAGCAAAAAATGCCTCATTTAATACAGCTAACAATGTATTCGTAGCAGTAATTTAAAAAAAACTGAGACGTTGTGGACAACACACTATCCCCCAATAACACCTGCAGACCTGGAGAAGCTAAAAAAGACTATATATGGCGATTAATGAATTAGTATAATAGGTTAATGTAATTGATATACAGGAATGTTCTTCACATTTTAATAAATACATTCTATATTTACAATTAAACATATGTTAATAAATAAAAATAAACATGTTTAAACACATTTTGTTTACATTACACTGGAACTATTTATTTGTGAGTAGTGATATTTACTGTTATTGAACATATTGTAGCGTGCATGGGGGAAGGCAGCAGCAAGGCTGGTAGGTGACGTAAACACACACAAAGACATAACCCCGATATATAAGCTTCTTACGGTACCGGCGCTATGCTTTAGTGCGAGAGGTCCCAGGTTCTCGCCTGCACTCCACCTGTGTGCGGATTGCCTCACCCTGTGTGAGGTGCCTGCCTGCGTTAACCAAGATCATTACAATATTTTTTTAATTTGCTGTGTTAATTTAAAAAATAAATAAATGTAGTAATTTTAAATTCGATTTATAATAGCATTAAGGATCTCCAGAGGGTGGGTTAACATGAGATAACCGCACACTTAGGGCATTATAAGGCCCAACGCGAATTCTTCATTGGAAGGTAGATACAAACAGTTAAGAGTAGAATACTTAAACACAAAACTGAGATTTGTCAAGTGTTGATAATAAGTAATATTCTACAATAGTCCAAAAGTTTAGCCTTTAAACAGCAAAGGTTTGTAACCAATCTATGATCTATTTCTTCTAGGGTGGCAAAATAAAGGACTGACTGTTGAGTCCCTCATTCACTGATAATGTGACCCAGGCCGCCTTGAGTTAAAATTCTACTTTCAATATCTTATCTCTTATTACAGAGATGTCATTGTTATTTAATGATTCATATACCGTATGTGACAGTACGAGGAGTCCTGCACATGAAGAAGGGGCAGGGCAAAGTCCTGCCATAAATGTATTTGTTTATTTTTTAGAACGGGGTACCCCTCTGCCCCTGTGCAGTTTATTATTTTGTATTGTGATTTATTTATTTGTATTTGTATTTTTAAATGACGTCGAAAGCCATGCGTTTTGTTATTGTTTTATTAAATGTGACAGCGAACAGCCGTGGGTGTTTTATTTGGCAATGGGAGCCCCATCCATGATTTAAAAACCTTGTGTAGAAGGTGGCCATCTCCCGAATTAATTAAGTGATTAATTTGTTACTAATCGGGAGATGGTCACCTGCACAAAAAACGCGTGCAGCTCTCTGCACTCGGGGTGGGTGCTCCGAAGTGGAGAACGAGAGCGGAGGAGACGAGAGAAATCAAATCAAATTAATAATAAATCTAGGAACAGTGAAGGCGATTTGCCCAGCCTGACCTGGATTACTTATTTTCTTATTGTGTTCTAGATTTGTTTTTGTTTAAATATTAATTTTATTTTTGTTCTTTTAAATAAACGGCGCTGCAAGCGTCTTTTGCCCTGCAGTTACCTGTTTGTGTTTGTTCCTGCTGCTGGCCTGACGTCACCACATCGGCTTCCATGTCACACTGTACTTGATAAATATATTTGTTGACCTTTCTTCCTTAGTTGGCTTTTTATTTAACAGGGACCATTTGACAGTGAGTGGTTACTACAGCTGTTAGGCCCAACAACACCCATTTTAAACTCAGACACATGTATTGTATTCATAGTAATTACTATCAGTTACCTTGCAGCATACACATCCCTTTTGTCAAAGTAATACAGACATATCTGCTTAAAACGTATTTCTTATACATGAACTGATCAGCGATAAGTTGTGGAATAATACACATCAACTTTTACATGCACTGATATTACTACTGTTCTGAGTTTTCCACGGGGCGTCATTTTGCGTTTTAACTATGTGTTAACTTTTCACAGTATTTAGAACAAGGAAATACCTCAATAACATTTACTACCATATATCGTCCATACTGTACAACTCATATTAATGTTAATAAATGTTGTTATCTTACCTGAAAATTTTATGATTTAAACGGCTGTTACCTTAGGTAAGGTAGTCCAAGATTAATGATAATTGGGGCCTGTGAAACCAGACGATAGTTTAAGGTGTGTTACCCATTTGTTTAACATTTTTGTTTATTGTAATGCTAATGCTCGGTTACCATGCATTAGTCATGTTCACAGTCTCCCAAGGGGTTCTATAATCCATTTATGGGTACACTGTATCAATGGTTACAGAACAATGTCAACAGTACTGTAATGTGTGTATGATTTTCATGATACTGATGCTGAAAATATCAAGGGGCCAGAATCCTTTGTTGCTATCACAACAAATGAGTAAGACTACAAGAAAAAGGTCAGCCGCATTTTGTTTTGCAGTGTTTCTAAAATAACCGTAACAGAACATGATTAGGAGCTCAAGTATACATTTTGCATTGAGGATGGATAAATATCTTTACACCTACCGTATGTGGCCTAAAGCTTTTCATTTTAACAAGACCACAGCATAATTTTGTGCAATGATTATTTGCTCTTGACTGATATGAATTGATTGATTCCAGGTCTGGATTATGAAAGCTCTAGGGCCTTTTGGAATTGATCCAACTGTATCTATTAGAACTGCTAAACTTGTAAAGTTATAAACTGCACACAAACAAACCCCACTTATAAAGCCAGCAATAAAAGTACCCACTTGTTTTCTGTCTTATACATGACTGACAGTGTTGTCCAGTGGTTAAAGAAAAGGGCTTGTACCCAGAAGTCCCCGGTTTAAATCCCAGGTCAGCCACTGACTCGTTGTGTGACCCTGAGCAAGTCACTTGATCTCCTTGTGCTCCGTCTTTCGGGTGAGAGGTTATTGTAAGTGACTCTGCAGCTGATGCATAGTTCACACAACCTAGTCTCTGTAAGTCGCCTTGGATAAAGGCGTCTGCTAAATAAACAAATAATAATAATATCCACACGTGTTGTGGCTCAGCCTGTCTTGACTATATTTAGGAATTGCTGACTGCCATATCAGTTTGAAGTCTTTTTTGAGTTTACATTTTTCCCCTTATGGACATTCTTTTTTTTGTTGTTTGTATTATTGAGTCATTTTAGTCAGTCCCTTCAGTGGTTGTAGTAGAGGGATTACAGTGTACTACTCTTTTGTACAATAAACCGATAGAAAATATGTTAGTAAATATGTTGACAATGATTATTCAAGTGTGCAAGGAGAAGACAGTCTTCCCAGTGGATAAGGTTCTGGATTTTAATAATAAAAAAGGCTGTCATGTGCTGCTCCTGCTGTGACTACATCCGAACCAATCATTCATCTTGGTGGCAGGCTGCTGTCATTAATTACCCTTTGTGATGTTTGTTTATACTGTATTGTGTTGTGTTATCACAGGATAACAGGATTTGGAATGCCAATGGAAGTAAATGGCAGAGGGATTACATGTGCCATATAATAATGAATAATAGTTTCAATTAATTTATTTGTACATACTTTTAAATACTAGCATTGCCATTGTCTATTACTTAGATTACCACATGTAAAATACACCAAAACTACATACCATGCAACTAGAATCTGTCAAAGGAAATTACAGTCTTATTATGTTCTAGTTGAGTAGATATCATTTTTTTTATATTTGTAAAATAAATATACTACAATTAATAATAATAGTCTTATGCTGTTTTATCATACATTCTAGGTGTAGAAATATTATTATTGTATTGAAACAAATCCCGAAATTAAAGGGCAATCCACATTTTTAGTTTTGTTTTGTAAAATGATCTATGATCAATCTTTAGCTTATACTTAAAACTGCACTTAATTTCCATTGTATGTGGGTCTGCAAGTTGTGAGGCCAGTACACACCCAGGGTGAGAGGGTATTTTGTTGATATGCTCCTCGACTTTTTTTTGCCAAAAATGGTAAGATATTATGAAAAAAAATGCTGTTTTTTTTAAATTGAATACATACAGGGCTTGCAACCAGGAGGTCCCCAGTTCAAATCCCACCTCAGCCACTGACTCATTGTGTGACCCTGAGCAAGTCACTTAACCTCCTTGTGCTCCGTCTTTCGGGTGAGACGTAATTGTAAGTGACTCTGCAGCTGATGCATAGTTCACACACCCGAGTCTCTGTAAGTCGCCTTGGATAAAGGCGTCTGCTAAATAAACAAATAATAATAAAAATATTTTTTATAGCCGGGAGAGCCATACTTAGTTTCATGTTTGCACTTGCATTATTGATACTGGTTATTTATATATTTCATTATATAAAAATAATATATTGTATTGTAAACTTTGCCCTGAATGCTGTTTATAAAATTAATGTGTTTGCTGTCTTCTCAGACGTTGCTACGCAAATTATGTTGTAAAGTATATTGGTCCCCTAAGATCAGAATTTTTCCTGCATCTCAAAAAAGTAACTAGGTTTCAAATATGTTGGTAATGTGAAACCTAATAAAAAAACATTTTGAGTTTAAGAAAGTTTCTAGAGCATTGTGTCATACATGTTTTGTATGCTGATTGCTGATTGGCTGTGTAAGAGGTGGTGTTGCAAATTGGAGACGCTATGTCTAAAACATGGGACCATATTTTGACAAACAGTGGATTTGTAAGAAACTTCTTGAACATTCCTTTCAACTATAAAGTTCAGTATCATGAATGTTCAGCATTGCAATGACTGTGTAAAACAGCATATTGAACCTGTGACTTTATTGGACAATAAAGTTACCATTTGAGACCCCACCCCTGGGGTAT
Source organism: Acipenser ruthenus (assembly GCF_902713425.1). Lineage (NCBI taxonomy): Eukaryota > Metazoa > Chordata > Actinopteri > Acipenseriformes > Acipenseridae > Acipenser > Acipenser ruthenus. The sequence continues at coordinate 22,914,993 of NC_081194.1, forward strand.
AAAAGTAAGGACCTTCCATTAACAAAGTGGAGAGCGCTGATGTCAAGCGTTAATAAAAGGATGGTTAATTGGAGAAATTTACCCAAGAGAGTCATGCCATTAGGGCTCTGCAATGCTCCTGCCACCTTTGAGCGGTTGAGGGAGAAAGTCTTGATCGACATTCCACCCCAAGAGTGCCTGGTCTACCTAGACGACCTCTTGATGCACGAATCCTCCTTCCAGTCTGCCCTGGACGCACTCAGGAGAGGGCTGGAACGTGTGGCTGCAGCTGGGCTGAAGCTCAACCCCAAGAAGTGCCGGTTCATGCAGCGAGAAGTCATCTTTCTGGGCCACCGAGTCGTAGAGGGGATCAGCACGGAACTCAATAAGGTGACTGCAGTCTGGGAATGGCCTACGGCCACTGACCAGAGACAGCTGAGAGGGTTCCTGGGCCTCACCTCCTATTACTGGCGCTTCATCCAGGGGTTTGCCAGCATCGTCGCTCCGCTACACCAGCTCCTGTAGAAGGGGGAACCCTTTGCTTGGACGGAGGAGCGACAGGCTGCATTTGATGCCCTTCAGGAGGCACTTACCCAGTCACCAGTGCTCTCCTCACCCGACCCCAGCCTGCCGTTTCTCCTAGACACCGACGCCAGCAATGAGGGGATTGGCGCCATACAGTCCCAGCCCTGGCCTGAGGGGGAGAAGGTGGTTGCCTGTTTCAGCAGGGCGCTCAACTACAGCTGTCTGTACTGCAAGGCCGGCGGGACAGGGTGTCAGCATTGGCGTGGCGAGCCCCAGCTCAGTGCTGGATGGTGAAGTTGAACGGCTGGAGCTGCTCAATCCAGTGGGTGACCTGTCCCTCCAGTTCTCTGAAGGTCAGGAGCCACTGGAGGGCTGCATGGTCCGTCCTCATGGTGAAGAGGAGCCTGCAGAGGTAGTGGCGGAATTGACAGACCGACGCGACCACCAGCTTCCATCTGGTTACAAAGTAGCGCCGCTCTTGTCAATTCCGCCACTACCTCTGCAGGCTCCTCTTCACCATGAGGACGGACCATGCAGCCCTCCAGTGGCTCCTGACCTTCAGAGAACTGGAGGGACAGGTCACCCACTGGATTGAGCAGCTCCAGCCGTTCAACTTCACCATCCAGCACTGAGCTGGGGCTCGCCACGCCAATGCTGACACCCTGTCCCGCCGGCCTTGCAGTACAGACAGCTGTAGTCACTGCCCCAGGAGGGAGGCTCGAGAGAAGGAGTTGAGGGGCCAGGAGGAGGAGTGGGGCCTGCAGGGAATTGACAACCATTGATGCTGCGGAGTGGTGGCACCAGCAGGACCATGATCTGGACCACCAGCTCGTCCTCCAGTGGCTGGAGGATCAGGAACAACCCCCCTGGGAGGAACTGGTGCCCCATTCCACAGCCATGAGAGCCCTGTGGTTCCAGAGAGAGGGACTTAATCTCCAAGACAGAGTCCTGCAGCGCCAGTGGAAAGAGCCAGCTACTGGCGAAGCAAGGTGGCAGATGGTGGTCCCCCAAGCTCAGAAGGAAGCTGTGCTGAAGGCACACCATGGAGCTCCAGGTACCAGGCACTTTGGGGTCACCAAGAACCTGCGTCAGCTGCGGCAGGGGTTCTACTGGGGGTGGTGCAGACGAGATGTAGAGGACTCTGCCACCAGTGTGACAGCTGCACTGCCCACAAGGGACCCACAGACTGGTCGCACGCCCCCCTCCAGCAGTTTCCTGTCGACGGCCCCATGGAGAGGGTCGGGGTCGATATCCTGGGGCCATTCCTGTGGTCGGACGTAGGAAACCGGTTCATGCTAGTGGCCATGGACTACTTCACAATGTGGCCGTTGAACATCCACAAGACCCGCACCAATCCACTCCACCCCTAGTGATAGTCTCGTGGAGCGGTTCAACCATACTCTCGCAGTCCAACTCGCATCAGCACCGCCAGTCACCAGCGCAACTGGTTCTGCTGGCCTGCCGGACAGCAGTACAACATTCAACCTCCTGCACCCCTGCCTTGCTCGTGTTGAGATGTGAGCTCCGGACTCCAGCTGCATTAACGTTTGGCCGGCCTCCGGGTGTCCCAGTCGAGCCCCCAGGTCCCGAGTTCGCAAGGCTACAAGACCGCCTGGAGACGGCTTACACTTTTGCCAGGGACCAACTGATAGCTGCAGGTTCCCGGTAGAAGCGGAACAATGACACCCGGGCATGGGGGAGACATTTTGAAGATGGGGAGCTTGTGTGGGTCTACAGCCCCCAGCGGAGGAAGGGCCACTGTCCCAAACTCGACAGTCACTAACGAGACTGAAAACCTGGATACTACACTTTTTTTTGTTGTCGTTGTTGTTGTTTTTCTACAGTTGGCGAGATTTTGTTTATATACTGTTTTTGATGTTGCAGAGTGTATTGACTTTTGTGTATTGGCTTGCTGTAAATTATTTCAGGGCTGTAATGCAAATGCAAATGTATTATTTTAAGTAAGAGTACTGACAATTATAGTGAGACTTAAAATATTAGTGTTATCCTAATGAAGATTTAATTACTACAGGGATTCTAGAAAGCTATGTTTGTTGGTTTTTTTTGTTGTTTTGTTTATTTAGTAACCACATTGCTGCTCAATCTTATAAACTAAAATTATACGGTTACTTTCTTTACTAATATAGCCTCAGCTAGTATTGCTGACAATTATCATGAATCTCAAACCTCAGTACTCTTGTTAGACTATTACTTGCCTTATTGTTCGATGCTCTTTAGTAATAGTATAGATACTGGCCTTGATTGTTTTGGTATTATTGCTTGTGTTTTGCTTTACGGTTCAAGACTCTCCATTATTAGTCCTGATACTTATTTTGTGTGCAAGTCCCAATTATTTTGTACATCTTGCTTTGATAAAGAGCTTTGTTCATTATATGTATGTTTGGCTGTGTGTTTGAATAGGTTTTACATTTCACTGTGGGGTGGGATGTTTTTAAAAGCACTATCACGTTTCTTCTTTCTTCAACATTACTCAGATCCAAGAAAAGCTGTCTAAATACATCACCTGCTAATGCACTTTCTTTTCTACATAAACTCTCATTCGTCAATAGCTTTGTTGCACATGAATGACATAACTCTTATGATTGCTTATTTTTGTACGAATCTGATTTAACATGTAATATAGTTACTGTTTGTCAATTTGAATGTGTTGCATATTATTATTATTATTATTATTTATTTCTTAGCAGACGCCCTTATCCAGGGCGACTTACAATTGTTACAAGATATCACATTATACATTATTTCACATTATACAGATATCACATTATTTTACATACAATTACCCATATATACAGTTGTTTTTTTTGTTTTTTTGTTTTTTTACTGGAGCAATCTAGGTAAAGTACCTTGCTCAAGGGTACAACAGCAGTGTCCCCCCACTGGGGATTGAACCCACAACCCTCCGGTCCAGAGTCCAGAGCCCTAACCACTACTCCACACTGCTGCCCCATGTATTAATTGGTAGGATTTACTGTGTGAATTTGAATGTCTTTATTGACATACAGTTTAATTGCATATTTGCACAGGTTTGCTTGGGTGTACAATATGATTGCTGTTATGAATATAAATGCATCATTCATTATCTTATTGTAGAATTGTTACTTGTCGCTAGTGTTGTAGAACTTGTGACTTTAATAGACTGATGAAAGATCGATTTCAGCAGTTGTGTAAGGGAAAATTTCTCATCTGAGTTTAGGGGTTTTGTTTTCTTTTTATTTAAAACATGTGTAGCGTACTTTATAAATGATTCCGATCATATAATATTGTCTAATATTATATTGTGTATTGAATACTATATATGATATATTGAGTGCTATGTTATCAAATGTGTTTCTATTGCACCGTATTGAATAAGAATATATATATTGTAACAAACCAGTAGAGTACTCCCGTGTAAGACTCTACTTTTGCTTCCACCGACTGGCACAGACACAAGGAACGTTCAGGTAAGTAATTTTTATTTACAATATTTACACAAATTATCACTTTCTTTATGTTGAGTAAAGCCCTGTACGGGTCACTAACTGGCTCACTTCTTCGTCCCTCACTAACGGTTTCAGAAATGCCGAGTCCAGCAGGCCGAGGCCTTTGCAAGTCCTTTCCCTGTGAAGTATTCCTACCACACAGGTAAGTATGGAACCGACGCCCTCTGCTGGAGTCTCTCGGCCACACAGATAAGAATCACGCAGCCTCCCTCTGCTGGAGTCTGGCTGCAACACAGGAAAGAAGAAAGAAACACCCTCTGCTGGAATATCTGTCACACAGGTGAGTGTACGGAAGACTCCCTCTGCTGGAGTCTCTCTGCAACACAGGTCAGGATAACGCAGACTCCCTCTGCTGGAATCTTGTTGTAACGCAGGTAAGAACACAAAGACACCCTCTGCTGGAATGTCTCTGTAACACAGGTGAGTGTCAGAAAGACTCCCTCTGCTGGCGTCTCTCTGCAACACAGGTCAGGATAATGCAGACTCCCTTTGCTGGAACTTGCTGTAACACAGGTAAGAACAAAGAGACCCCCCCACTGTTGGAGTATCCCTGAACACAGGTGATTTGTAAAGATAATGTGGACACCCTCTGTTAGAGTATCGCTGCAACACCGGGAAGGATCCACAAGTATGGAATGGAATTGTTGTATCCAGGTTGTGGGGATGAACCCCTGCAACCAATGTCCCAGTGGTTCACAGAAACACGGGGGTGTCTCAGAGTTCAAGCACAATATCCTTATTGTCCACGCCACCTGTGGAAACTGTTGTTCCTGTCTGTACAATAAAACCACGTCCAAAACCCCAGACTGTTGCCTCAGTTCTTGCTGTTACAGCTCGCTAGTTTTGCTGCGCATGAATGCGCGCTTCCCTCCGAGTCCCGAAATAAATACACATCCACATACAAACGGCAGTTGTGACGGTTCCCCAATCGTCACGGAAACTGCGGAATTGTTTTAAATTCGTTACCGATAGACAGCGTCTCTTGTCCAGTATTTCATAAAAATAAATTAAACCTTAACAAAACAAAAGACTACCTCACCAAGAGGATAAACGCCCACGGTAAAACAAAATACAGCTTTTGCTCAAAACGAAATCAAACGTTCACTTTACCTTCCAATAACACGTAATGCACTTTCAATTCTCTGAGCCCTGTTCAGCAGTACACACCCCCGCTTCACTTCCCTTTATACCCAGAAACCCCGCCTTCCCTATTAAAGCTAAGGTTCCTGGGTCTACAATATATATATATATATATATATATATATATATATATATATATATATATATATATATATATATATATTAATGAGAATCTAATACATCACACATTGTATGCTATAGTGTTTTTTTAAGTTTTGTTTTGCTTTGAATCTGAGAATCTGAATCAATCAAGTAGGGGACTACGTCTTGTTTTTTTTTATATATATATTTTAAGAATTATAATTTAACTTAAAATGTGCAGTGTTTACTAATAAAATCATGGAAGTTTAATTCCATGTTACCCTTATTTGTGAGTGAGGTTAGGGCATGTTAAATGGACTGGTAGCGTGTTGCACTTATTTTTTTTTTTCTTTTTGGTAGTCATAATTGTCTATCAGGCACCCCAAATTAGCAACCTTTACAATCTGACAGTCCCCTTTCCCCACTTGCTCCCTCTTTCATCCCTGTTTCTCCTCTACCAGGAGGTTCCAGTTTTCCCAGGGCTGACAGTCCGCCAGCCACAGCTGTTGGGAGCCCAGGGCCACCACACTACCAAGGCCTCGACGCCGGTGCAGACTCCCGGGTCGTTTTCGGGACTTTGTTGGTCCCCTTGGGATGATGGACTCTGAGGGGGGAGCTGTGTAACGACCCGGCAGTCTGCACTAACTAAAAGCACTTGTTTTGCTGTTCAGACGCAGAGTGTTGAGCAGCACGGGGCAGGCAAACACTCTAGAGTCTTAAAGATTCAAAGAGGAGAGCTCAGGCTGGCAACGGTAAAAACAGTAGAAGGGTTTAGTCTTGAGAGAGAGAGAGGAGCCAAAAACAGTGTTAAATCCAGTAGCACTAAAAAAGAGGAACATCATTAACCAGCAAGGTTTATTGTTTTGGAGGCGTGGGTCACAGCTGACAGTGACTCCTGTAAATAATAAACCGTGAATTCGAGAAGTGCAACCCCTGTCTCTGTCTGTCTTCATTCACACAAAACGTTAGTGTGTTTTTTTTTTTCTTTTTTTGTGAAAACCCAGATTTATTTTCTTAGATTTAATTGCTGAATGATAATATTTTTCAGATTTATCTGTTAGGTAAATCACTGATTTGAAATGTTGAATTTGTGATACGCTTATGTATTTATCTAAATCTGGACTTTTTGTGATTAACTCTAGGAAAAAATACATGATTAAAACCTGGAAAAAAACATAAATATAAAGTTAAAATATAAAGTTACGTTCTAACGTTTTAATATGTGTGTCAGCGAGGGGAGGGGTGCGCAACAAAATGCATGCTAAGAAAAGGGGGCTTCATATAAAAAGTTTGCACACCCCTTGTCTAGTGGACCAGTGAAACTGGAATGGAACAGACAAAACGTTCTCTGCCTTTTGTTTTTCATCGCCTCTTCCCCATCTTAGAACAACTGTAGATTTGTGTTGAAACTGCAAGCTTGCAACCTAGGACACAATAACAATTTCACAGACTCCTGCACAGACAACCTCATCACTCTTCCTTGCTCTGCTGTTAAAGGACCCAATCCTTAACCAACTTCTAAGGAACTGGTTTCACGAGTATAACCAGGTTCACATGACATTACCACAGACTGGGGTATTCTAAGACATTTAAACTGATTGATTGTTTGATTTACCCTTTGCTTATTTTTCAATGATTGATGGCATTCTGTAACTTTGTGAACTGCATAACCGAATCACTTCTTTTTTGATCTAACAATAAACTACTTGAATAATAAACTACCAGAATTGTTAAATGTTGTTATTGATACACCTTTGTGATATTCCTGTATTTTGACTTTTGAAGTATTGGGGTTGGGTAATTTGAAACTACCATACTTCTTTGTACAACCATAGGGGATGATGGTCTTAAATAACACCGTGTAACAATTTTTTTTTTTTTTGGTTCCTGGGTAGTAAGTGTTATTTCCTAATTGCTTATGCCTCAAAAGTATAGAAAATGGCGATTATTCCCCACAAACTTTGCTTTTGTGACCAGGACAGTGATGTTTTGAAATTTACCTATTTTCCAGAACATTCCAGATAGATTCAGTGCTGAGTAAACTTGGAGTAACTTCTAGAACTTTCTAGAACTTTCCAGTAATATAAATAGTAGTATAAATACAGGGGCCTTAAGCCCACCAGTTCAGTTTAGTTCCAGCTGCCTAAGTGGATACATATCTGCATTTTTCTGAGATGGCATCAAGGTCATAGGAGACTTCAAAATGGTGGCATTCCTGATGGGTCTCCAAGGCGGTTTTACCAAGTTTCCCTGCTATCTTTGCCTTTGGGACAGCAGGGACACCAAGGCGCACTACCACAGGCGGGACTGGCCACAGCGGACCGAGTTCTCTGTGGGGAGGAACAACATCAAGTGGGAGCCACTGGTGGACCCCCGGAAGGTGCTGATGCCACCACTGCACATCAAATTGGGCCTTATGAAACAATTTGTCAGAGCTCTAGATAAGGAGTCGGCAGCCTTCAAGTACCTTCAAGACTTCTTCCCTAAGCTGTCTGAGGCAAAGGTCAAAGCCGGTGTCTTCGTCGGACCACAGATAAAGAAGATCCTGGAGTGCAATGAATTCCCCAAGAAGCTTACTAGTAAGGAGAAAGCGGCTTGGAACAGCTTTGTCGCAGTGGTTCGGGGCTTCCTGGGCAATCACAAGGCTGAAAACTATGTGGAGCTGGTTGAGACTCTGGTGAAGAACTACGGCACAATGGGCTGTAGGATGTCCCTCAAAGTCCATATCCTTGATGCTCATCTTGATAAATTCAAGGAGAACATGGGAGCGTACTCGGAGGAGCAAGGCGAGCGCTTCCACCAGGATATACTGGACTTTGAACGCCGCTACCAAGGACGGTATAACGAGAACATGATGGGAGACTACATTTGGGGGCTGATTCATGAAAGTGATTTACAGTATAATCGTAAATCTCGATAAACTACTCACTTCTAAATCTTTTGTAGTCATTTTTGTATTACTTTAGTATAAATACATGTTAATTTGGATTCATATGTTGTTTTTTCTGACTTTATGTGAACGAAAAGACACAAATTCGCCCGTTTTCTCATTGGAAATAGGTCAATTTCAAAATATCACTGTCCTGGTCACAAAAGCAAAGTTTGTGGGGAATAATAGTCATTTTCTATACTTTTGAGGCATAAGCAATTAGGAAATAACACTTACTACCCAGGAACAAAAATTGTGTTACATAGTGTAATTTAACACCCTGAGTCATCATGACAATGTGAAACAAGTGCCGTATCCAGCAGTTAGTGCCTATCAAAGTGTGGAGGGTGAGTGTTATTTTGTATTTGATTTGGTGTGTGTTATGGTTTATTTGCCGTGGCTCATTGACTGCTGTTTATTATTATTATTTATTTCTTAGCAGATGCCCTTATCCAGGGCGACTTACAATTGTTACAAGATATCACATTATTTTTACATACAATTACCCATTTATACAGTTGGGTTTTAACTGGAGCAATCTAGGTAAAGTACCTTGTTCAAGGGTACAGCAGCAGTGTCCCCCACCTGGAATTGAACCCACGACCCTCCAGTCAAGAGTCCAGAGCCCTAACCACTTCTCCACACTGCTGCCCTATCATGTGTTGATAATCAACTCTATTCATGGTCATATATTGTTACCAAGACAATTATATATAGTGTCAGCATACTCCTTACTTTTTTGTTATTAGTGCTCTATATAGATACATGAATGTTGAAGTTAACAAGCCAGAAATGTTTGTCATGTGTCTATATTACAATAATGTAATACATTTCTACTGAAGTGCTGGATGAAGTTGTACCAGCCTGTGCCTTACTATCTCCAGTTCTATGCCCTCCCCCTCCTGACAGTCAGAGCTATGATAAGCACTCAAACCCATGCTACTATAGAAAGGGGTCACAAGCACACAAGAGTGTCTGGCCATTACAAGACAGAGAATTCCAACCGATTGGGAGCTACCATGATTAAATTCCATGATGAAGACAGTTTTTTTTTTTTTCTTAGGTAAACTGTAATACCTTAAGTGACAGCTCATATTGATGTGTTGGAATGAAGTTGTTTAAATAAATACTGTGAACATTGAATTTACCATTACCTGTTTTTTTTTTTTTTTATTTTACTGGAATTCTAGGAAGTAACCTTTTGCTTTCTGTAAAATTTCATTCCAATTCTTGACACATTCTTGTTACGAGGAAGACTGCATCATTGAAGATTACTAAAACTAATTCCCTAAAGATTTTATTAGGAGGGTTTGAACAGTTCTCAAAACATAATTACAATAGCAGCACATTGTGTGTTAGGAGTCATAAGTCATTTCCTATTAGCAGCAGGTATATTCTCCTTGGTCCCTTTAACATAATGCTGAATATGTTTTTGTTGTTTCCATATTTTTACGTTACTTAGGGATATGCAGATTTATTTCTAACTGCTTGTGCTGTAGGTCATATGGTTGGATTGAAGCTAGGGTAAGATTGTCCTACAGCACAGGAAACAAAAACAAATCAGTATTCAATCTACAACATTTATAAAAAATAAAAAAGCAAAGAATGAAAAGGAAATCCTTGGTTACCTATTCTTTAAAACTAACCCTCCTGAAAGAGGACCAATGGGAAGAAGCATGGTCTTTTCCAACTGTGGTCTTCCCTGATTGTTACAGCTACAATGATGATAACACATGGGCTATTTGATATCCCCTTATCCCCTTTTATGGTTTGTCACTTTGTCCAAAGTTTGGCAGCAATCTGGAGCCCTCCCTGTTCAAAAGCACTGTTTCGAACACCCCTGTTCTAAAATCTCTTTTTTCATTGGTGTTTCCAGGTTATTTTAAGGGCCTGCTCCACACAGCTGTTGTGCCTCTATCTGCTGTGTCATTGAACCCTCTTCGTCACTCTTTCCCCTCGGTGCAAGCTCTGGTAAGTACCAGCTCTTTTCTGAATACAGTTTGATAGGAAAAGCTATTGAAATTACACTGTGTACAAGTTTCTTCTGCATTAACTGTTGCTTTGGAACTATGATGCTATGCTGGAGTTAGTTGCTCTCCACACATGTGTCATGTGTGCTCTTAAACTATAAACGCACATGCAATTATATAGTGTTTCCAGGAATAACTATATACCAGTATTGATAAATGTTATTGTTGCAGAAACTTTTAGAAATTGCTGCGCTACATGTCTTAAATTTTCTACTAAACATATAAATGTTCTGATTTTCATTATATTGCTTAATATACCATTGAAACAATATGCTTTGTTTCCTTTAACCCCTTTTTCGTGTTATAAAGAATTGTGTTTATTAACTGTGTACTGTATGATTATTATAGATATTTTAGATATATTCCAGTAGCCGATTTATATTCAAGATTCAACCATTTATTTTAGGCTTTAGCCAATAGTATTAGACAAAAGTTGTTTACATATAGACATACAAAAAAGATCATTAGTATATGAGAGATATATTCATATAAATAATCATTATAACTGATATCTTTTTAGAAGAGGCTAGAACAAGAGTTACTGTGACCGTATTTAGAAGTGCCAGAAATAGCTCCTGGCTATAGAACAGGTGCCATGTGCCTGTCTGCTGGATGGTAAGGGAGGAGTCAGCTAAATTTATCCTGATAAGCTGCTGGACTATGGAAAAAAAGAAACAAAACAGATAAACAAGATGTAGGATGACTAAGATTCCTATAAAGTAAAATGTCAAGAGTGTTTCATGCTTCCGTCCACCCAGTGTGATTTTGTGCCAATTTCAGGGTCAGACACTGGGAGACATTACACTTTGATAGACAGTATGCTGGATAGTGCAGTTGTTTCTTGCATAGCAATGACTAATGGTTGTGCTTGGAGACCCAATTGTGTCCTTGCTCATGTCATGTTACAATGACTAGCAAATAAGTTACCTCATTTCAACTGAGACAAATAGTTCTAATGATTTAGGAGTTTAAATAATACAATGCAGAGCAAACAGCCAGTTGTAGCATTTTGTGTGATTTATTCAGTCATATTCCACAAACCCTTAACCCTTTTTCCGTGCTGGCTGTTGAGTATTAACTAAAGCACATGGTAACATAGTGAATGTCTTGTAACATATTTTAATCATAGACACTCGGAATCTGCAATACAATTACTATTTTTCTAATTTCACCAGATACAAAAGAAATTCACCATATTTAAATCATCATCTAAACCACACTAATCCTTACTGTGAGTCTACACCAATATAATCTCTCAAAAGCTATTTTTGATTCTAGTGTGAATATCTTCCTGCCCTGTTGATGCACTTGTCTCTGACCTGGCTTGTTAAAATGCAAACTTCTGTTCCTTCTCTAGGCAAAAGGGTTTGTGTGATGAAAAAACGGGAAGGCACAATAAATAAATACATAAGTAATGTCGCTTTATTAGGAAAATAATGCTGAACCTATTTCTTTTAAAAAGAAGATATTGCTCGTTCCTCATCCTCACTATTTCTTTCTCCGCATACCTATCAGGTAAATCAGAAACAATATTCAATCCTCAGAACCCACTGCTGACCAGCAAACGATCACTACACCTGCTGCTACACTGGAGCCTAAAATGGAGACGAGCATCTGTGACATTTCCGAAGAGCTCAATAGACAACTGGAGGACATCATTAACACATATGGGTCCGGGGCAAGCTCAGAGCAGGAGAGCGCCAACAAGGAGCCAGAAGATGAAAATAAGGGGGAATCCGACGACACCAATGGGGAGCAGCCAGTCACCAGTGAGGCCTCTGCAACCAAGGAGGCCAGTGCTGGCAAGGAACAGAAGCTAGAGAAGAAGATCATTAAAGGGCTAGGTATGTGGAGATTCTTTCACCATGTTTTTATAATGGATTTAATGTGTTTTTATGTTTTAATGTACCTTGCTTCTCTGTTTATTATTGTTTGACTGGATTTCCTAAGCTTCACTACATTTGACTGTGTTTTAACTATGGTATAAAACTGTACCATTTTACAAGGGAGTCAACAAACCAGCCTCTATGCATCAACCAAGGGTAAAAAAATCCTTTCCAAATGTCAGCAGGACATTTTTAAAGGCACTACTGCGTTAAGCTACATTTTTAGCTCATGTGTAGCAGTGAAAAGAACAGCCTGTTCTAAAAATACATTAGTCACATCTGTTTGAGTGCTGGCTTTGATGGCTGGCTACTGTGCCTTCTACAATGGTCAATTAGTAGTTCATACTACTTTCTGACTTTAAAGAAATTAAGACAGCATGTTGTGTCTTTTATTGGCCTATTGAGAACATGTGCATTTTTATCTTAATAAAAAAATGGTTAAAAATACACAGACATTAGTAAAGTTCAGCCATTAGAACCAAAATAATTATCTTAAGAGAAAGGGGAAATACATACATTTGCTTCCTTTCAGATATCTTCAGCTGGAAGCCTACTAGCCAAAATGTTACTGGTAATGTTTTTTTTTTTTTTTTTTTAAATGTTGCACCCTTTTCCAGAGAAATCAATACATCTAATTGGGCCAGTTTACAACGAGATAGCGTGCTGCACTTTGTCAACATCGTTCTTATTTTTAAAACAAATTATACAAAATGTGTAATGTAAGTACTGTATTTTTAAAAATGTCATTCCACTGAGTCTCATTTTATAGTACTAACGTTACGATCGTCGTTTTCACCGAAACCTTTGTGTTTTAAAAGTGTGTAAAGGCTTTAACGCTAACCGAATTGCTCTGCTGCCAGCTTCTGATGCAGTTAAGTAAACATTTCACAGTTACATGCTGTAACCACGGCTACATTAAACAAACAGCGGTATAACATAATGTTTTTAAATCTTTTTACAGTAGTATAGGGACATTAGACTACTCTTATTTCAGATAATTGAAAAAAAATGTTTTAATGTATTGCATGGGCTTCACAAAAAGAGCCAGGGGTAAGAATACAGTACTCTTTATTTTGAACTAATACCAACATTTGCATACAGTGAAAATATGTTAGAAAAATAAATTTTCATGGATAGCATTGCCTAATCATTTCTTTCCATATAAATGCATATTTAAGCAATGTAACATTTTAAAGCAGTAATTATAACTGTACATTTAAAACAGAATGTATCTAATACTGTAGTGTACCACCTTAAATATTATCCACTTTAATAAGACAACGATGAGTTTATAGAGCAGCTCTGCATTCCAGTACCTTTCTAAACTAGTGCAATGTGGTGCCACACTTTTTTTAGTGTTGATAATTTCATTAAATCCCTCCTTGTTGTCTCGCTGTGTTTAATTTCTACTGTTTTCCACCTGCTGTGGCAAACATATCCGATATTTCCCTTTGATTCTTCATGATATCAATAACATTATATTATTATAGAAATAATAGAACACATGTAATTCTGTGTTTTGTTTATTATAATCACTGGACAATGATGAACTATAAATAAAAAATGAATGAATGTTGTCTATGCCTTTACATAGCAACTGTCACCGACTTCATCCGGGTTAAATTAGAAAAGAATGATTAATGAAACATTGAATGTTTAAAAAAACGTATGGGGGAGGGGCAAGGGGAGTAGGAGAGCGGTGTGTGGAGTAGACGTGTTTAAGAGAATCTCCGCTAGTTTTCATATTTTAACCCTCAATATTTGTTTGTTTTAAACATTTTCTGAAAGTCCCTAAACATCTTAATATTGAGCAACTATGACCAAACCGAAACCCACCAAGCAAGCAGAGAAATCAACAGCAGACTCAGAAGTCCAGGCCCTACAGCAAACATCACCATCTTTCCCTGAGGAATTAACTGAAACAGAACAGCAGGGTGACAGTCTTGCTCATATATACCCTACAATTGAGCACTTGAATAAGAATGTTGAAATGTTCAGACGACACGCAACAATCTTTATCTGAGATCAGTGCACGAGTTTCTGGGATAGAACAGGCCTCTACAGACCATCACTAGAGCAAACATTGGGCACCACGAATAAAGGTCTCTGCAATCCCGGTCCAGATGCCAAAACATCAGAATTATTGGCATACCAGAAGGGGCAGAAAGCGGACGACCCACGGAATTCATTACTGAATTTATTCTCACTCTGTTAGGGAAAGATAACTTCAAGATACCGTTTGAGGCCGACAGAGCGCACATATCCTTAGCACCGAAACTGGCACCGGGAGCTCGCCTAAGGCTAATCATTGCAGGAATCCACTATTACCAGACAAAGGAGCTGATTCTTCGATTGGCGAGAAAGCAATTTCGATTGCAATACAATAGCATGAGAGTCTTTATCTACCCGGACCTCGGTAAGGAAGTTATGAAGCAGCGACAGGCATATGACACCATATGCAAACGGCACGGCTAAAAATAACTGTCGGAGGAGAAACTCACATTTTTATTTTTATTGATTTATTTATTTTAATTTAGAGTGACCAATTAATTATTTTTATTTTATTTTTCCTCCAATTTGGAATGTCCAGTTATGTTTTTTCTCCTCACTGCAGCGGGTCCCCACACAGTACAGATGTTCGAGGGCGTATGAGCGTCCTCCGATCTCACTAGCCTAAAGCCAGGATTGCTTTTACACTGAGCAATCCAGAGCAGAGGTGAGCAGGTTAGCGATCCCAGAGAACAGAGACCAGCCCTGCCTCTTATCCACTCTGAATGTGCTTTGGTGTCTGGCCAGTAGGGTTCGCTGTTGCGCGATGAGGAGAAGCAATCCCTGCCGGTTTCCCATCCCGCACCTCGGGAGTGTCAGAGCCAATGTGACGCCCCCCTTCCGTGTTTCCAGCAAAGTTCGGCTTCTTTGCACAGCCCGGATGTGAACCGGAACCATCCAAGCTGTGTGACTGATCCTGCTCTCCCAGCGGCAGAGCATTAACTGGGTGAGCCACTCAGGGACCCTGAAACTCACCGAGGGAAGCAGAAAACTATTTTTCAAAGAACCTGGCATCAGGAGCAATTTCTGAATGAGAATCTGCTAGAGGTTCTAGACTTCATTAGTACAGCCTTAATTACGAATTGTAATCTGGACATTTTGGGACTTTTACTTATGGGCTTATTTTTAGGGTTATTTCTGTTATTACTGAAATATATTGTAATTAGTGAGGACGAGCAGTGGCTTGCCGAAGCAGAATTAATAATAGGTTGGAACAAGTTCTGGAGCCCTGACGTGAGTATGAGAATACGGCTTCACTTCATTTGGGGAAGTGAAACAGGAATGTGGGGGAGGCAGAAGGGGGTTTGTTAGTATTGTTATTGTTTAGGTCTTGTAATCGTTTTTTTAACTGCATAGGGAGTAATTGCTCGTGGAAAAACTTTGACCTTGACCATATTCAAAGCTGTGATGTTTCATTAACCAAATCATTCATGTGAAGGGCATGAACCATCCAAACAGCCTGTATTTTATAGTGACAGGTACTCTTAACTCCTTTCCTCTTAGATTTGTAAATATTTATTGGCCCAACTTTGATGAGCCATCCTTTTACCAAAAAGTGTTCCATAATTCCAGATATTTCCCATCCCAATTTGATCATCGGCAGCGATTTTAATTGTGTACTAGACTCCTTTCTAGATAGACATTCTGCTCATCCTACAACACCATCGAACTCCAGCACTTTTTTAAACAACACTGAAAAATATTAATATTGTGACTATTTGGAGACTTTTGCATCCCTCAGGCAGAGACTACTCTTTCTTTTCGCCTGCTCATAAATCTTATTCAAGGATAGATTATTTTCTATTAGATACGAAATTAATTTCCGCGGTCACAGCAGCAGACTACCACAATATCTTATTTTCAGATCATGCACCTGTGTCTATGACATTAAGGTTTAATATTTGTTTCAGGAGCAGTGATCAGAATTGGCACTTTAATCCTTCACTTCTCAGCGACCCTACTGTTTGCCAGTATTTATCTGAGAAAATGTCACTGTTCTTATAAACAAGTGACACAGGAGATGTTAATGATTCAACCCTATAGGAAACATTTAAGTTAGTGCTTAGGTGATATATTATACCCTACGAGTCACAAATAAAAAAGCAGAACAACACTAAACTGCATGAGATTGAGAATTCAATTGCACAGTTGGAGCATTCTTATAGAACACACCCTCTTCCTTCTACACTTAATAATATATGTAAACTCAAATATGAATGCAATGTCATAATACAAGGTGTGATTAAAAAGTTCCTGAATTCCAAAGCACCAGGCCCTAATGGATATGTAATAGAATTTTTCAAGAAATATATCAAGGAATGTGATGGGTTGCCCACTCCTTGTGTTTATCTTATGTATGATTATGTTTTCATTTGTATTAGTATTATTGTATTATGTTTTATGCGGGTGGACAAAAAACATCCGTCATTATTAATTATTATTATGTGGCCGGCGAAAAGCCAGCATTATTGTTATTATTTGGCAAGGATGGGGTTACTTCTCCATCCTTAAATAAACCTGTGAGAATGTGGCTGGAACCTTAATAAGGTACTTGTTTGATCAATGGGTAGTTAAGGCTTCAGCCCCAGGATCTAAAAGAGACCTAAAAAGTGGTGACAGCTAAGAGGAGGATAGTGGAAAGATACTGTGAGTAAGAGGAAGACAAACAATTGCTACCATCTGTGAGACCTTGTAGGTACTCATTCTGTTTAATGTGACCGTTTCTTTGTGTTTTGTAAAACTGTTTTGTTTTGTTATTTAATAAAGATATGGCTGTGGCCATTTTAGCCCCGTATCATCTGTGTTTACGACTGCTTCCTGAACCTGACGTCACCCACACACGCCCCTCAAGCCACCTGTGACAAGGAAATAGCCCCCTTACTGTTACGAATGATAAATCACTCTAAATCGATCTCAGCTCTCCCCAATCACTGTACAAGCCAATAATTAATCTTAAAAAAAGATTGAGATGAAACAGAAGTTTCCTCGTACCGCCCAATATCGTTACTTAATGTAAAAATTAAAATTAGAACTAAACGTCTTACCAACAGGCTCAACTCTTATATTTCAAACATAATACACACCGATCAAACAGGATTCATTCCTAACAGACATATATATTTTAATTTGCGCCGCCTGTTTAATATTTTATACTCTAAACATACAGAGTAAGATAATTTCTGCAAAACCTATGGAATCTGTTATTAGAAATCAAAATATTTCTCCTCCATTCCAGTTATTTAGAGGAAATAGACAGGGGTGACTCCTTTCGCCATTCCTGTTTGCCTTGACCATCAAACCGCTGGCAACAAGTACCAGACTACATCCTGACATAGCACCTATAACCATCAAGGGAAACACACGTCACATTTCACTTGTTTTACTGTACATCTCCCGGACAGAAATATCACTTGATACACTGTTCAATTTAATTAAAACCTTTGGGACTTTTTCTGGATATAAGATCAATTTGGAGAAAAGTGAATGAATGTCTATTGCTCAAAACATAGAGTGACACTTTTTGCAGACAATACCCTTCAAAACTGCACGAGAAAATCTTACTTACATGGGAATTACAGTATCTAGAAACCCAGAAATGCTGCACAAACGAAATTGCCAGAAAATATTGGACCAACTCAAAGAAAACCTGGAATTTTGGAGGACTCTCCTGATCTCGCTAATCGGGTATATAAATGTGATAAGGATGATCTCACTACCTAGATTGTTATATCTCTTTCGGAACCTTCCTATATTTTTACCGCAAAGCTTTTTTTAAAAGCTGGACTTATGTCATTCATATGTGTGTATAAGGCTTCCAGAATTTCTAAAAAACATCTCTGTAAACCTAAGGCTTCTGGTGGTCTTGGACTCACATATTTTAAGTTTTACTACTGGGCAGCTAACGGCTTCTAGCATGTCTAGTTACAGTCCAATATACTTCAATCATGCCTTTCTTCCTTCAAGAAGTGATCCTGTTTCTTCCAAGTGGAGAGAATTGGGAATAGCCTCACTAAATGATTTATACATTGATGGTCATTTTGCATCCTTTGAACAGTTACAGAGAGAGTATAGATTGCTGGCTTCCTTTTTTTTCACTACCTGCAGGTCAGACATTTTACAAGGACAAATGTGTCTCTGTTTGAAAATAAACCATGTCACCCAGAGCTTGATGACAGTTTCCCCAAATGCTAAGCGATTAATATCCCGTCTTTATAATTTGTTGCATAAACAAATCAATACCTCATCAGATTCAATTAAACACACTTGGAAATTGGAGCTTGGCTTGCATGTTTCGGGGGATGCATGGGAAGACAGTCATCAGTGCTCAGTCAATGCTAAACATAACTTGATTCAGTTTAAGATTATACATAGACTTCACTATTCTAAACTTCATAAGATCTTTCACCGACCTGTGATAGGTGTAAAGTAGGTGGGGGTACTTTAGCCCACCACTTTTGGATACGTCCTAAACTCCATACATTTTGGATAAACATATTTGGCTGTCACTCTGAGATATTTAACAAAAGATTGGACTAAGCAACCTTAGGAATCACAGACTCTGAGTTTGCCCGAACTCAATCTGAACAATATGCACTCTCATTTGGAATGCTTATAGCTAAAAAAAAAAAAAAATGAATTCTGCAATTTTGGAAATCAGAGGCAGTCCCATCATATGACATGTGGATGAGAGATCTGGTCGCTGCCACATATTTAATAAAATGTGGCAGCTCATACTGAATTATATAACCAAAGAGGGTACACATTAACACCCTTGGTTATAATGTGCTTTACTAGAATGGTTGGAACTTTGTCACTGAAGTAGATCTCATTATTTAAGGGATTTGTTTGAGTTGGAATTTGTGCAACTACCTAAGATGAATACCTGCTGCTTTGAAATTGGTTTATCACATACCTAAACATTTTGTTTGTATCGAAGACATTACTGAAATGTAAATTTAGTGGGGTTTTTTGTTTTGTTTTGTTATTAGCACCACTGTTTTTGTTACATTCTAACAATTTTATTTATTTTCTTAATGGTTCTTGCAAGAAAACCGATCTCGCCTTAGTGCATTTTTTCTTTCACCAAGATCATTTAAATGTACTTTTATTTTGTATCTGTTATCATTTTAATTGTTCAATGTTGAACAATATTGTAATGCCTTTGTGTTGTTCAAGTTGCAATCAAATAAACATAAGATTACATTTTTTATTTAAAAAAAAAAACGTATTGTATTCGTTTGTGAAGAAAACTTTGACCATCTTATATGTGATTATGTTACATGGTGGCGGGGGGGGGGGGGGGGGGGGCGGTCGGTCAAAAAGTGGAAGACATAATGCCATATAGATCATCTAGATCATCTGAGGGGGGGCAGACCAAGGTCGAGGAGAGGGTGTCAACTGCCTCCCCTGCCCCGTAGCAAATGACGCCCCTGGAGGCAGTTCTTATCTGTACACTAGCTGTACCCTGAGGAGCTCTCCGCTAGGATTCAAAGCACAATCAATTGACAGGCTATTGTCAAAATTAAGATGGGCAATAAGTCCATTCCAGTTGACTGTGTATTTTCTACTGAGTGCTCATTATTCCAAGTTTGATACCCTAGAAAAATACATCAAATCTAATATAGCCTGTCACAATGTTGCTGTTGATTGTTTTATGTTATACTACTTTCTAGCATCTATGTTTAAGATTAGAATTGTTGAAATGGTGCTAGATCTGTTGTTTAAACTAGCAGGCCTTTCTGACAGGACTTTTAAAAGCCTGGTCACTAAAGGAATCAGATTTTACAAACACATTGAAAAGGCTATACGGTTGCACAGTAGCTCAATCAACAATTAATGTAATAACTGTGTCGATATGCCCAGATAACCAGACCAGAAATGTAATACCTCCCTGTTTTCTGTTGCTATATAAGGCCTCACAAGAACATACTAGATTCTCAAGGCTTCTACACATTTATTTATTTTTTTGGAAAGGACAAACACACCAAATTAGCATTATAGCCCATTCTTACTAAAGCGGGTTTTTTTATGAATAAAATATATTTTGATGTGCACTGAATCTAAACTGCTCTGATATGATAGGAAATTACAACCTTCTTTATAATAAACAACAATGATATTGTAATCTCTAACTGAGCTTATATATATATCATTTAAAAACACAAACATTTTCATTCATTTTCAGATTTCTCATAGGTTTCCAAATATTTAGTTTAAATGTGTTTAAATATGAAAATGAAAACCATTACTTTTTGGAAAATGCAACAGGAATAGAAAATTAAATATTAGTAGTTGAAAATAAGTCTAATAAATTTAAAGTTTTATTCTGGAG
Source organism: Acipenser ruthenus (assembly GCF_902713425.1). Taxonomy (NCBI): domain Eukaryota; kingdom Metazoa; phylum Chordata; class Actinopteri; order Acipenseriformes; family Acipenseridae; genus Acipenser; species Acipenser ruthenus. Next base: position 22,935,449 of record NC_081194.1, read on the forward strand.
AGAGACATTGCACACTGTTATATTTTTTTTTCCTGGTACTGCAAGTCTGTTGAGATTAATTTTATCCTCCTACAGTATCATGCAAAGCTGTTTTCGTTTGAGGGATATCATATTGTTCCTTAACTAAATCACTTACTGAGCATTTTTTAATAAACGTTATCTCTTTTTAAATTTGGATGCCCCTGTGGTAATTCTGTTCCCAACTCAATATAAAATAAAAAGAGATTGGCTGAACTGGATTACTCTGTCTTTCCCATTTTAGCTGTTTTTAGTTCATAGGACAGGAAGAGAGAAATGAATACTAAACTAAATTGCTTTTCATCATCAAATCATAAATATGAACTCACCATCAGTCTACATACACTTGCCCAATAGCTGCAAACATCCCAGATTTCTGCAGAGTAAAAAAAGTTTGGATGAACCTCATATCCAGGTCAAATAAAGAATAATATAACAAAATGATGTATTTTATTACTGTAGTTGACAAATATATATTTTTAATTCCGCATGAATGAATGCATCCTTATTTCTTGGTAAATGCTCTATTTCCAGGAAAGGAAGCCACACTGCTTATGCAAAGTTTAAACAAGTTGAATACCCCAGATGAGAAGCTGGAAGTTCTTTTCAAGAAATATGCAGAACTGGTAAGTTACCAGTATTCCAAACCACAATCAGTATGACTGCACAAAGTATCATCAATACAGAGGTGAAATCTTGTGACTACTTTATTAAAAATATATTACAGGGAAATAAACTTTTTTTTTTTTTTTTTAAGAATTAAAAAAAAATTTAAAAACCAGTGGAAAATATTTGGACTCAAACAATAAACACAGACTAGACAAGGTTGACTGATTTCTAATTTTGTGAAACAGCTTAAAGTAAAGCGTTTCCCATGGTAGTCATCAACCTCTCTCATTAACTATTGCAGATGGAGAAAATTGCTATCTGTAATTTTCTGCAATACCTTAGCTCAGTTTACAGTGTATGGTCTAGTAGTTTGCCATATAATAACAAACACACATGGAAGTTATTCCACTCCATTCCTCTCCTCTAATAGCTTTTTTTTACAATCTGACCCCATTCAGCTGGAAGAGCACCGGTCTGAGCAGAAACAGCTGAAAGTCCTTCAGAAGAAACAGACCCTGATTATGAAGGAGAAGGACCATCTGCAAAGTGAGCACAGCAGAGCCATTCTCGCACGCAGCAAGCTGGAGAGTCTGTGTCGAGAGCTGCAGCGACACAACAAGACACTCAAGGTAAGTATTGGACCGTTTCCCTGCCAGTAAAGTTTAGGAGGTTTGTCCGGTAAACTGAACCATGCATTACTCAATAAAGGTATTTCTGTGATTTTGTCTTTTGACAATAAAACATAGTAAGTGATTACTGAATGTCTATTGTGGTAGAGCATATATGAGGCTTCTCGCTGCATTACTGGATATTGTTTTCCTATATTCCACATCTGAGTAAACTCCAGTAAGGATGGAACCTTAATTAACCAAAGGTGTCACAGCAGGGTATGCCAGCAGGGTATAGGTTGATTAAATCAAACCTTTAGTGTAAGAGCATTTAGCATTTATTCAGTAGATACAGAGCTATTTTAATTATTTTAACTGAGACCCATGCTTAGTGCATTGATGACATTGTTGCTTAAATATTAGTACAGTATACAAAACTTGAGGGTGTGTCATTGTTTTTTTTAACTTTATAAATCTATTGTGTTGTTTTCAAAAAGAAAAAGCAAGTCATAATGCAGGTACTATACGTTTGTTCAAAAATAAATGTTGGTAATTTACATTTCTGTTTGGTTTGTATTTTAAATAAATGTTTTTTCCTCATGAATTATAAAATAACAGTATTAAATAATTAAATAATTGTAAACTAGGTCAATAAAGCCTTCAGTTGAAATCACTCTGTCAGTCCCTTTCAAACTTGTATTAGGGTCAGCTCTCTAAAAAAACATTTGACTTTTGTTGGTCATGGTAGAGAGATTCCACTGTCTTTTCAAGACCCTGCTTGGGTCTACATTAATGCATATTTAAGAATCATAGCACATTGGCCACACTCCAGACTCAAGAGGGATGCTTTCATTACAGTTCTCTGGGACCTGCCTGAAAAACATAAATCAAGGATGCAAACCAAACCCCTGGTGACAAAGGTCACAGGATGGGCACAGACACTAATATGGTTTGACATTGGGACTTGACCTTGTAGCCCTTGTTTCGGGTTATATAGTATGTGTCTCCACTGCTACTTAGGGGTAATGGGAAAACCTGCAACATGGTTGTATTTTATTTGAACACTGTGCAACTATAACTTGTATTGAGTGTATGCCTTTAGTAACATGTTTATGCAAGGCTGTTTTTTTTATTTTTTTATTTGTGTCTTATTTATCCAGCACTATTTTTGTAATTGTTTGACTTTATTTGTACAGGCTGTTATTTGTACTTTGTACAGGCTGTTATTTGTACTTTATTGTGAATAGGCTGGCTGTAGGGGTGACGTCAGGCCAGAAAGAAACACACAGACAGGCAGTACTGGCGGGTTAAACTGAGACACTGTGGCGCTCAGTGTTTTATTACACACACAGAAAAGAAAAGGTTTGAACAAAACAGTACACGGCACTCAAGGCCAAAATAAATAGACAAACAAAACAGACAGTGGACAACACTAAACAAGTATCGTGCGAGTCCTCTCACACGAGTAGCATTTGTTTTGCTTTTAATTATTTTCCCCTTCTCTTTGTCTCCCGTTCTCCACTCTCGAACACACAACCCAGAGTGAGTAAAACGTGCATCTATATATACTGTTGTGCCGGGATTCAATTACCAATTAATTATTCACTTGAATCCCAGTACGTGAACTAATTTATGCAATCCCATGCTCACATACTTTATATGCACGTGAAGTGATTATGCAATCCCTGTGCCTAAATACAACTATATATTTTAAATCACTCGTGCTACACAGACCCATTTATATCCCGTGAACCAATACCTATACACCAACATTAACACACCACAGGCAACACATAACACATAACACACAAATGGGCAGGGCAAACTGCCACAGTACATCAGCTAAAACATGGGATTATTGTAATATATAACCCTAACCTTAACTTACTAGATAATTTTAAACTTGAACTAATACATTTTAAGAGTGAAAACACTATCAACTACACTGTGTGCAGAAGGATTTGAAGAAATATATAGAGGTTAAAGCAAACATCTAGATTTAGATTATTATTCTTAGGGTAGTGCTATGATGTGTGCTCTGTCTTTCATTAGCACACTGTCTTTCATTAGGATTTTTAAACATGGGATCCCAAACATCAACGGAACAGATGGGAAGAACTTTAGTTTTGGGGTCTATTCCAGAGAACTGCAAACCCAACACCAGCTCAGGTCTACAGTACTACCTGGTGTATGCATGGCAAAATGTTGTCTACCTGGGAGGGTGTTTATACTTATCGGCAGGTATTAAATACATCTATTGATAAATATGTTGATTTGAAAAGAAAATAATATGTCCTTCCCTCACCTTTACAATTGAGTACAAATTAACTTCCATATTGAGTGTTTAAAAGCCAGTTGGCAGCTTGGAATATTTGTACTACCTTACTGCCATATGGAGGCCATAAACGGAATGTCAGTGATCGTATAAGAGGAAAATTCACTTCCAATCAGCTTTTAAAACACTCAGTGCAGAAGTTAATTGTACAAGTACGAGTATCAGAACACACCCTGTTTTAGAAATCAAACCTGTGACCATTTTGCCTGGAGGCAAACCTTGAGAATTGCAAATCAGTATTGGTAATGAACTAACATTTACATTTTTAAAAGGGCTTTTGGCACTGATGGATGGTGATGCTGATTGAACACATGACATTTCCCAGATCTGCAACAACCCCAGCTGTTAGTGGCACTGCATGCAGAGATACAATATGCTAATAAATGTAGTTGTGGCCAAACACAGTTTCTGACGGGCTGCGTTTGTAGCAGGTTCATGCTATAAATATTGCTTCTTGACACATGATTTCAGTTCTCTCCTATAATTCAGACCAGTGGTTTTTCAACCTTTTCATGTCCAGTACCAGTGTCTCCAGCAGGGACCATTTAGGTGTACCAGTAACTATGTACAATCTTAAATGGCTATTGTAAAACAGACCTACCACGTTACAACCTGTTTTTGTCTCCAAGTATCACTGGAGATATGACGGCTTCATCTAACTATTTGACAAGAGTTCACCACAAGCAACACAGAGTGGCTGCTTTGGTTCCCCGTCATCAACTTTGAAAGCTCAGACTTTGATTTCTCAGACTTGCTCCGAGTCCTTTTCTTTGTCGGTGGTTCAGTGGTACAAACAGATTGATACATTACGATAGCGCGATTAAGTGAGTACTGTGGTTGGGGTATCACATCGTCATAAACAATAACTGCCACCGAGTACCAGTTGGAAGCCTGTCACGTACCAGTGCTGGTATGTGTACCACAGGTTGAAAACCACTGGTTTTAGACCATGCATTTCTTCAATGAACTTTCATTTTTACTGTATGTTTTATTTGAAAAAGGGGTGCAAATGACTAAACATTGACCCTGGATGTGATTAATAGTCTTGGCCTAGTTCTTACACAGGAGCACACCTTAGTTAGTGGGAAAAATTTAATTAATGCAAGTACTATAGATATTATACGTGTGGCAAAAAAGGTGAGTAAATAGAATGTGATATTCTGGATACGTATGTGTACACAAATAAAAAACTGAAAAACTGTCTTCTTTGATTCCTTTACAGGAGGAAACTCTCCAGCGGTCTCGTGAAGATGAAGAGAAACGCAAGGAGATCACCACCCACTTCCAGAACACCCTGACTGACATCCAGAGCCAGATTGAGCAGCACAGTGACCGCAACAACAAACTGTGTCAGGAGAACAGCGACCTGGCAGAGAAACTCAAGGGCATCCTCGACCAGTATGAGCAGAGGGAGGAGGTAACCAAACCAGGCCATCCACATTGATCGACAGCTTTCCCTTCACACTCTGATTCAATGTACTCAAGTACTCCTGAGAGTCATTTCCAGATATGACAAAACAGAATGTCCAATAAATCAGTGGACTTCTTAAGCTTTCAAATAACGGTATATAGTGGTATTGAAAGAAACGTGGTATTGACTTAAAAGAGCACAACAGAAGCACACTTGGGGATTTGGGGAGAGGGGAATTGCTGCATCACATTTAACACCATTAGAAATGTGTTCAAGGGAAAACCGCAGTCTAAAAGATATTATTATTATTAAATTAAAGGTGTAAGTATTTACATTGATAGATATATTGAGTTTGAATTTAGTCCAGCATTGGATTCAGCATCGTTATTTCCCTTATTGTGTATTTGAAGGAGGAGAAGAAACATATATCACTAAGGCATTTCAAAAAGGCAACTGATCATTGTAATATATTTTGAGGACTGCTGATTGATCTTGTTTGTGTGCACTAAAAGGTATATTGTAACAAAAAAATAATAATAAAATGCCAGAATATCCTTATTTATGTTTGAAATTGAAACTTGAAAAATCAACAACAAATTATTTTTTAAATAAATCTTAAAAACTCAGAGCAGAATCTTGCACTGTGTTTGATTTCAAATATATGGTTTCTGTCTGCCCCCTGCTGGTGTAGAAGTGCAAAAATACCAACCTTATTGTTTATAAATTGTGCATTATTACCCAAGATGTACCAGATAATTCTCAGACATTTGACACTTATCTTAAAATACATATATCTAATGGAATTTGTACTCTAAATCACAAACGTTATGTAAAATATTACAGAACATGTTATTAACATGTTTTAGTAAATGTAACATATGAATTAACATGTGATTCCCACTGAATACAAAGTAAAAATCAATTAATAATCCATTCCGAAACATATTCAATACTAACCCTAAAGTTTGAATGGAAAAGTAATTGAATATACTGGAGTATGTATCCTTAATTAGATATTTATTAGGAAAAAAAGGAAAGTGCCTTATTCCCAATGCTTTAACTTAAACTTTGTGAATATAGAAGAACATTTTAATAACTATTTAATAAGGTCCAGATTAAGATGTGTATTATTATTTTTTATTTTTTTTAGCACTTAAATAAAATCTTCAAGCACCGTGATTTGCAGCAGCAGTTGGTGGATGCCAAGTTAGAACAGGCACAAGTGATGTTGAAGGAAGCTGAGGAACGTCACCAAAGAGAAAAAGAATATGTAAGGGATTTATCATTTTTCATTGAATTGGTCTTGCTTTATTAAGAAGCTATACAGTTTTGAACACATAATGTGCATATATCAATGGCTTTATGTTTGTATGCCTTTCTGTACATGTAACAATTTAATGAATAAACCATTTAAAGCATCATACACTTGGATCTATAAATATGTAACGCCCTTAAACCTGTCATTTTAATGATCCAAAGAGTATAAATACCCATGTCCTTTTAATCCTGATACCGTTTTGTTTTTTTCCCAAGGGTTGATTTATCGTCCTCCTTATTAACATGATTAATATAATGTAGATCTTTTACAGTGAGTAATGATTGATTCTGTTTGTTATGCCCCCCATTTAATAGTTGCTTAAAGAGGCAATTGAGTGCACAAAGAAGTGCCAAGGAATGAGGGATGAGGAGTTGAAGCTGAAGAAGCAGGTAAACTCCTTAACAACTTCCGTTTCCAATGTTTTGTATCTAACAACAGTTACTGACCCAGGCTGCTGAGTGGAAGCTACAGTCTAAGCTACTGAAAGAACAAGATACAGTGATGCAAGTGCAGGTGAATATTCACAATGTCTCATTGCCCAGCCACCCTCAATTACCTCTTTCACAGACTCATTTGTTCTGTGGTTTCTCCTTTTTCAATTTCAATATTACCAAAATCTTGGACTGACACTCCTCTAATGAGATTTATTTACTGGGAAATCAATTTGAATGATTGAATTAAATAATGAATCATGGACTACCATCCTACTGCTGGCACATGCTTAGTTCTCAATAATGTACCCAGAGTCACATAAAAGGGTTCCATATATTTTATGATATATTTAAAGGCAGTTTGTTTGGTAATTAGCATTGTCAGTTCACTGGGCTGGAACAATGACTGCACTGGGAGGGTAGTTGGATTTTGGGACAGTGGACCCCCCTAAAGGAGGAGAGGATGAAGGTAGCAAAAACCCAGAGAAAATGTGAATGCTCAGACTGGATTTAAAAATAAGGGCTCCAAATTATTTAGTAGCTGGGAGCCCTAGCTCCACTACGCCAAGGCTAAAATCTACGTCTACACTTCACGGGTTCCATATATTGATATTTCAATATTGTCCTCGGGAGGTTGAGAAACACAGGGAAAGTTAAAAAATATATATATTGAGGCTATGTTTTGCTTCTGTAGACTGATAATGGAATATGTCTTAAATATAAATACATTCCACTTGATCTGTTTAAAACATGTATAGCTCTTTTATAACATTTGTTACCAAAAAAGTTAAAGGGGTTAAGTTGCTACAGAAAAAAAGGTATACTTGAGGTGACAACACTGAAATGGATGCCAAGATATAGTGACCATGGCTATCAGCCATTTGCTACAATATGTTTAATTTACTAATGCAGGTAGCAAGGCCAGATGTTCAGCCTGATTTTGTTTACAGCAAATCAAACTCAGTTTGCAAGGCCAGTCTTTCTTTATAAAGTTTTGGGGTAGGAGAGTTGGCATATAGCTAGAGACTCACCTGGAGGTGACAGGGGATTACCCCCTTTGGTAGTCAGCATATGTGTTTACTTGTTTAGCATGGAAAGTACTCATTGAGACTGAAGCCTCATTATCAAGGAAATACTGGGCACACATCACAACCAGACGGCAGCAGCTTCAAACACTCACAAGCACATTACAGTCAGGCAGTGTACTTATGAGAAAATATTTGTAAACTCATAATTGTAAAAAAACAACAACTTAGAAATGTAACACCATGACCATGATACATTGTGAAAAAACACCTAGATTTTCTTCTACCATATATTCTCATAATCATTTACAAATATAAGAAATGAATAAATAAATACTGTACGTCAGAAAAGTCCATGCATTCATTTTGAAAGCATCCCTTCAAAACCATTTAACAGGGTTTCAATATATTAGAAATGTAATGTCTGAATGCATCTGCATGTAGAAAAATATGTTTAGTTCAATGAGGCATAAAAGGTCAGACACAGATGATAAATCACGCATAATCTGCTCAAATCTATATGTTTACATGCAAACCCACCACTCCACATAATTATGCGCATGTTCTTTTTAAACAAACAAAAAAAGTCTTAAAACACTGTTTCTATTTAGTCTTACTGTGCCTGTGTATACTGGTTTAGAAAACTGTTTATTATGAATAAGCAGAAAGCAATAGAAAAGTTGCTTGGCATATAAAGAGTTAAAACACAAGAAGGGAAAGTAAAGAGATAGTGTATGGTCATAGGGAATTTTAAAAACACAATGTACCGTTCTCAGCATTATAAACATCTGAAGCGCTATCAGAAACTTTATTTCCTTATTGCAGAAAAGATCAATTATGTATTTATTATGTTAGCTATATATAATATGAGGATAACAGCAAGGTAGAAATGGAGCATTTCAAATGCTGTGCTTTCCTCTCACCAACACTCTAAAAAAACAACAGCTTAACAGTTTATGATCCTGTTGTGCAGAGTGCAATTTGCTTCTGTAAAGATAATTCCAGAAACATACAAACTAATGCAAAGTTCTAGCATGTCTCAGTGATTTGGTCACCCGTTCTGAACTTTCCTGCAGGTCTTCTTATGCTGGCCTATTGATTGTTACATCAGTTGCAGTGAGTCGGTGTAAGTGCCATTATCAGCCCAATTTTGGAACTCCATGCCTCCAAGGATGTCTGAACTATTTTGGTTAGATTTTAACTGAGCAACGTTACATCAGATCCTTATAAAGACTGTGTACAGATAAGAATGTACGATTCATTCAGATAATGTACGATTCATTCGATTCACTGTTCCTCTTTTTGAGTCGAAGGCTAATTTATTTTTTCCACAAATCTTTCAACAGCTGACCCTGTACACTAACAAGTTTGAAGAATTCCAGGGCACACTGGCAAAGAGCAATGGCGTGTTTGCAAACTTCAAACAGGAGATGGATAGAGTGAGTACTGAGGAATTCCATTATTGGAATCGCTTGGCTGGATCACTATACCAAGTTTCAATCCTTCATCTTATGATGCCCTTAAGCATGAGTATTTGTTATTGAAACAAGCTCACACAATTATAGTATATTATAAAGGGATAAAAACAACCCATTCCCTTGGTTCTTACCCAAGCATTCATTTGTAGAAATTGTCAAATTCAAAAACTAACACAGCTTCACTGTTTTCACAACAGGTTTCACAACAGTGAAGCTATATAAATTTTATATATTTCAGTAGACATCATTGGGTAACATTACTAGAGTAAGACTTTTTTGAGCCTTAAAGTTATATGTATGTGTGTGTGTGTGCGTGCATGTGTGTGTAGGTTCTTTTTTAAAAATGTAATTGATTTTGTAACATGAATAAAGTAAATGTTTTTACAACAATAAACATTGATTATCAAATGAGCTAAATTAAAGAAGCTTAAATGCACACTGCAATTGATAGAAATAATATAGGAAGAGGTAAAGAAAGAAAAAGAAGAGGTAGGGAGGAACAGAGCAGACCAGGTAGTGATGCAGACTGACAAGAAGCTGCTTCCATGCATAGCCACGAAGGGCCAGCCTGATGATGATGATGGGATTGTAACCAGTATTCAATACTATGGAAGTTAGCAGACCACTAATAAAACTGAAAGTTAGGCTGTGCCAATCCGCCCAATGGCTTTGGTCTCTGGAGGAAGACCCTGAGAATACAAGGAGGCCTCTTGTTCCAAATAAAAGATAATTTGGTCAAGTGAATGAAATAAGGATTTGGTGGGGCTCCCGAGTGGCGCATCCAGTAAAGGCGCTCCACGTGTAGTGCAAGATGCGCTATATAGTCTGGACGTCGCGAGTTCGAGTCCAGGCTATTCCACAGCCGACCGTGGACGGCAGCTCCCAGGGGGGCGGCGCACAATTGGCCGAGCGCCGCCCGGGGGTTAGGTCGGCCAGGGTGTCCTCGGCTCACCGCGCACCAGTGACTCCTGTAGTCTGGCTGGGTGCCTGCGGGCTTGCCTGTAAGTTGCCTGAGAGCTGAGTTGTCCTCCGACGCTAGCTCTTGGGTGGCTGCATGGTGAGTCTGCAGTGTGAAAAAAAGCAGTCGGCTGGCGGCACACGCTTCGGAGGACAGTGTGTGTTCGTCTTCGCCCTCCCGAGTCAGCGCAGGGGTGGTAGCGGTGAGCTGAGCTTAAAAAATAATTGGCCATTCTAAATTGGGAGAAAATAATAAAAATAATTGGCAACGACTAAATTTATAAAAAAAAATAATAATAATAATAATTAAAAAAAAATAAGGATTTGCTGATAAAAACGAGAATACATTGGAAAAGATAAAATAATGTAGGTAGTGTTCTCTTTATAGAATTAATACAGCCAGCAAATGTCAAAGGTAGTGTGGACCAAAGCACAAAGTCTTTTTTGGTACACTCCAGTAATGGAGTCAAATTTGATTTATGGTCATTGTAAAAACGTGTTACTGACATACCCAAGTATGCAAATTTATTAGAAGCAATTTTGAAAAGGAGAAGTAGAAAGAGGGCAATTTATGGTAGCAGAGTTAAGGGGGAATAATTCACTCTTATGGAGATTCAGTTTATAGCCAGAGCATTCACCAAGTTCTAAGACTGAAAGTACACATCCCAGCTGCCACGCAAAAAAAATAGAAAGAGGTTCAATGGCAATAACAGAGTAAGGGTGAAAGAAGAAAGCTGCCTTGTGCAGTGGTGAAGTGAGGAGATAAATAAAGTAACTTAATTCAGGAGATAAAGTTGGGGCAAAAAACAAACCTCTGGAGAGCGGCAAAGAGGTAATCCCACTCAACATGATCAAGGGCCTTCTCAACATCAAGCAAGACAAGAACCTCTGGAATGGGCGAAGTTGACGGGGAGTAAATAATATTGAACAGACGCTGAAGATTAAAAAGAGTGCTTGTCTTGTACAAATCCACTCCGGTCAAAGGAGATTATGGAAGGTACAACTGATTCAAGGTGATGGGCCAGCACTTTTGCTAGAATCTTAACATCAATATTAAGGAAGGAAATAAGGCGATATGAGCTGCAATTAAGGGGGTCCTTCTTTAATTTTTAATCACAATGATGTAGAATCTTGAATAAGAGTCGGAGGCCAAGACCAAGAAAGAAAATATTCAGAAAAAAACAGAAGATGGCAGAGAGGAAAGCTGAGGGGAGAATTTCTTAAAATTAGGGAAACCCATCAGGACCTGGAGATTTGCCACTCTGCATCGATTCAATGGCCTGATTAATTTCCTCCAAAGCTATTTTACTCCAAAGCAATTAATTTCCTTCCAGACAAGCTTTAGATTGGGGATATATGGTAGGAATAACAAGGTTCTGAAAAAATTAAGTGGAATAATAAAAATTGGTTGTTGATCTCCTGGCCTGACTGAGTACAAATTTGACTTGGCAGACTGTCATAGCTGATGCGCAAAAATGTTATTGGCTTTGTCGCCATGTTCAAAAATAGATTTTAGTAACAACTTTTCGGCCTGATTTATTTACAGCAAATCAAACTTAGTTTGCAAGGCCAGTCTTTCCTTATGAAGTCCGGGGGTAGGAGAATAGACATATTTCTGCTTTAACTTTAAGATTAGTTATCTGAGAAAGTCTCCCTGTGCATCGCTTATTGGTTTGGGCAGTATACGAGATTATTTGCCCGAGAAGGTAGGCCTTCAAGGTCTCCCACCGAGTAGAGGAGTTGAATTAGTATAAAAAAAGAAAGATATTTGTGAGGAAATAAACTCGACAAAACTCTGATCAGAAAGTAACAGGGGGTTGAAGCGCCAATTCCCCCATGGTACATTCTAATTAAGAAAGACAATTTCCAACACTAAGAGGGCGTGGCCACATATAACTATGCTACCATAAGTCAAGAAAAAATAGTCGATACAAAAGAAAGAATGGTGGATAGGAGAAAAGAAAGAGTACTTCTTTGAAGTAGGAAAAGGGAAACACCAAGAGTCAGAGACCCCGTACTTATCAAGAAAAGAGCAAATAACTTGAGAAGTCTTTGAAGGAGAGACAGTTTTGAGGAAGAGTAGTCTAAGGTGGAGTTTAATGTACAATTAAAGTCCTCCCACAAGATCAAGTGGTGAGAGTTCAGGTCTGTAAGAGAGGATAATAGGTTATAGGATATTGAAAAGTTAACCTGAGACAATGACATAGCAACCATTAGGGTCTGAGGTCACCTGGACTAGAACACCAGCACCACTGGCCTAGCCATGGAAGCCAAAATGGAACAACTGCTCTACCCATGCCTTGAGTATGCGAAAATCATCAGATGTGTGAAGATGGGTCTTTTGGAGGGTTGCTAGTGAAAAAAATGATTATTTTTTGTTTAGTTTAAATATGTGTCTTATACCCGGTTTCCACTAGCCACGTTTAGGTACACCTCACCGTCTGAGTCCAGGGCGTTTCCACTTATGCTGAGGTGCACCTCAGTGTGTCCCAATCCGGTTTGCGATAGTACAGTTTCTTATCTCATACCCAATGAGTCCCAGCTGGTCCAGGCGGAAGTGTCATTACATAGCACGATGCGCAACGTCAGTGTGTTTTTGGATTTCACTGCAGCAATGGCGGTCGTTATTGAGCCAAGAAAAGAAAATGTTTGCATATCTTGGGATCGGGAGGAAATTAAAGCACTTTTGAATATTTATTCAGAAAGTTCATTTTAAACGACCATCGACACAACAAACACTTACCATGCAAGCTTTACAAACAAATACTTACCATGCAAGCTTTACAAACAAATACTTACCATGCAAGCTTTACAAACAAATACTTACCATGCAAGCTTTACAAACAAATACTTACCATGCAAGCTTTACAAACAAATACTTACCATGCAAGCTTTACAAACAAATACTAACCATGCACGCTTTACAAACAAATACTTACCATGCAAGCTTTACAAACAAATACTTACCATGCAAGCTTTACAAACAAATACTTACCATGCAAGCTTTACAAACAAATACTTACCATGCAAGCTTTACAAACAAATACTTACCATGCAAGCTTTACAAACAAATACTTACCATGCACGCTTTACAAACAAATACTTACCATGCAAGCTTTACAAACAAATACTTACCATGCAAGCTTTACAAACAAATACTTACCATGCAAGCTTTACAAACAAATACTTACCATGCAAGCTTTACAAACAAATACTTACCATGCAAGCTTTACAAACAAATACTTACCATGCAAGCTTTACAAACAAATACTAACCATGCACGCTTTACAAACAAATACTTACCATGCAAGCTTTACAAACAAATACTAACCATGCACGCTTTACAAACAAATACTTACCATGCAAGCTTTACGACGGTTTAAGTACAGGTCATCATCTTCTTTTTCTTTGTTTTCACTGCCTGTTGCTGTAAAATCAGTATTTATAAGGCTGTCAACAGTGTGGATAATGAAAATGAAAACAGCAACACGACTTATGTCAACCTTAATGTTTACAAACAATTTGTTGTGAAAAGCCACAGAATCACAGCATGCTGTGTGTCACAGAATGCTGTTTAACCTCTGATGTAGTGCAAATACTTCCAAGGTTAGCTATACCTGAGAAAATGCAGTGGATATGCAGGCAGCCATTTTTATCTACACCTCAGTTGGACGGTCTAGTGCGTGGCTAGTGGAAAAAAGGCATTACTCCATAACCATGCACACGTAATATCTGTATGTAGGTTCTTATAAAGCTTGTAAGTCTCCAAAAGATAGTTTTGCAATCCCTGAAATGGTGGGCTTTAATAATAGTTCAGTTTCATAAAATACTTTATGATATGTTTTAATTAGTTTTTCTTTTAATCATTTTGTAGATGTCAAAGAAAATGAAGAAGTTAGAGAAAGAAACAACTGTCTGGAGAACTCGCTTTGAGAGTTGTAACAAGGCCCTTATAGACATGATTGAAGAGGTGAGTAGCATTTAATCAGAAAATAAGCAGTTAGCATGTATTCACTGTATCTGTATTTTCTTGCATGAAATCAGGATGGCCAGTCAATGGGTTCTGTGGTGTATTAAGATATTTACATTATGTTCATACAATGCTTCTGCTTTAAAACACCTTGATTCAGTAATCCATTTTGCCTCTGGTAAGGTACTGCGGCAAGCAGTACTGAATGATATTTTGAACTAATAGAGCATCTGCTATGTCATAACCAGGGATCCTAGGAATCTGTTTGCTGCAGAATAACTCAGAAAAACACAGATTTTCTATGCTGTCTGAGAATTTTTAGTTTTACACTTGGGGCGGGGCAAAAAACATGTAAGGCTTTTTTTTGGTTGTTTGATAACCAAATCAATACACTTATCATATATAATTATCAATACAGGCAATTTTGCTTTAAATTGAGTAAATATACTTGTTCAATAAAACTGCTTCTGGTGTATAGAGGTCAAGGTTGAACGAGGCACACTGTCAGTGTCACAGTTGAAATGTAGCTACAGTTTACTTCAGTATCCAGTGTGTTGTTACTACTGAACAAGCTGTTTAAAGATGCCCAAAATGATAAAAATCACCCCTAAGGATCAGGTCAATGAGTTTGGCAATAGCCATCCAGGTGACAAAGACTAACTCGAGATAAACTAATATGACGACTATTTTTTGGTTTGTATTATTAGTACACAGACGTATTTGTAATGTTTAAAGTAAATGCTTATATTATTGATTGATGGCACTCTGGTGCGCTTATAACTTCCTTCGAATTTGAAAGTGTACCAATAAATACTTCCTGTGTTAACTCTTATTCAATGGTACTGTTTGTGTATCATATAATGTGTATAACGGGGGGACTCCATTTTAACCTTTGATTTTAATTGCAGAATAACGCTGATTTTTTTTTTTTTTTTTTTTGATAATTTTTTTTTTTTTTTTGCGGGAAAACAGGATCCCTGGTCATAACCAAGCTTGTGTCAGAAACTCCAACATTAGCAGGTTGTCTTATTTGGTAAACTTAAATAAATATTTGTTGATCCACTGCATTTATCATAGTTTGTAAAGGACAGGATGATGGGTGCCCAAATAGTCTAAGCATCTACGTTTACCAGACTGTAACAAGAAAACCAAAAAACACTGTGTGGTTTAATGTATTGCCGGAGTTTTACTGAAAAGCTTACTGACTCTCTGTCTTTCTGCAGAAAACTGTGAAGGAGAAAGAGTTTGAGTGCTTCCAGCTGAAGATCCAGAAGCTGGAGAAACTGTGTCGAGCCCTGCAGGACGAGAGGACCGTGTTATACACAAAGATTTCGGAAATACGTGGCATAGGGGACGAGATAAAGAAGGTGGAGGAAGACAGCGAGGACGAGACTGCCAAGGAGGTCAAGCCATTCCCTTTGTCTCAGCTTCCAAGCCTGAAGACAGAGGATACCAGCATTCAGGATCTCACTGCTGCTTTCAAGATCTCCCATCTCATAGAGGAGGAGGCGGGCCCTTCCAAAGCAAGTCAAGTAGCAGAGGTTGAAAGATTACCAGCTCCACAGCCTGAGACAGCTGCTCCAATCAACAGTGAGAGCCCAGCAGAATCCGCTTCTGACAAGCCAAGTGCCACCCAGGAGAACACCCAGGAACAAACAGACAGGGACATGGAAGCAGTTGACTAAAACTGGACTGCCATTAAAATGAATTTAGTTTCTACATTAACCCTAGCAGAGTCTGAAGTTTTTCTAATATCAATTTTCATCCTGTAAACTATTTTAAAAGTAACAGTAAAAATAGAGTTTGATGGAGATTATTTACATTTTGTGATATTTAAAATTATTCAAGGTTAAACCGAAAGACCAGTGTGTATCACAGTAACAAAGTAAAAACACAGATAATAACTGAATTAAAAAGAAGCCATTTTTATTTTTATTTTGACCCCTTAAATACAAATTGGAAGAGAGAATTTCAAAGTGAGAGAAGAGAGAGACAATTTATCCTGTTTGCATGGAACAGTGCGTATTTTCCTGTAATGCTTTACCTTGAAGTCTTTGAACTGGATTTATAAGTTTGTTTTGCTAGCTTAATCTGATGAAAGTTATGTATTCAAGTGGCAGTACAGTCTGAATTTGTCATTTTTTGTATTTCATTTAGCCTTATTATATATTTAAATCATCTGGTTATAATAAGAATCTGATATACTAAATAATTAAAATTGCATACATACATTGTTTTTTAATATAAAATAAATAGCAAGTTAAAACATAGAAAAACTGCATAAATTGAAGCCCAGACCTATCTTACAAAGGTATTCTGGGGTCTATTCAATTAATTAAAACAGTACAGGATCTAATTAGTGATGCTATCTATCTAAATGATAAAAATAGGACCCCACTGGCATTTTAGAAAATGTCCTATTATTACAGTTATTTATAACCTACTTATGCAAGGCCCCTATTTGAGTGATCTAAACACCTGTCATGTTTAGCTGTGCTGGGAGAATGTCCTGCTGTGTACAATCTTGTACCCAACCTAGCCAGCTAATTCCCACATAGCTGTGTAGTACAGTACTTGTCATCTCTTTATTACCATATTTACAATTGTCACCATTACTAAATTATCTTCAGTAGTATGTGTTTGTAGTATGTGGCAATGGTAACTCAAGCATAGCTGCTCTTGACAGAATGGAACAAAATGGTTTTCATTTTTAAATTATTTCATTACAGAGCCTGGAAATGTGCTGGTTGTGTTTTCTTAGAATAGGTCACATATGCTGATTTGTAAATTCACTTTTATATACAAATATACAGTACAGAATACATTTAAAACTCAAAACGCAATCAAGGAGACCGGCCTTCCTCTTACTGTCTCTAATCCATTTAAATCAAAATAAATTATTTTTGACAGTTTAGTGTAGTAGTCGGTATGTGGCTTTAGGCGCCTAAAGCTGCCATAAAAAGAAGGAAAAATATCCTTCCCTAATTTGCCTTTGAAAGAGAACCTATTCGGTATATCTCATTTTAATACCATTAAACAAGCTGCTGTAGGACTCAATCTAGTTAATTTCCCCTGAAGGAAAAGTGAATAATTTCCAGTTGACAGGGTGACATTTAACAACAGCGTGCTCACGGTGATGACTGTAGACGTGCCAGGCAGCAGGCATGGTCATTATCACTATTGACAAAACCTGACAGTGTATAATAAAAGGCTATGTAGTCAGGGTTTTTCTTCTTTGTTTAGGTTAGGTAACAAGCAGATAACATGTTTCAAAGTAATTGAATGTAAGAATCCTACATGAGAGTAATGAGGCATGCAGAGGATCCACATGAGGCACATGACAGATGATGTCTGTAACATATGAAACTCATTTTTAAAACCTTGCAAATGGATTCTGATGAAATGTACCTAATTTAAAAATTACAAATCTGCTTTGCTTTTGTATTTAAAATTAAAGTATATGTTGTTTTGCCCAGTGCACATAAACTTGCAAAAATGGGATTTGCTCTTTTATTTTATTATCAGAGACGTACTCAAAATAAGCTTTGAACATCACAACCACATGGTGGAAGTTCTCGATCCCTTTAGCTTTTCACTTTTTTTTATTGAAGGTATTAGATTTAAAAAGTTCCTTGTCCAAATGAAGGATGGCAACCGCAAAAGTGCTGTCATTCACCACCCATGGGAATAGATACCTGCATTATTTTTTCAGGGAATTCCTAGGCTGGGTTTGAACCAAATACCACCAACATCTGAACAAAAGACTAAAAGTTGGGTTATGACATGTTAGTGAATGTGTTTAATATTGGGAAGTAATTTGTGAAGTACTTTCAAAGTGTGGAGAACCTCATGGATCTTTCTGAAATGCATTCATATATGTTTTTGCCAAACATATGTTACATATGTGAGCAGGAGGATGATGGGAAATGTAGTTCTGAGAGGTCCATGTGAAGCCATCTTGAGGCAGGGAATGCAATTTGTTTTTAAAAATTAAAGTGGTCAAAAGGTAAAAAAAATAAAAAAATAAAACAATACACACACCTTACGTAAACAGTTGTTGCAACACATGGGCACATGTAACAATAAAATAAAAAGGTCCTTATACAGACTTTAATTTTGTTATCATTCAAACTCACCCATAACTTGCTAGTTTTAAATCTGTAAATACACTGCTAATCCAGTTATAAAAAAGGAAAGAAAAAAAGACACAACACAATGAACTGCTTACCATGATGTCAAACACTTTAATCAAGAGTATTTACATTCTTTAATAATCTCATTTTACAAAAAAAGTGCATTCAGACAATCGCACAATGCAAGAGTTTTATTATGAGTGTGAAATATGTTTAACATGTTGCCTTTCAGGTTATTCCACCATTGCTGCTGTTTTGAGTTTTCTCATCAGTCTGACAGAGCAGGAGATTGAAGCTCTTTTATATCTACCTGTAAGCAGCATTGTGGGCAAAGGGAGCATTTACCCACAGAGCCCTGCTGCTGTGCCTCAAACCCTACATGTGGAGGAACCTGGAGCTGTATAAGAGAGTGGGCACTTTGGTGTCCATGTTTAGTTATTTTATAGTCCATAAAAAGACAGTCCTCTAGGAGAAAACAGGTGCAGGAATGACTGAAGACAGCCACACAAAAATATTGGGAAGGATGTGAAACTTAAAACGGGGGTGATTAGGTCAAAATATAATTTTTCCAGCATTATATTTAGAGCCCTGTGAAATTATTTTTATTTTTTATAATTTTTCACAAATTTCATTTTATTAGATACACGTTAATAAAAACAACTCAAATATATGTATATCAATAATAGTATAGTATACATCACTTTTTAACGATATACATCATGTTTATTAAACATTTTCTGGTTTTTTTTAATAACATTATGATCTAAACAGACCTCACTCAGAAAAAAAAAATGGTCACCATAATTTCTCATTAGTGGCAGTAACTGTAACGTACAGTCCCCCACTCTTTTTAATTAATAGTAAATACTGCCCATGCCCTCTATAAAAATACAATAGCATCAAATAAATTATATATATTTACAGTGTCCTACTATTGTGGGGCTGTCATAACAATTGCACATACAGAGATAGGAATTGTAGTTCAAGCTTGGGGAGGTATAAAAGAATATAACAGTATACAGCAAGCTTGGGGTTTCTCAGTATTTAAACACTAAGCAAAGCAGATTCATTCATTCACATTCATTAAAAACCAAAACAGCATTCGCTCCAGTGCAAAGTTTGCACTACTTGAAATAACAAAAAATTAGCATACTAATACAAAATATAAGCAAACAGCCACATTTTCCCCAAAAGGAATAAACAGCTATTGCTTAACAACGGTATCTTTCAACTTGCATTCCAGACAACAGTTGCAAAATCTGCATATCATTATTTTGTCACCATTGTTATGCGTGGTTTATACATTTTAGAAACAAAATGGTGTCCCCCTCCATCTCTGTATTTCCCGTCACTTGTTTGTTTATCTCGGTCTGTGTAATCCTATCCTGCATGTGGGCATGTTGTGTCTCCCCTGTGATTGGCTGCCATTTGTCTGTGCCCATTGCTCCTAATGGGCAGCTGAGGGCCAATGGGATGTGTGGCCAATAAGGGGACAGGGCTAAGGTGAAAAGAAGGCGCTCTGATGCCATTTTGTGTTGTTATTGTTGTTGTTGTTGGTCTTGTAACCTGAGTAGCTGGCAGAGTGTGGTCTTTGTGTGTGAGAGAAAGGCCTGCTAAATAAAAACCCTTTGGAATGAAAGTGTCTCTCATTTTCTGCTTCATGCTGAAACGCTACACTATGTTTGCTTTATAAAGATTTTTCGTTTTATTTTTGCATGTCGTTTTATTTCATTTATAGGTTGCATTTCGTTTTATTATTTTCTAAAAACACGGGGCTCTAATTATATTGCTCTGTAAAGTAAGTGTGAAGCACTCTGAATTAACAAAAAACAAACTGAAACACATAAAAGAAGAGCATAAAAATACTAAAAGAGTGCAATAAAACACACTATAGATAAGAAAACATTAAATGAACCAGCAACACCTATAGGTACACCTCGACCTCAATCCTATTGTATTTGTTATACAACAGTATTAACACTGACACACATTGAGGCAAAATACATATTCCCCATATAATTTTAATTGTGTTTTAAATAAAACAATACATTCATGCGAGACACCGTTGATGGTTAAAAGGCTTACCAGCCAAATTCAGAAGCCAGACTGACCAAACACTTGCTAGAAGAAGAAAAAAACTACCTATACTTATTACCGTTAACAAGAAAATCATTGCCAAAGACATTATACATAAACACAAATTAATACTGTCCTCGTTAAGATTTTTTTTTTTCAATGCCATTGTGTAAAAAGATAGAGGCATTTAACCTTTCTCATACAATAAAATAGTTTTAAAGTTCATAGCTGTAAAACAGATGCAGAAATTTAAAAACGTGAAGAAAAATACTATGGCTTTTAAATGGACAATACACAGCATGTACAACAATACTGGTCTCTGCTCCCAAAATAATTAATTGTTAAGGCATGGAGGGTAGATTTTAAATGGGTTGGAAATTGTCCCCATTTGAGATAATGACGTGTGATCACCCTCCCCTGTGACACTATTTTCTATTGATTTTGAACAGAGACAGGGACAGGGACAGGGACAGGGACAGGTAGTGCTGCAGTAAGCTTAGCTGGGAATGTTCCCGCTCATATATGTCCAGTTTGCTTTGTGTTTGCTTATTTTCTTTGCTGATTCTGAAGAATTGAAATTCATAGATGAATAATTATATGTAGGACCAAGATGACTGAACACATTTTTTGCAGCCTGTGTTGTTTTTTTATTTGGTTTTATTTCCATTTCTGGTCAAATTTAGGTCCAACCCAGACAAAAATAGAGAAAAATATGCATTCAGCATTACGTCTGTACTGTATATAAAATGCAATTAATTTCTTAATCGGCTGGCTTCACAGACCCTGATTAGCTGTTGGATTATCTAAATTAACATTTAGTCGTCCAGGATTAGTGCTAATCAGGGAATGTGTAACTAGACAATTAAGAAATGAATTGGGGCAGCAGTGTGGAGTAGTGGTTAGGGCTATGGACTCTTGACCGGAGGGTCATGGGTTCAATCCCCGGTGAGGACACTGCTGCTGTATCACTGAGCACATTACCTAGATTGCTCCAGTAAAAACCCAACTGTATGATATCTTGTAACAATTGTAAGTTGCCCTGGATAAGGGCGTCAGCTAAGAAATAAATAATAATATAGAGTGCAGACATCAATGTGCACCTTGCCATTTATTGTGAATTTTTGCATTGAAAGCAGCATCTCATACATAGAGGGCAGAGTACAAGCTGTTAAAGTGTTTTTCTGGGCAGAGTTTCTTGAAACTAAGGAAGGAAATGGCACAGCTGCAATGGAGGTTGGAGTCGGATTGGAGGCGAGTTTGAGGATAAAACTGAACTTTGCTGTTTTGTTTTGCAGTGTTGGGAATCCAGTAGCTAAGCAAACTGCTTGCAGATCGATGTCCAGTAACATACATTATTTTCCTTGATACCAGCCTGGCTTCTGAAAGTAGGTGCACCGCTGTACTTCTCAAGCATCGTTGCGAGAGACTGGCTTTGTTGTTTAGTTTTGGCATCATGTCGCTGAGGAAATGTATTCCCATCGGTTCATGGGAGTACAAGTAGGGTCTAGTGTCAGGATTAGCTGAGGTGCTCCGAGTGGGAGCAGGTAAAACGCTGTTACATCTGAAGGGCATTTTGACAAATATTGCTTTAGATTATCACAAGCTCTGCACCGGACAACTGGGGTCTGTTTTTAAAAAACTGGAGACTTGAATACTAGTCGTCAGTTGAACTTGCACTGGCATAAAATTACCTTAGAATGTTGCTGGGGTTTTCTGGACATATGTCCTTAAAGAAAAACATATGGACCTTCATTTTATGCCAGTCTTTAAATACATTAACAGCCCATGTTGTAGTCTTTTTAGCTTTTTGTCATTATGTGTCTATTGTTGACAGTTTCTATTTTCAGTTGGATTACTGGTGCTGTACCAGTTCTCTGGAGTTTCATCCACAAATATATTAAAGAAAATGGGTAAAATGTCACTCATTTTGTGGCAGTAGTTTTATAGCTAAAAAATACAATTGCAGTTTGTCATGGAATTTTGATGATGTTGTGTGTATTAGGGCAGCAGTGTGGAGTAGTGGTTAGGGCTCTGGACTCTTGACTGGAGGGTTGTGGGTTCAATCCCCAGTGGGGGACACTGCTGTTGTACCCTTGAGCAGGGTACTTTACCTAGATTGCTCCAGTAAAAAAAAGCCAACTGTATAAATGGGTAATTGTATGTAAAAATAATTTGATATCTGTATAATGTGAAATAATGTGCTATCTTGTAACAATTGTAAGTCGCCCTGGATAAGGGCGTCTGCTAAGAAATAAATAATAATAATAATATTGATTTATACAGTGTGAAGCAGCTCATTAATATGCAAGCCATGCATATGCGCTATATGCTGTTTAACCAATCAGAGGTTGTTATTTTTGTGAAAGCAGTTTATGGAAAAAAATATTTTCACAGCACAACATTTTCATCACCTCCAGGCCTAACGTGTGGCTTAGTAAATAAATACAATTTTTGATAGTAGAACTTGTTAATGTTTAAGTTAGTGCATCCCGAAGTACTGAATATTTCTTTAGATCAGTGATACTCCACAGGCAGCCAGTGGGCCAAATGTGGAGCGTGAAGACCACCCTAGTGGCCCACTAGTCCTCCTTTTAAAAGTGAATTACTCAATTAGGTATATTAAATCCATGTCTTGTTTAAACGTGCAAGAATTACACTATCATGCACTGTCTATCTTGATTTTAGTAGACGGCTACAGTGTGTTTCCTATTAGATACTATGCTTGCGTATTGTTCAGCATTGGCTGTATTCGATGTTCAAGCAAAAACACTGTCCACCTTTTCAAAATTTGCTGAGGAAAACGGCTGCAAGAGGGAGTAAGCGCCGTAAAGCGGACAGCGAAAACTGTTAGTTTAAAGAGCTGATTTTCCCAAGCTTATTATGCCAAGCCACTGTAGCAGTCTGTAAAGTTGCAAACGTGAAAGATCATTTTGAAACCATGCACAGTAATTTCAACGCGGCCCATCCTCCTGGCAGTGCAGCAAGGCATGACAAAATTGAAAATCTGAAATCTCCATATCAGACTTCAAATACAATTCCCACAACATCAGCAGTGGTACAGGAAAAAAGCAAAAGCAGCATTTCTACGTGCAATGTGGGTATCAGCTAAAAAGAAAAAAACCTTTCATGGATTCCGAACTTGTCAAGGAGTGCATGTTGAAAATACTAGACAAGCTGTTTGCCGGAGAGAAAAACAACGATGACATCCTCAACCGTGTGAAGCAAGTTCCATTATCTGATTCCACAGCAATGTGAAGAGTGGAAGTTATCAGAGAGGATTCTTTGTCAACACTGGTTAACGATTTAAAAAACACTAAATACATGTCTTTTGCATTTGACAAATCATGCAGAAAATAAATCTGCTTGTTATCGACGGAGCTCTCTCCGTGACAGGGAAAGAGAAAGGCTTTGCTTCCCGTTTGACAGCAATACACCCTTCATTACAAAGTCTGCACTGCATCATTCACCAGACTGTCCTGTGTGCAATGTTGTCTGGTTAACTGAAAAAAAAAACTATGGAATTTGTGATGAAACTGGTAAATCAACTGCCAGCCTACACCATTGCCTTTTTCAAGCACTTCTACACTTTAAGTTTCAGCAGACTACTATGACCTTTTACTGTATAACAACGTTCGCTGGTTAAGCAGGGGGTGAGAAGACCAACAAGGCTCAAGAGTTGTTTGATTATATGAATGACGCTGTCTCTGAGTAAGGCGTTGCCTTTCTCTGTGATATTACTGGTCACCTGAATTCTCTCAACCTGCATCTGCAAAGCCATGAAAGCCCTGTCGGGATGTGTTTGAAAAAGTGTGTGTGTGTTTCAGAGAAGCCTTGAAATCTTTCAGACAGATGTTACATTATCCCACATTCTGTGCTGTTGCTACAGATGAAATCTCAATGCAAATGATGCAAGAGTTCATTAATAATCTTATTAAGAATTTACAAATGCGATTTGACAACTTCAGAATTCCAAAGAATGTACTTGTATTTCTTCACGATCCATCTCTGCTGATGGGCCTTGCTCTTCTGAAGCAATGCAAATTCATGATTCTATTGGGGATATTGTTTAATCTGGCTGTGCACTCTACAACATTTCATGCCTCCTACTGGTTTCTTCAGAAAGAGAGATGGCCCGCTTTAGCCAAACTTGCAACCAGGTGTTTATCCATTCCGCCATATTCAGTAGATGCCGAGATACAAACAAGTGGTTACAAACCTGACCATAAGCCTCAAAGGAGATAACACCAGGCTGCAGCTCATGCATTCCGACAAAAGGAATTAGAATGAAATGCTAAGGATCAGCCGACTGGATTTGGAAGTACTGTTTAATTTTGCAACTGAACTCTCACTGCTCTTTTGCAAATACTACATATGGTTACATTTTGTGACAAAGCGTATTAAAGCATATGGCCGTTTTGCAAATACTGGTTGTTCAATTTTGCTTTTACTGCTGTTTTGCAAGTGTGGGCTACTGTATGTTAGGAGGTATTATTGTTAGCTACAACTCTTCACATATATGAAACAGCCTAAACGTTTTATTTCAAACAGTGATAAGTAGGGACTTAAGAACTAATGTTCTGGTTTTCAATGTGTATGTTTTTTTCTTATTGTTGTTTTTGAAGAAATTATCTGAATCCACCTTGAAAACAAGTATATACGTGCAAACCGTTTAAATATTTTATGACCGTACCAAAACAGCAACTTTATTAAAAAGAAGATGACAAAAAAAAATAAATAAATAAAAAAGACTGAATGGGACTTTTCAGGTTTAGTACTTTTGGGTTTGTCTTTTGCCGTTATGAGAATTGATAGGATACTCAAGACCTTTCATTTATTCTTGGACTTAAAATACATAGTAAAAGGGAAGGTAAAGGGGATAGCGTAGATAACTCTGCCACATACCTAACGTACAAAGGGATACCAAATACTGCAACACATTGTATTATTTTTAATCAGTTCCAAACCCAATCTTCTCTCTTTCACAAAAGGAATATATTTATCACATAATAAAACTCAGCATTGTAATCAACATGTTTCAATTTCAAAATACCCATCCCTTGTCAGCATTCTGTTGTTCTTTTTAAAAGTGGCACTTACCATTGAAAAGGCTTTCTCAAGTCCTGCCCATGTAATGCATTAACAAAAAGATTGTTTCACATGGTCAAGTTTTCAACTGCACTTAAAAGCAGGCCATTCATTAAAATAGAAACACTCAAATTGAGGACTGGATCCAAATTTTCTGGTTGTCATGGTTACCACCAATGGATTTGGGTAATGTCACACAATCAGAGTTAAGGCTATCAGGTATCTGCAATGAATATGAGGTGTAACACTAACATAGCAAGAACCAATTATTTTCCCCAACCAAACCTGGATTTGGAAAGCTCTGCATCCATGCAGAAATTTAGGAATGTAAATTAAACTGACATATGGACAATTATACTTTACCAAGAAATTATCCAAAGCTTTCTAGAAATTGTATTGTGACTCTGGGAACACAAAGAAAATACATACCAGGATATACTCTTCTCCAATCTTTGGAACTATCATGTAGGATATGGAACATCTAATCGCTACTCTAGATGTCCCTATTTTACCAGAGCTGTGTCTACATGTAGGGGACATATATATGTTGAGAATTGCTCATTGATCACAATTGAATGAGCAATTCAAGATATATGTAAACATTTCAATGTGACAAAGTGGACAAGTGAAAAGACAAAACACACCAGACACACTCTCAAATTAGAAATGTTAAAAAACTGTTCTTAAAGTTAAAATCACAATTAGATAAGTGGTCTACAAGAATAAAAATGCAAAAATGAAAATGTTATATACATGGGATAGATAGCGACACACAGATTTTGATGATCTCAAACACCACTTCCATGACACTTGGATAAGCAGTTCTCTATTTGTCTGTAAAACTCTATACATACAGATGGACATCCCCCCACTCTATCCCAAACTCCAGGGATAATAAAGGAACCTGACATGACATAGAAATTAACGTTAAACAGGTCCCAATTGCTTTTGTCAGTTGTTGAAGCACTCTGCCATGTGTCACATAAAAGAGAGAAGAGAGACCTTGAATACCAATATTGCTTCTGATTGAGAAACTAAAATCGTTATAATGTAAAATAGAAGTATAATTCAATCAATGGACCTGCCTGCATCAATGCAGTGAAACGGTTAAACCTATCTAACTTAAAATGTGAAAGCCACCTTTATGTTAATTCTCAATTTAACAAGACACTTGTCTTTTCACAGCCGCAGAACATCACACATGATTTCTACTGCTATATGCAGTGGATTTCACAGACACAAAACTTTGCTTGTTTACCTTTAAAAGAACTGAAAGGTCGCTTGCACATTTATTTTAAGAGGTTTTTGAAAGGGTTTCTATTTTGGCATATGGCAATGCTATACATAGCAACCTTTTTAAAATGCCCTGTAGGGGTTTGCAATTCAATCATTCATGTTTTTTAAGTGTATGGTATACTACACTATTAGCACCACAGTATAATCACCATGGAGTATTACACTACTGCAGAGAACTAGGCGCCATAACCCTGTGGGTATTATTACCTGAACATACTGCATCACAGTATAGCACATAGCAGGTGGCATACGGTTTTATTGCAGTAAGCTCCATTACCTTTTGTGTAAAGGAAGGTGATCAAAATACAATGCTTTATTGCCGATAGAACAATGGCTAAGGACCCTTACAAGCACATAATATCAAGTACTTGGTTTCTTTGGCATTGCCCTTTAAAGAGGGTGTCTTCACTGCAGCCTCACATTTAGTGCACCTTCCCAACACAGAAGCAGTAAGTACGTTTTCTCATCTACTATGAAGATTCATAAACTGCAAAGGACCTTTCTTTTTTCTTCTTTTTTATAAGCATACATGCAAAGCGTAGTGTCCTTTTAACAGATACAAGACTTCATAGCTCAACTGGGAACAGATCACTAACTGTACTGTATTTACATCCCACAAAAAAGATCTCCAAAATCTCAAACAGTTGTTTTCAAAGGACACCAAAAGCTTTGTCAGTTGCCTTTAATGTGGCATGCATGTGGAAATTCTGTTTGTAGATTTTGAACCTCATGGCCACAATTAAGTCAGCATGGCTTCAACTTTTTTTCCCTTTGGGAGTATCCTAAAAGTAATCAGTGAAACTGTTCCCTGAAGAAAACTCCACTTTGATACAAGGCATTCCCAGATTTTTACCGCACTCTTCACATGTCATCAATAAATGTCAGTTCCAATGCAGGCAACAACTCAACTGATTTTAGTAGGTATCTACCGCTTTGACTGTATAACCAATAGTTACACAGCTGCATATTTTCAGTTGCTTAATACATTACTTCCACCTCAGCTGCTGTCTCATGCTTTCACAAAAATAAATTTAGGTCTTTAAGATATTCATCAACCTTGATAGTTTCATATTGGCAAAAAAAACCCTAAGTAGGGACATTTGACTGGCATAAAATCTAGCACACATTTGCATCAAGGTCTCAAGGCACTTCACAATCAAAGACAAAATTGTATTACTAATTCTTAGATGCACTTTTCAGGGAATCCCAAATAGCTTTTGTCTCATCACTCAAATATAACAGGGCCATACGAATTCCATTAGGTATTGCAAAATACATTATTACAGAAGGTAGAACAGGGTGCAGGAATGTAGCAGGAAACTGAAACTCGCTATACTTCTGTAAGCAAGGGCTAGTGAGCACAGACTATTTACTGGCACTGAATTATAACTGAAATGTGTTTGAAACTGTACCAAAGTTAATCACATTTAACTGACATTCATCCATGTCATGTAAATAGCCATGGAGGCCCACTGTCTTGGAACCCTGTTAATTCCATACATATGATACTGCAAAATCTGCGTTAAAATACACTTTTCTACAAAAAAAGAAAAATCTGGTTTAGATACATTCACTCGTCACAGTTTTTTGTAACTTTTTTTTTTATCTCAGCTTTACAGACACATTTGGAAGTTCCTTGTTTCTTTTTCTTTAAGTTACTATTTGCTGAGTTTAATGATTTGTATGCTGAATTAACATTGCATTAAAGTAAAAATAAGTTGTTTTTGTGCTTTTTTCCCTTTACCCTTTTTTGTTGAAAAAATAGGATGCTTTTTGTTAAAGAATACATCCTACAGAAAAAGAAAATTAATATATGAATAACATATTACCTAGAAAAAAATATATACTACACTAGCAAATCGTTCGTCAACAGGCCTCTAGCACTTTGTAAGAGGAGAATGGCTTGACAAAGTGATAGTCTAAATTCCCGCAGTGGGGACACTGCTGTACATTGCTGTACTCTGAAAAATACTGCATCCCCACTTGCACGTCTATCACAGGCTTCCCACAGTGCTTACAGTTGAGACGGGCCTGGGAGTGAGCGGGAGGCAAGAATGAAAAGAAATTAGAAAACATTAACAAAAATACATGCTTAGAAAATGAAGAAAATAACACAGCATCATTTCATGACACTAATGAGGTGCTTTGTCCCCTCTCTCACGTGACATTGCTGGACTGTTACTAAACTGTTTCATATTTTTTATTGTAATGCCAGCAATAAGCTAAACAAGTATCAACATTATATTTACTTTCAAATGCCACGTTTAATTTATTTATTTATTTATTTTTACGGAACTTGCTACTCCTCAGAATGGAAAATCAGTATCCCTACACAGAAACATCATCATGTATTATGTACTTGTGTTTAGAACCTTATGTACCAGAGCGTACCAGGAATTCTGTTTAAATAAAAGTACAGGTAAACCACAGACTATTCGAACATAAAAAACACATTCTTACTGAGGCTGCATACAACAATATACATTAGAAAAACATTATTCAGTTAATGCCTTAAAGACTTGAAGCTCTGGGTTAAATGCCACTCATTCACTACTGCTGCCATAGTCCCTTCATCACCACCAAAATCAAAAAATGTTGAAGAACAAAAAGGAACTTTTAAAAATTCCCTTTGTTTGTACTTTATGTGTGATTGCAGTTTCATTGTGGGACAGAATATTCAAAACTATGGATAGCAATAAGCCTTACCCCACCCCTACCTTCACCTTCACCTTCAAATACTTACTTGACAACACGGAGAGGCAGCAAGTATGTCATAAGTGTACATGGTTCCCAACTGGTGCCAGCGACCGTCCCATTGGGATTTGCATTTAATACATATAATTTTATGAACCCCCTCTAAACAGTCTACACAGACTGCATACAGGTGCATCAGCCTCCCTTCAAAAGAGAAAAAGAAAGTTATTTGATACAGAATATTAGCCTCTTAGTTTAACATTTCAGGTTATATTTAAACATTTTCATATTCGATGTTGCTCTAGGATTATTATTTTATTTCATTTTTTTTAAACAGGATCTCATTTTGGAATCATCTTGCATTCATTATGACAGAACAACCAGGCAAACCTCACTTTTCTAAATTACAACACACTACTAATCAGAGCTTCATCTAAAAGGAATTCTCCAAATTCAGTTGTTAGACACTTGCATTATACTTGGGATATAAAGAGAATACTCCATAAAGCGCTGTGGTTATTTCATGCATGAGGAAAAGAAGTAAACAACCCACTCGACCCATTTGTGGAATAACTACATTACTCAATGAAAAACAAGGAGTCTTGTTAAATAATTCTGGTCGTATTTGTGGGAACATTTTTGTGATGCACAGGAAACAAAATTCAGTCCAATTTTATCACACAGGATTGTTCTCCTGGTAAAATTTGTAACACAAATGACCAGCCCCTTACAGTAATACCAATTGCAACTTTGCTAATATTCAAACCATTTGGTTTCCTCTGTGTTCATATGGAATTATTTACATTAAGTTTACATTATCAAGTTGCAACACACATTTTTATTTTAAAATAACTTTACTGTATTGCCTCAAAACACAAATACTGTAGCTACAAAATATATAAGCTGTTTCTGCATTATACTACAGACACACACTGCTATGCATTATACTACAGACACACACTGCAAATAAAATGGGTGTTCAGTGGCGTATCACAATTAACTAGCAAGAACAGCAATTATCCTTGTGCAGCAGTATAATACAGTGTTTCTGCAGGTTTTCAAAGGGTTAACAATGGCTTCATTATTAGGCCATTTTGTTTATGAATACCACTGTTAATTTGCTGTTGTGATTAATATTTTTATGATAAACAGGAACAATACCTCTACAAATGGAGTTGGGTCTATGCCTACCAATTATTTAATTTTAGACTACAGGTGTTTGGAGGTGAAATAAACGTACTGATCACAATTACTTTTAAAAGTATTGCCAGGCAAACACAATGCAATCAATACCAAAAACAGAGTTCTCTTTCTGCAAATGTCTTGAATTCATTTTAAACCACACGCTACTGATGATAATTAAGGCTGTAAGAATTTTTTTTTTTATTATTATTATTATTATTATTATTATTATTTTTATCAAGGTGTGGCCACTGTGTATTAAAGTTGCGGTTTCGGCATGGTCATAAATATAAACAGTTTGCACATGTAGCTTTCAAGATAGATTTTTGTTCATTTGTTCTAAAAACAATATGAAACAAATACGGGGGGGGGGGGGGGGGGGGGGGGGGAGCGTAGCTTATTCTGAAAGGAAGTTTCCACCGATGAATAAACGTCTTTCAAAGAATATTAACTTTTTTTATAATTCTGCCTACCACGTTTTTACTTCATTGGTTTATCCTAGAACAGATTAAAAAAAAAAAAGAATTGTACAAGAATGTAGATGCAGTACATCATTCTAGAAGGTGACTGGTATACGCTGTTCCAGCATAATATGAATAAAATATACTGCTACTTATGATAGGGCAGCATAAAGTATGCACTTCAGTATGTCAATAGTTTATTCTAACATTTTCAACAGCACTAATGCATACTTATGACACACTGCAGACAAACAGAAAGCAATTACCTTGTAAGTGACAAGGAACATCATATTCAATCTCATCGTGCCGTGAGGGGCTAAGGAAGAGAGTCCCGTCAACGAGTGGGAACTGCTCGAAGATGGGCAGTGTCCTGTGGCACAGGGCACAGTTGACCACGTTCCTGTGGCTGGCACTGAGCGCTGCCAGGATGAACTTCCTGAGGTCTTCCCCCTGGCCAACCTGAGCATCGTCCTCCATGCGCACATGGTAGGTGTTGATCTTATGGCGAGGGATGTGGGCCAGGAGCTCGGACAGGTCCAGCCGCCGTAGGAACTGCACTGGGGCATCCCCAGAGGGTAGCCGGGGCATCTGCAGCCCGGCCGCATGCTCAAAATAGGCGTTCCTTACAGCCCCTGCGCTAGTGGACATGTGCTTCCGGTGGCTCTCCATATGGACAGCATTCTTGAGGAACTCGCCTAGGTGTCGGGAGCTGCGGGGCCCACCAGAAGAGGGGGAAGAGAAGAATGAGAAACCCAAAGGCGGGGACTGGCCAGGTGAACCACAGGGTGAACGGAGGCCAAGGTTGTTGCTGCAGGAGAAGCCTGTTGCACCTTTCTCCTGCGAGTTCTGTCTGTCTATGGATTGCCTTCGTGGCAGGTCATGGCCCACAGACCTGGGCACTGGTTTGTTTCCTGGCGGATGCTTCCCTTTCTTGGGGACCTCGGGCAACTCTCCATCAGCACTATAGCTAAGCCTGCCAAGGCTTTTCTCAGGCAGCACCTTCTTCTTTCGGTCATCTTGCACGCGCTTCACCTGGTACCAGTCTGTGTCTTTCTTAAGGTGGCCCTGTCCACAGCGGCAGGAACAGAAGCGGAAGGCAAGGTCATACCCCTTCTTTGTCCACATGTTTTGCCGGCACTGCTTTTCGTTCCAGCTGCGTGCCCGGCCAATGCAGTTAAACTGTACCAGAATACTACTCTCCCACTCGAAGAAGCACTGCAGGTGCATCCAGTTTCCGTAAGGGCACAGCTCACTGTTGCAGACCACCCTCTGATAGTCATCCTTCTCCAGGTCGATAAGTCTGCCCAAACTGCAGATCAAAGGGGTAGCACAGGGTGCTTCTGTAAAAGCCAAGAGAGTTACATTAATCTACAGTACACTTCAATCAATCCCTGCAGAAGATAAATATAAATGACACTCCTAATCCAAAACAAATAATTATCTTCCTACTTACTCCTTGAAATAATACCGAACCGAATACCAAATCTACCAAAACTGTCAAGAAAACTGAAGGAAACTGTTGAATGAAAAACAGACTGGCAGCTACTTACAAGGGACGTGGACAATCTACAGTTTTGAGCCTTTTAGTTAATAGTATTTTTATTACCGAATAGAAATATATCCCTGAATAAGATTTCAGTTTGAAACTTACACAATTTACCACTAGCCACCTCCCCCCACAACAGAAACATCAAAATACAGAACTGTTTACTTGACCTTTACAAAAAAGGAGAGATGCATCTTTGTCATAACCCTCGATTTATTAAACAAATAGAAACTTTACCTGCTGCCACAAGGTTAAATGAAAGAGTGCAGGGGAGTGCAAAGCTATCTATAATAATGGTGTTGCACTATTCTGATAGATACTGTTTACTGTAAAAAAAAAAAATTCAAGCAATACAAGGCTCTCCGGATAGAATCACCACCACAATTAAACAAATTTACTAAACTGCTCAAGCAATTCACACTCACTTTACATGTCGAATACATTGCAGTTTACAGAGGTGAATTAAAAAACCTGACCTGCCTTAAAGTGTCCCGAGGTTCTGGAGCCTATTGACAACCCTATGAGGAAAAAATTACCGTGATGAGTGACCTTAATCTCCCTGCAAAATAAAACCTACGTTGATTTAAATGTACCGTGTGTGTAACACATATCAAATAGGCTATGAAATAGTTTCAAAAATATTTTAATAAAACACAGCAGTTCCCAAATAAATCAACTTGTATTGGCACATTACAAAGCATATTGTTCAACAACGTCTTGCACATCTGACAGTTGTAAAGTTACAAAAAATATACATTTCTGTGCACCGATTTTTTTTTTTTATCTCAGTATGATCTCTAGAAAACATTTGACAGACAAAGCAACAAAACACAAAAGTCTACAACAGTTTGCCATTACTATATATTACAGGTTTACTGCATAACTTTACTCCATGAAAAGTGTGATGTGAATGTACTGTTGCTTACAGAGATATATTTGCATTCAGCAGCTGTGTGACATGTTTAGTGCGAGCGCCACCAGTAATTTAGGGAGTTGAGCGCTGCAACAGAGTTCATAAAACGTGTTCTTGTTATTAATACAACAGTTACGTTCAATACCGGATTCATGTTTTTTATTTAAATAAGAACTGCACACATTGGAGGGATGTATTAAAATTCAGTTTACCGAATCCTAAGTATTCGCCCGAATCTGAACCCTGCTCAAAAAGTAGGTATTCAGACCGAATCCGAAACCAAATCCTGGATTCGGTGCATCCTTAGTAATAAACCAGACTGTATGCAGTTTCACTGTCAGCCACCAGGTGTGTTTATTATTTACAGGTAAGTATTTTTGTTCAAGTCCCACCACAGACACAAACAATCCCCCACCATGTGCTTTCCTCTTTCAATCTCACTTATTGCTGAAGTCCTGTTTATGGCGACCTCTAGGGGTAAGTGGTGGAACACTAGCATCTTCCTGAAGGTCCAGGTGAAGGTTTTCCAGAGGTGGCAGTGAAGGCTCCCAGTAACAACCAAAGGTAAGTATTTTCAACCTTGTTTGTTGTATAGTTGCCACTTGTGGTTTTCCCTGGTAATTGTCTTTGTTTCTTTCCACAGATACCTCCACTCAATTCCAGTGAGAATTAAAACAGACAATGAATTAATCTTGTGTTTTGTCTTTCACTGCCTAAATCTTCAACACGTTCCATATATTTCTTTAATAACTTATTTTACACTCTGCCCTTAAAACACTTTACAACCCAGACTGTTACCAACAATGGCAATCTTTTAGTGAGGTTCATAGTGGTACTCACATTGCCTTTCTTGGTAAGAAGCCAGGATAGTGCGTTCTCTTCTATGCATCAGCATAAGGCAGTTCTTCCATGTTGTTCCTTGATGCCAGTGAATTCCAGCTGGAATCCTTGTTTAGTTCCTTGCAGTCCACTATTCTGTTTTTTCTTTTTAGGTAACTCGACAGACTCGCTAACTGCAAATACCCAACATAAACAATTTGACCAACTCTGTGTTTTAACTACCTCAATGATGCTAATCACACACAGTCAATAGCTTTGAATATAACAAACCAATCTGCTAATTCTTTTTGTTGTGTATCACAGAGAAGTTTAGCCCTTGCAACACATGCCTCTCTACACAAGTTACTTCCAACCTTCTTGAGCCATGACATCTTCCTTTTGATTCCCTAGGAGGTGGAACTTCCTGTTCCCCAAACCAATCAGCTCAGAAGTTTCTAGAACCCACTATCATCCCTGTCTTTCCAGACTACCAGCCACTAGTAGGCCCAAATTACACCCAAACTTTAAAATCCCAAATATAATGCATACAATACCAATATAAATTATTCTAGACTGGAGGTTCTGCACCCTAACATCCTATAATTTATGTAAGCGCCCTTCTATGACTTTGCCAAACTGTTTATAGTAATTATTTAAACAGATGCAAAAACTGACACTATTAACCAAAAGTTACTTTCAGGTGATATCAGTGACAATCTGGCTCACTAATGAAATGATTTTGTCTTCATTGGAATAAATTCCCTACTTACACAAAAAAAAAATGTGTTTAACTGTTTCATGTTTGTTATGGTCTGGTGTACGTACTGATCAAAATTAGCTAATTCATATTTTTTTATTTTATTTTAAAGGTTCAAATCATTTAATTTATGACACCCTTTCAAACAATACAAGCCTTTTACTGCAGACTGCATACACCAATACCCAGAAGATACATCAAAACATGCCTACAGTAATCTTCAATAACAGCTGGTACTCCAGACTCTCCCTACAACTCTCTGCCCCAGTGGATGTAAAAAATATCCCATTTGTTCTACAGTATGTGGTATTTCTGCAAGTGCTGTAATCATCTTTCCAGCATCTCCAGAGTCTTATAAACCACAACCTGCATATTTCAATAGGTTACAATCTAAAAGTCAACTCCCAATTATCCATGGGTAGATTATCCAGGTTGTGGATTAACCGTGCTTGCAAAAAAGGCAAAAAAATACAGGTATACTGTACAGTACGCATTCTTTCACGCATGCGCGGGTACCATTATGAGGTCAGCGACTCAGTGCCTTTGTGACTGCAAACATGTCAGCAAGTAAACTTCAACACGTGGTCTTAACAAATCAAGAAAAATTTGAAATAGTTGAGAAGCTGGAAAAGGCAGTACTGTAAAACAGCTTTCAGTGTAATATGGAATTGGTGAACAGCCGGTTCGTGATTTAAAAAAAAGAAGGAAGGTAGAGCTGATTTCATACGCGAGTCACTGATTCTTCAAGCAGTTTGTCTAAGAGGATGACCGACTACTTTAAGGAATTATAAAGTAAGTACAGTATACTGTATGTTTTTATAGGTTTTGCATTATCTGTGTTTTTCTTTGATCTGGGGCATCCCTCCCTTCCATTACACCAGATAATCGAGAGTTGGCTGTATTTTGAAACTCTTGTTTCACTCACAAACAAACTGTTGAGTTCAAATGTTTTAAAAAAAAACATGAAGTTGGTTCCTGTGAGGGCACAGAAAGTAAATTAACCTGTTATACCCTGTTTTGAGGACTGTCCTTTTTGGTCCTGAACAAATACTGAACCTACTTGGACAACAATAAACAACTCCTAGTATGTTAAACAGCTTTTACTACGATGTCCTCTGTGATGCCCAAAAGTATGCTTCTACTGAAAGGTCAGTTATTATTATCTACAGTAATTCTTTCACATGCCAAGTCATTACAGATGTAGTGGGCCTCATTTACTAAAGGTTCTTATGCGATAACACGCGTGTTATCCAAGGATAAGGCGCGTGCTAGATAATCCCGTATTTATCAACTACGATAAAGCGCAATTTAAAGCATAAAACGTGAGTTAGCAGGCACGCCTTAAAAACAACAGGATGGGTACATTATCATCTGCTGAATATGCAAAATGCACGGTTATGTATTCAGATGAAGTGGCATGAGAGCACTAATGAGGCTAATGATATTCAAACGATATTTACTAAACTGTGCAAACCATGAAGTACACCATAAATCGTGTGCTAGATAGCACTGATGGAAAGCAGGTGTTATGAGCCAAGATCCGTCTTAAAGCTGTCTGTCAGCACAAGGTACAGGTATATGTATGTATGATACTACACATCCGAAACTCTGTCAATAAGTAAGACTAATTTTTATATACTAAAATGCACATACCAGCCGACTGCACAAAACAAAGAAAGAAAGAAAAACAACGTTTTAACAGAAATGCGTCTCAGGTATATTATGATTAAATAAAACTGTACAAACAAAATAAGTAACAGGACATTGAAAATAAATTGACAGAAAGATTAAGAGAACTGGTCTTCTCTAATGTAGAAACTTTTGAACAGACTGCAAAACAGTTTGTGTGCTAATGTGCAGACCACCTGTAGAAAATGTCAATGACAGCCTGTGATCTTGGATACTAATACTTTTTCAGTGGCAGATTGCAAGCCATACTCAAGTATGGTATCGTTGGCTCGTGGGTGTTTCACAGATATTTACATGGACTATGGCAAAACATTAACCATTTCCCAACTGTAACCAGACAATATTACACTCTAGAGATCACTGCAAACATTCACACAGTCATTATTATACCAGAAAAGTTTACCATCATTGGGTTAAGGTTTTCCCTTATTCCAATGCATTGCACTGCTTTTTTTGATACAGTTTGAACATTAAAATGACAATACATCGCCCTGCTCTGCAAAGTAAACGCATTTCAGCCTCAAAACCTTGGAGGATTGGGCCAACACAACGTATTACCCCCACCGTAGAGTTAAAAAAATAAATAGTTGTAAGGTACTTTCAATGTTACCTCTAGCAGTTTTTGTTAAGGGATTCAAAACAACCAGAAAAGAAAACAGAGCAACAGATTTTATTCTTGTTCAATCCTGTGATTTAAAAAAAAAATGTGTGTAGTTTTAATTTAATATCATGTTTAAAGTTAATAATTGGTGAAAACAACTGCAATTACCATACAGAAAAACATACGTTTTCAGAAAGCTTTTTCAGATGCATGGGCCTGGAAGAAAATACTGGTAAAAAAAAATGTATTATTGTTAATATGCTTCTACATACAAGTTGCCTCTATCCAATATTGCGATTTTTATATATTTGCATATGTTACAGTGACAACAGTTAACACTAGAATGACCAAGGCAGTCAATTTGACCGTTTTTGGAATTTAAAATTTAAATTGCGGTGCGTGTGTTTAAGATACAGAGCTGTGCTTTCCTGACTTTTCTTAAATATATGTACCAATTACCCTGACAAAGAAAGATTTACGTAGCTTCAAAAATGAGCGAAATAAAATACTGCCATAACTATTCCGACCATGAGCGGTCAAATTAACTGATACATAGAAAACATATTATAACAATTAAATGTAGCGTTATTATTTGTATTTATCAGTCAGGACTTGCTGCCATGTATTGAAGTTTGATTATATTAGTCTGCATTCCTCAAGTGAGCGGTCTGTTGACATTTCTATTGTTTCAATGAGCCTCCTGATAGTCCATCAATCAGCCTTGAAAACTCACGGCACCAGGCTGTCTGTCTGCACTCTGGTTACTACAAGTCACTCGTTTCATTGTTACCCCAATACACATTGAAAATGGATCGCTGAAGACGCAGGACAGCAAAGCAGTGTTTGGAATTACTGCAAATTTTACCAAACAACGATTCTGATGCAGCAGAGACAGACAATGACGAATCTGGCTCTGAAGCAGACTGGGTTTGCGAAGATGAATCTTCCAGCAGCAGTGACAGTGAGGAGGATACCAGCAAAGTGCCAGGACCGAGTGAGCGAAGAGGGTGCAGGAGATTGCGTGGGAGAAGAAGCAATCCTGTGGCAGCTCCTGTAAGGATGCCAGCCACTTCACCTGCATCAGCCCCTGCACCTGATCCAACCGCTACTTCACCTGAGGCAGCCACTTCTCCAGCGGTAGCGCCACCACCACCTGGTACTCAAGAGGCTGGTAATAATGGCACTGTTTGGAACACTAAAAATCCTGGTGTTGAAGTTGCAGGTAGAAATGGTGAACATAATATTTTGAGGGAAGTTCCAGGGCCCACGACATATGCAAAACACAACATTGATGAGAGCGCATTGAGTGCTTTTCGCCTATTGATTGACAAGCATATGTTTCACCACATACAACGTTGCACTGAAGCATAAGCTCACCGACAACTACAAGATGATTCCTGGTCAATGCCCTTGGAGGAATGAGAAGCTTTCATTGCACTAGTATATGCCCGTGGTGCCAGAAGCCTGGGTTACTGTTGATAGCTGTGCCAAATGCACAAAGACAGTAAGTGCACTACTGATTTGTGCCAGCACATAGACTTTGTAAACGACTGTAAATTAAGCCCATGCTGTTTAAATGTGTATTTATTTATGTCATTTCGATTATAGTATGTCTGTATAAACACATATTATTATTATTTATTTCTTAACAGACACCCTTATCCAGGGCGACTTACAATTGTTACAATATGTCACATTATTTTTACATACAATTACATTATCTTCTACACATTATTTTTACATACAATTACCCATTTATACAGTAGGGTTTTTACTGGCGCAATCTAGGTAAAGTATCTTGCTCAAGGGTACAGCAGCAGTGTCCCCGACCTGGGATTGAACCCACGACCCTAGGGTCAAGAGTCCAGAGCCCTAACCACTACTCCACACTGCTGCCCGCATAGCTTCAGTTGCGTATATGTGCTTTGTTATGTAGGCAATATAAACCCATTTATTAAAAAATATTTTGATACTTATTTACATCGTTTCAGTTGTACAGTTTTGTATGTATATGACATACCTGTATATAGACAAATTTATTTTCAAATATTTGTTTATTTCATTGTTTACCATTTTTTGAGGCTGCTCTTCATGTAATATATCTGTATATAAACACATTTCTGTTCTAATGTCTATTTATTTACAATGTTTCGGTTGTGTAGATGCTTTATATGACGTTCCTGAATAAAAATACGACTTATATTCAATTGTTTGTCCTTTCATTATAATATTTATGTTGTTTTTAATATGCCGGTCAAATTGACTGGTCATGGTTGTTCTAGGTATGCCTATAAACGCGATCATTCTAGTGTTAAACCTAGAAAAGTTATGCCCAACAAGGTCAATTTGAACTATGAGCAGCAACTGTATTGTTGCTTTTTGACTGACACACACCTGTATGGGCAATGTCACCTCAGCCTTTCTCTTTGACAGTTTTGCCTAATTGTGTCTGTCCAGCCATCTGTCTACAACTATGCGAAACATACTGAAAACTATACTACGGGATTACTCTGTCTATATAGTCTATATATTAAAATAATTATCATTATGCACGTTTTTATATTTTGTAATACATTAAAATGCGTCCAGACTAAGATGGGGACACAAAAAACAACAACTATTAATTTATTATTAAAGAAAATAGTTCACACAATAAACTGCTTGAAAAATAGGATAAATAAGGTGTACTGTATGTTACATAAAATCGTAAGCCACTTTCACACTGGCTGCTCTACCCGGGTCATGACCCGGTGTCATGCGGGTCAGTTATGAGATTTGACACTGCTTTTTGAAGAAGCAGGGTCGACCTGGGTGACAGAAGCAAGTACACAATGTGTGTACGCATGACTACCATTTCATCTGTTCAGCTTCTGTGGATTGAATCGTCAGCCCAAATGCTGATTAGAGCAAATGTTTCTTCATCCCTGCTGCAATCTGGCTCATGGTGTGTCTCAATCAACAGAAATAACAGAAAAAACAGAAATGTTCCATGCGGAAGTGAAAATTCACGCAGGTGTGGATGTTTGATACTTCGTCTGCTTACGAACGGCCATCATGCATTTTGTCTCACGCGACCCGGGTACATGGTTTCACACTACTGACCCGGGACCCAGGTAGAAGCGCCAATGTGAAAGGGGCTATAGACCACAATGTAGTTTACAAATAAATTGAAACACTTTTTAGCTTGTATGAGAACAAAAAATTATTAAAAAAAACACACTCTGCTCTGAAAAAAACACAATTTCTTCAGAGGCACCAGGAAATTACATCAGAGGAAAAAACTGCAGTTTACTGCAAAGTTTGTAATGCATAGTAAACAAAACTGGGGTGTCTGGATGCAAGGGAGGTATATAATGATTTTAACGTTCAAACGACAAGCAAGAGACTAAACATTAGGTGAAACATGCACAAAACAAATGTAACTAGTTACACAGCTCGATGGAACTGATACACAAAGAATCACATTTTGTACTCAAACACATCTTATAGGGTTACCAGGATGTATCCCTGTGTCGACAGGTTTAAACTTCAAATATACCGTTGATGTACTATGTGAAAATTCTATAGGCCTAGGTTGAACTTTGGGTTTAATTAAATAATTTAGTGGCCTTAACTTAGCCCCGAAAACGAACACACTATTCATCACAATTGGCACTAGGCTTATGTCACTGTAAACTGACTTACAGTATTATTGTTTAATGAGACAGCAAGATGTTTCAAATTTAAAATCATTTTTTAAAGAGAGGATTATCTGTGTATTTGGAGGGTAATCCTCTCTTCTCCAATTTTCTAAAAGCTCTTTCTTTTCATAAGATAACAAGAATATGTGTGAAAAGGTTTATGATATTCAGATACCCCATGCAGTATTACAGAAGAGGAAATTCAAACTACACTAGTTGGAAGTGCCCATACATAACCATAATATTCTAGATCATCATTATTAATCACTATATATTGCCCTTTAGAGTTACATGCTCTGTTATAGGGGTTATGTATCTAAGGTTTATGGATAAATAACCTGGCTCTTCCTCGCAGGGAACTCCAAAATCTAGAGTACTGTACAAATACAGAAGGTCCTCCATCTGATCTGAAATACCGTGATTTAAAGAGTTAGTAGCGGAGTTCCGAAAAATATAGCATTACACGTTCCCACGTGTTGCTCCAACTGTTTAAATAACGTCCCTATAATTTTTCTTTTCATTGTTAACATCCTGACAACTTTAAAGTCTGTTTCAAAGCTCTTTTCAAAATGTCCGCTCCAGTGCACTTGACGGCCCCTAAAAACTCTTTCCCTTCTGATTTCTCTGCCATATCAACGGCCAGCTAGCAGTATGAGCAGCATGGTATGTCCTAAAACAGGATTTGAGATGACAATTGCTACTTGCGGTTGCTGTCTGGCTGTCGCAAATTTCAGTCACAGCCCTGCGAAAGTTTTATGAAACTCAAATTTTAATCTGCAAGGTGCCTGCGACTGCGATTCGGTGCAAATTCCTTTTATGAAATAGGCCCTAGTACCCTATGAGTCCAGGCTGAGCCCTGGTCTCCAAGGATCAGTAGCTTGGTACCGTCTGCTGCTTCGTAATTGATCTTCAATTCTCCAGATCAGTAGGTAATATTTGAATTGGGCATTTCAACAGAATGTATCAACCTGCATATATGAGATCTGCAGAGGGATTGGAAGTGAACAGCAGGTATGGTTTGTGGAACTATTTCATTAGCTATTACCATTTTTAAATAATTATACACAAAATTTGAATTTTTACTCAATGTTACCAATC
Organism: Acipenser ruthenus; assembly: GCF_902713425.1. Taxonomy (NCBI): domain Eukaryota; kingdom Metazoa; phylum Chordata; class Actinopteri; order Acipenseriformes; family Acipenseridae; genus Acipenser; species Acipenser ruthenus. The sequence continues at coordinate 22,977,639 of NC_081194.1, forward strand.
TATAAAAAGAACCAAGCGCAGTTATGTTTACACAAAACTGCTTCTTTAATGTTTTGAGCCTGAAATTCAATAATATAGTTGAGCACATCCTTCAATTTTTAAACATTATAAAAAACTTTTTTTTTTTCTACCTTTCAGAGCTCCCATCTGCGTCATAATTAGTGATAGTTTCTTGAATTGTTTCGCTACGCCATGTTTCAGGTGGTCTTTTATAAGTTATTCTTAAACAGTTCGGCAATCTGGCATTAGGATGAAATCAGCATAAAACTGATATAGCTGATTACTCCAATATAGAACACCTGTAAAAAATAAAATGGCTATTTATTAATTAATTCCCCAACCTCAAATCCAGTATTTGTTTGACGTATACCATATTCCCAGCCTTCATGTTCAGCCGCCATATCTTTTTCTGCAGTCAGAAATCAGATGCTCATTGGAGAAAATAAATTCTACCAGCCCGCCATTCTAACTGGGGCTGAGGGATTCTCAATAAAAATCATTTTGATCTCAATCTACTGCTGATGGAGATTATTGAGATTTAAAACCACTTTCAAGTCAGTCCCAGTGGCAGATGGAAACTTCACATTTGATACTTCTAGTTTGTCTCCACTGTTTCATTTTTTTTGTTGTTTGTTTTTTTAGGAGAGAAACAACATGAATTGGCCAAAATTTGGACAAGCTGGCATTTTCCTTCCCTGGTCTCATAGAGGAAAACATCATGGCTTGGCCCAATCCCTTAAGAGATTATTATTAAGCTGCTTCTCTAGAGACGTGAGCAGGAAACTGGAACAATGTACCACAGACTACAGCCCCTTTCACACTGGCACGCTTTACCCGGTGTCATGCGTGTCAGCTACGCAATTTCACACTTTCACACAGCTTGTTACGGACGCTTCCATCCAAGCTTCTCTGGATTGAACCATCGCCCCTTAATGTTGATTAGAGCAAATGTTTCTTCATCCCTGCTGCAATCTAGCTCATGGTGTGTCTCAATCAACAAAAATATGTACGCGGTTTCACACTATGCAGGATTGTGACCCCAGGTAGCCAGAACACAGGTCTGGACCAGAGTAGGAGTGACAGTGTGAAAGGGGCTTTACTAAAAGCTTGTTAGAAGTCATTGTTGTTGGATCATCTTGCTCTTGTATGTTAACTTGTATAATTATATACAAGTTGTCTTATACACTGCTGACTACTGTTTCCTACAAGGACCCTCTGGAAACTGTAGTAGTTGTTTCTGGGTCTTCACACAAAGCTCGAACAGGTGCATTATTTATTTTAGTCTGTTTTTTAATTTTTTTAAAACTGTACTGTACTTTGTTTTAAAAAAAAATCCAACTTTAGTCACAAATATCAAACTTTTTCTGCATTTCCATTATTTCTTATTCTATACTGTTACCGATTTTCTATCACAAAATCTGCCTCACAGCAGGTTCCTTGATCTTCAGCAAACTAAACTTACTCTAATTACAGTAGTTCACCTGCAATTCCACATAGTGAGATACTAGTACATGTGCATTCAGTGCAACTCGGGGCTTGTTTTAATAAAAGTGCACAAAAAAGGGTGTAAAAAGTAAAGCAACTTCCTGCAGAATCCAATCATGTTTGCCAGCATGTAGAATCCTACAGTATCTGGTAAAAAGTGTGTCGTTTTGATAGATATATCTGGTACTACACCAGGTTAAAGAAAGTTTTCAGTTTCCATGCCTTACTGTAAAGGAGTTTGTTACTGCCTCATTTCGAGTAATTTCACCTCAGCACTGTCTTCCTGGTCAAAGCATGTTACTGGCTCAAAGCATATCAGTCAATTATTATTGGTTGGTTAATGACAGGTAAGAAGACATGGGGACAATTTCACTCTTCAGGCAAAATGACCAAGATAGTGCAACAATAGACAGTTCTTGTAGTCAGAGATTTTATATTTTGAAATAAAAAATATATGTTTAACTATGTCTCTTTCAAAACTGCACATTTGACACCAATAAAGTGAAAGGAAGACTTATTAAATCAACACATTTCGGATGTTTGCATCAGTGGAGTATTTTTCAAATAAAACAATTATGATAAACCTTAAAATTACTTTAGTAGGAGAAACAAAAAGCTTAAGGCAAAACAAAAGAAGCCAAGCAGATAAACGTTTTAGCTAATGCCTTCCATAGCATTAACTATGCTTAAGCCTAAAACTTGAAAAATGATCTACTGGCCCATATATAATATGCAATAATACAGTACAGTGACTATGTGCTCATATTAAGAACTGTTGACACAGCACAGGTACTACTACTCCAGACAGCACTTTGCAAGACTGCAGTGTTATTTCCTCTTATGTTTACTGAAAGCGTGTAAGAGTGTGTTTATCTTTAAAATTATAATTTCTAACCAGCACCTCACATTTCTATTCTCCAAATAGTGTTGTTTGTTTTATAGATTGTACTACATTAAATATATAGCATTTAAAGCACAAGATGTGCACAAGCAGGTGAACAACCACAATTCACATTGTATTCCCCGCACAAAAACAAACATATCACGCAAGTCTAAGTACAGTATGCTTGCTTCCTTGCTGTACCGCATATCCTCTGAAGTGGGGTTATGTATGTAAACATACCGTCCACTTGCCATTTCCCTCCAATGGGACGACCTGCACACACATAACAGTAAGCAACGATATCGCTCTCTTACCGTTGTTTTCATTTTGAGGTGCAGCTGTAGCCCCTAATGTTGTAGCTACCAACGGGGCTGCTGTTGCTGCAGCACTGGCTCCATTTTCCTGTTCATCTCCACTGCTATTAGTGCGTTTATTTTTCTTCCCTTTGCTGTTTTTCTGGTTGGGCATGGCGTTTTTGCTGGTCCAGTTTAAAGATCTTTCAGCAGAAGCTAATGTCTCTCATTTCTTCGGTTTATAAAGGATATCACGATATGTTAAATCTCTATTATAGTAAGTGTCAGTTTAAGTACTCCCGTCCAAACCTGAGCAGTAGGATTTGCTTACCATGAAGAAGGCGTGTCTCTTTCTTTTGATTCCGATTCTGAATCCACACCAACCTAGACGCTGTTTTCCTCCAGTCTCACTGACGAACCCCATCTCCTCCCTCCGCCCATTGGTTGAACGTTATAAATAGGACTGATAGGCGGACCCAAGAAACAAGACTGCGTACAGTGACGGTAAGTTTATTAGCTTTGAAAAAGATTGTTAACAGTTAATAGATGAATTAAAGCAGTTTAGAACAATATATAGTATATGTACTATGTAGACAACTCAATGTCTGTAGGTTACCTTTTTGAAGGTCAGTTAATTCAGCAGTGGGCAAAAATTAGTATTACTTTCATTAAAAAACGAGCAACTAGTGCACAAATAAACTCAATTTGTGTTGCACTGAAAAAGATAAGAAAGTGGAATTTGTGGCATAATTTTTTAATTACGGGTTTTAGATAAATATGGTTAGAGAGTTTAGAGAACCAAACAGGGATTGAATTGAGGTTACTTGATATTGCAAAATATTTTATCAGCTGCTATGCGAAAAATAATGGCCACATTCACTCTCATTTATGCTGAAGTGTAGCCCTATATTTCTTTGAAATTATCCCAATACAATAATCACAGGAGTCTTAGGAAAACATCTTTTTACCATCCATAACTGGCGGTGTAACGATGTAATTTACTGCTTTTTCTAAGACTAGGATTACAGTTTATCCGCTTCAGTAATCTCGATATAACAAGCAAATCTCATGCATTGGCAGATAGCACTACGAATGCATTTGTTATGAGGTTTATATACAATGCTGTACACATAGGATTATTTTAGATTTTAATGAGTACAAATCTTTGTTTGTATAGCAAAGGGCACACATTTAGCATCATCTAAAATTTTAGGATTGAGCCATAATAATAATAATAATAATAATAATTACATATATATATATATATATATATATATATATATATATATATATATATATATATATATATGTATGTATGTGTGTGTGTGTGAACATCATTTTGATCTTTTATTTAACATCACATAATCAAAGCATCATCTAAAATTTTAGGATTGAGCCATAATAATAATAATAATAATAATAATTACATATATATATATATATATATATATATATATATATATATATATATATATATATATATATATGTATGTATGTGTGTGTGAATATCATTTTGATCTTTTATTTAACATCACATAATCAAAGAAACTACAAAATGGCTGATTTTTCAAGTTGTTTCTTTAAGTATATGGAAAACTACAAAGCGGTATGTAATTCAATATGTTAACATTATTCAGCAGGTTTCACTCGACTTTTATGAATCAAAATGGGTTCATTCAGTAAGGTTATGCAAAAGTTTTGGCCATAGCTGTATAACACCGAAAGGTGCGTTTACAACGTTCTTGTTCAATCATTATTCCTCAATAAATTTCTTAAAGATAAATGTATGTGCAATTACACCTCGGATAACAGCTGGATTAAACTCGTGCTGTCATAGATGATATGATGGTTGTTGCGTGTACACTTCCGCCAATCACAAAATTGTTTTTTAATTTAGTTTAAAATGTTATGATGTTACATTATTAAAGCCATGAGGTCTATCCCACAATAGTTAATACAACTGATGCAGCAGACAGAAGAGTAGTAAATCTGCCAGTAATACGGAGGTATTTTGCATGGAGGAAAGTGTCTGCTTTATTTGCACATCACAATGATGACCCAGAAAGCACTGTTATTTATGAAGGTATAAACAGGCCTGTCCATAGACTCCAAGAGGTAGAGTGTCCCACTTTCTGCTTTAGCCAGATACCATGTACCGTTAGTTAATAAGATGTTCTGACTTGCTATTGGGGTACTTGTGCTTACCCAAAATGGAGTTTAGGAAGTGCAAATTAATTCCATACTGAAATATTTCACGACAGACATGTGGCAGACAAAAAGTTATGTTAACTATATAAATATATATATATACAGTCACCGCCAAAATTATTGGCACCCTTGATAAAGATGAGCAAAAAAGGCTGTATAAAATAAACAACACAGGTAATGAGCTATATTTTATGCTCAAATATATGGGAAAACCATATTCTTTTATTCTAATACAATTGCTCAGAGAGAAAGTTTTTTTTATTAACAAGTAATAAAATGTTTTCTCAAAAAGATAGGTGTCAGAATTATTGGCACTCCAAAAGATTCTTAAACATAAAATCAAACAAAATTAAATCTGCATTAACATTCTACTTCTTTAAGTTCATCTCAGTCTTAAGGAACTGTATTGTGGCCTTCAGCAGTCGTTCAGTTCAGACCAGTGCGTGAAACTTTCGTCATAATTAATAACTTCCATGGCTTCCTGTTTCACTGGGGTATAAAAATGAGGTAACACGCATATGAAATCCATTTGTCATCCATCACCATGGGGAAAGGCAAAGAACTCACAAATGAAAAGAGACAAATGGTGGTTGACCTTCATAAATCAGACAATGGGTACAAAACAATAGCTAAAAAACAAAATATACCACTTGCCACTATTAGGGCAATAATTAAGAAGTTCAAAACCACTGGAACAGGTAGAGGACGCAAGTGTATCTTGCCCCACGCACAGTGAGGCAGATGGTTCGGGAGGCAAAGGGAAATCCAAGGGCCACAGTTGGAGAATTACAGAACATGGTTGCATCTTGGGGTCATCAAGTCTCCAAATCTATAAGACGCCACCTCCATGCCAATAGGCTATTTGGAAGGGTTGCCAGAAAAAAAAAAACCTTTATTGAGAGCAACCAACAAACGTAAACGCCTGGAGTTTGCTAAACAGCATTGGCACTTCGATTGGAACCGGGTGCTATGGTCAGATGAGACGAAAATAGACCTCTTTGGCCACGCACACCAGCGGTGGGTTTGGCATCGAAAGAAGGATGCGTGTGCAGAAAAGAATCTCATACCTACTGTAAAATATGGTGGTGGATCTTTGATGTTATGGGGCTGTTTTGTTTCCACTGGTCCTGGGGCCTTTGTTAAGGTCAACGGCATCATGAACTCAGTACCAGGACATTTTAGCCAAAAACCTGGTTGCCTCTGCCAGGAGGCTGAAACTTGGCCGCAAGCACACATCAAAATCCACAAAGAAATGGTTAATTGACCACAAAATCAACATTTTGCAATGGCCATCTCAGTCTCCGGACTTGAACCCCATTGAAAATCTGTGGTTTCAATTGAAGAGGACAGTCCATAAGCGCAGACTGTAGGATATCAAGGATCTGGAAAGATTCTGTATGGAGGAATGGTCTAAGATCCCTCCCAATGTGTTCTCCAATCTCATTAAACATTATAGAAAAAGACTCAGTGCCATTATCCTTGCAAGGGGAGGGTGCACATAGTACTGAAAACAAGGGTGCCAATAATTATGACACTTCATTTTTTTGGAAATAAATTCCTAATTTGAGAAATGTGTAATTTTGGTTGATTCCATTGAATCATTAATAAAGTCAAAGATATTCCACATGTTGGAAAATTACAATATAGCTCAGTACTGGTATTATTTATTTTAATAGTCTTTTTTGCTCATCTTTATCAAGGGTGCCAATAATTTTGGAGGTGACTGTATATATACAGGGCAGCAGTGTGGAGTAGTGGTTAGGGCTCTGGACTCTTGACCGGAGGTTCGTGGGTTCAGTCCCCGGTGGGGGACACTGCTGCTGTACCCTTGAGCAAGGAACTTTACCTAGATTGCTCCAGTAAAAACCCAACTGTTTAAATGGGTAATTGTATGTAAAAATAATGTGATATCTTGTAACAATTGTAAGTCGCCCCGGATAAGGGTGTCTGCTAAAGAAACATATATATACAACATATCTAAACATTGGGCAGCTGGATCTTTGAGCTAAAATATATATATATAATATGTATATATGTATGTGCGTGTGTGTTTTGCGATTGATGATTACTGGGATAATCGTATACACTGTACCCCTCATAGGGGATGAACCCGATCATGCTCTGTTCACCCAACCTACTACTACAACTACCACTACTACAACTGCTACAGGGAGGTCACACATCACACAGATTAATGCATGCTTTAATATCGTCTAGGGTTGACTATTGCAATGGTCTTTTCATTGAGACTAACCTCAACATTATTTCTCACCTTCAACTTGTACAAAATGCTTCAAATGGTCTTGCACCTCCATACCTTAAAGATCTTGTGGAACCCATGTGCCCAATCGCCCGCTCCGATCACTGGATGCTGGCATACTGTCTGTACCTATTATTCAATGCCGAGCATTTTCATCCAGATGAGTTGATATCCTCTTGCCGCCATATTGTTCCCACTGTTTTTTATTTATTTATTTTATTTATTTATTTGATCTAGATTAAAATCATATTTTTATAATACATCTTATATATTCTGTTTTGTTTTTATTCTGTTTTTTTTAAATGCTTACTGTTGTATTGTTTTTGCCTTTGTAAAGTGCTTTGTGGCGACCTGTTGCAAAAGGCGCTATATAAAAATAAAATTGAAATTAATTGAATTTCTTGAGCTCCTCCAGCAGTGAAACAAAAACATTTAAAACAGTTCTTTAAACTTTTTATTTTTCTAATTTATTTTCTCTGAAGTAGTAGGGTACCTTTTGATTTAAAAAAAAAACAACATTTTGATTTGGTTGTTTTATTTTTTTAAATAAAACACCTTTTTTCTTTTTTTTCTTTGTCTCCCTGCACTTGTGATTTTAAACAAGTGCAGGAGAGATTTTTCCTTCTTTTATTTTTCTTTCTTTTTTAAACACTTTTATTGATTTTCTAATTTAACTTTCAAGGTTTTATTTTCGTGTTTTTAGAATTATTATGTTTATACACAAAACTGTATTTAGTTTTTAGTTAAAAATCGATTTGTTTTAATCCCCCATCTCTGCTGTGTGCAGAGTAGGGGAGGGGCAGGTAAGGAGCACAAGCCATGTGCTCCTTTGTTTGTTATTTAGTTTTTAAATTTTTTGTTAAGGGGAAAAAAAACCTTTGTGTTTGTTTTTTTTTGTGTGCCCCTGCACTGTTGGAGTGCAGGTTTATCTTTTTGTTTTGTGTTGTGTGTACCCCTGCTCTGGTGGTTTTTACAGTGCAGGGGTGTGTGTTTTGTTTTGTTTATTTATTAAATAAATAAATAAATAAACATAAAAAATAACAATAAACAAATACAAACACCAATACATAAATAAACATCAAAACAACAATCAATAAATAAATAAATAAATATAACAAATAAATAAAAATGAGTGGACAGGCTCCACAGTCCCTGAAAAAGTGGGCCCAGGTGGCTGCAGAGGAGGCTGCAGCCCCCTTTAAAAATATAACAGGGTCAGGTGCCTCCTTAGAGACACCCTCTCAATCGAGGCCATGGTGAATGCCATGGCCAAGGTGGTCGGACAGTCGGCCATTGTGGTGGCCTCAAAGATGTACAGCAGGAGTTCTCAAACTCGGTCCTGGGGACCCCCTGTGTCTGCTGGTTTTCATTCCAACCGAGCTCTCATTTACTTAACTATACCCTTAATTGAACTAATAACTTGCTTAATTAGACATTTTTACTTATTTTCAGCTTTTAAACAGTTGCACTTCAAGTTACTTATCAAATGTTATAGCTAACTTGAAATATGCAACTGTTCAAGAGCTGAAAACAAGTAAAAAGGTCTAATTAAGCAAATTATCAGTTCAAGTTAAGTAATTGAGAGCTTGGTTGCAATGAAAACCAGCAGCCACAGGGGGTCCCCAGGACCGAGTTTGAGAAGCCCTGATGTACAGCAAGGCTGTCTTCTTTTTAAAATCTGAGGCCATCGCTGGGCATCGACGAGCTGACCGTGGAGTTCAACAAGAAGTTTTGGTACTTGCTGGGGCCTGCCTTTGCGCAGTCCTGGCGGAAGCCTACGAGACCAGAGAGATGTCCCTTTTGATGAGGCGGGCAGTAATTAAGATGCTGCCGAAGAAAGGGGATCTGCGCTACCTCAAAAACTGGCGCCCAGTCTCGCTTGTGTGCATGGACTACAAAATCGTGGCCAAGGCCGCCTCCTTGAGTCTCAAGTCTGTGCTGGCAGACCCTGACCAGTCCTACACGGTCCCGAACTGGACGATATTTGACAACATCTTCCTGGTTCAGGAGCTGCTGCACTACTGCAGGATGACCGGTCGGTTGGTCGCCTTCCTGTCTCTGGATCAGGAGAAGGCGTTCGACCAGGTGGATCACGACGTGCTCCTAGTGGCCTCCGACCCGGTTGATCTGGAGAGGATGCGGAGCTGCCAGAGCATCTACTCTGCCACGTCCTCTGCCAGGATCAACTGGAACAAATGCTCTGGGTTATTGGTAGGTCCCTGGCGGGTGGACTCCCTTCCTGTTGTGCTCCAGCAATCCCAGTGGAGCGCGGTCAGCTTCAAATATCTGGGAGTCCACCTGAGCCCCATGGAGACCTTGGTCGCAGCCAACTAGGTGGAGTTGGAGGATAAGGTTGCTGCGAGACTGAGGTCGTGGTTGGGTCTACTGTAACCGCTTTCTTTCAGGGGCAGGGCTCTGGTCATTAACCAGCTGGTGGCGTTGATGCTCTGGCATCGACTCACCGTCCTGAGCGCGCCCTCTGAGTTTGTCGCCAAGGTCCAGAGGAAGCTGACGGACTTCTTCTGTGCCGGAAAGCATTGGGTCTCTGTTGGGGTTCTGTGCTTCCCTCTGGACGAGGGAGGGCAAGGGTTGGTGTGCATCAAGAGCCAGGTGCACACCTTCCGCCTACAGACCCTGCAGAGATACCTATACGCAGACCCGGCCCTGCAGTGGTGTGTGCTGGCCTCCCTCCTTTCTGCGCTAGTTGCACGACCTGGGCTACGACAGGCAGCTTTTCTGGATCGATCTCTGGGGAATCCGTCTCCCCGAGCTGCCGGTCTTTTACCAGGACCTGCTCAAGACCCGGAGCATGTTTTCTGTTGGCCGAGACACCATTCCGACCGAGGGGGAAGAATTCCATCTGGAGCCCCTGCTGCACAACCACATCTAGGTGTGCAGGTGTCGGAATCCCTGCTGTGCGGAAGCTGTTGATCTCGGCCAAAGTGACCAGAGTCTGAGTCTCCTGGATCGCGAACGCTCGGAGTGGCTGACTCCCGAGTCACTGGTTGCCAGGGCAGCTCGGGGGACCGTCAGAACGGCCTGCCGAGCGATCCGGGGGTGCAAAGCAGCATTGCACCCAGACTCTGTCAGGTATCTCAAGGGGGTCCTCTCACCAAAGGCACGGGACCCCCCTCGGCCTCCCCTCGAGAATAACCTGAGCAGGATCTCGCAGTTCTCCTCGACCCCCTTCTTCTCCGCGTCGCTCCACACCCTCCATTTCCTCATCCTCGTCTCCCGCCGAGACACCGCTTGGCAGGAGCCCCTCCAACCCCCAGAGGGAGACAGTCCTAGAATGGAGGGTGCTGCATGAAGCGCTCGTGTCAGGAGAGGTCCTGCGTCACTTCACCAACTCGGACGCCGCATGCCCTTTCTGCAGTCAGAGTCGGTGGCTCACATTTATTTTTTATGCACCAGACTGCAGCCATTGTTTCTGTTCCTGAAGAACCTCCTGCTGCAGTTCTGGCTGCTTTTTTCCCCCCTGACCCTCTTTATTTTCAGGCACCCTGTTGGTGGCTCCACCAAGGCAAGAGACCTCCTGGCGAATCTGCTCCTGGCTCTTGGTAAACTGGCAGTTTACAAGACCAGGAAGCGTAAGATCACCGGAGAGGGTCTCTTTGATTGCGGAGACATGTTCAGGGCCCTAGTCCACTCCTGGATTTCTTTAGAGTACGCCAACGCAGAGTCCACTGGTGACATGATGAGTTTTGTTGACCAGTGGGCTCGAAATGGTGCACTGCTACAATTATTTATTTTACAGCTTGAAAAAACGTTTTTTTTTGTTAAAATTAGTTAGACACCATCTCTGTTAGCGCCCCCTTTTTGTTTAGAGGGTGCTAAGTTGAATTTTTGTCACCAACTGTCACATGACAGCTGGTGAAGGTGTTTAATGGTGCCAAAATAGGACTGCTACTAATAATAATAATTAATAATAAATACATACCTGAATCCAAATTCCTCTGGCACAGTGCAAGGCTCTCGACAGTAGAATGTGGTTATATATATATATATATATATATATATATATATATATATATATATATATATCAAGCCTCAAAATAAACTTATCACTATTATAACACTTTTTTTTTTTTTGAAAAAAAAATAAGGTATATAAATGATGGACATTGACAAAATGTTTTTGGTTTCCTTTTAATCACTTGACCATTCATCCATGACACGCTTGAGTGATTATGAAGCATATGCACTTAATCACCTAATTAGTGAGACAGTTGATGGGACACTGGATATGGAGTGATTTCAGCTGTTGAATTGCAAGCTTGAATAAAAGCAATAAAGAAAATAACAGAAAAAAACAATATGCCATGTCTGTCAAGAGAGCAGCACCTTCGTGCAATCGGCATGTTGGAGGCTGGACTAGGGCAGCATACTGTGGCTCGCCGTCTTGGGTGCTCACAGCCAGCAAATTCTAACTTGGCGAGATGGTATAACCAGACACACTCTGTCAATGACAGGCCACGAACTGCGAGACCAAGAGTCACAACACCTGCCCAAGATCGACAGATCATTTTGCAGCACCTTCGTGATCTCAATTGTTAATCAGCACAATAAAAACGCACTGCACCTGCTCTAAAACAGTTTGTCATTTTTCAATCACATCTAGTGAATTTTATCCAAATATAAGTGATCCGTTTCTTTTGATGCTCAAATATAAGTGATATGTTTCTTTTGATGCTCAGTATATGTTGCTGTTATTAGGGATCCAGTAGATGCTAATCCACCCTGGACTGTTATGTTTTGCAGTTGCAGCAAGCTGATGTTAAGCCCCGTATTAATCTTTTTGAACAAATTTGTAGAACCTTTTTTTTTTTTTTTTTTTTTAAATTTCATTTTAATACATTTTGGGGATGCAAACGTGACTTTTTTGTTCTTGGTAGTTACCCATGATAGATGCTACTTAATGCTTGTGTACAGTGTATTGCATCTTATAGAAAAGTCTAAGCTTATCCGATTACCTTGCTTATAAAACAACCAAACTATAATCATTTTAGGAGTCAAATATTTTTGAAAATAATTTGTATTGCAATAGAAGAAAATACAGTACACTTAATTGACAACTGTTACCTACAGTACCAAAACGTTAATGGTACCTGGTTAATTTAAAGCATTATCTAACATACACCTTTTTTTTTTTTACTAGTTTTGTAACATTAACATTTTGGTGCAAAACAAAACATGGCAGTAAATGTTTGGTGAATATGGCCCTTAGTGTTCATATCGAAATTCTTGGTGCAATATTTTCTTTGTGTATCTGGTTTAAATAATGTAGAATAGTACCAATTAATTTCACAAATGTTTATTTATTATGTCGAAAATGGTTCTTTTCCAAGCTTTAATGTATACAGTATTTATTATTGCTCAATAAACCGGCTTACATGATGATTAAAAAATATTTCAGTGTCATTGTAAAGAGGTTAGATCCACAAAAAATACATTCCTACTATAAGCAGTACAATACTAAAATGCCTGCAACATTATCCAAGCTTGCACATATAAGCCGGTTTTGTTTGGCCTTATTGTCTTACAGTGCTTTGTTTAACCCATAAACTAGATGTGCAATTTCATACAGTGCCATTGTAACATATGATTATCTATTTATTACAGTTTCTTACAACACTACTCTTAGACAACATATATGACTTAAATACATATTTGTACAGTATAAATTTATGTGCCCTTTCCTCTCAACCTTATACAAATTTTCACTGTATAAAATAGGTGACATTAAGGAGAAAACATTTAAATACTGCTTTACAAAAATGCAACTTGCCACATATATATATTCTTTTTTTTTTGGTTCTTAAAGAAATATAAAATATTTTGTGAACTGCATGATATTGCATGATCTTTGCTCAATGTAAACACTGACTTTTGTAAAGTCAATACGCAACACATTACGTGTGGAATGCCTTATTCTTGAAGCAGTACAACATCCACATCGTCATGGACACCTTGCAGAAGCAGCTCTCCCTGGAAAGAGATAATCTTCTTGCGTTTGGCAGCCTTTAATGTCCCTACCATTGCTTCAAAGAGGTTTGCACATCTGTCATCTCTAAACAGAACTCCAAACTTCACACTGATCTTTCCATCTGCATCTAAACCAAAAGGGAGTACATAGTCAAGTACGTTAGCAATGATCAAACCAGGTTTCTTTACAGTTTGTAAATGTGAACAGATAGGGCACCTCCATATACTCCCAGATTATGTTAATAGGTTGTGGTAATGTCCTATTCATCACAACTGAAGAATTGGTTTCTAAGGATATAAAAATGTAAGTGTGACAAAGACTACAGTCGGGCAGACAATACGTTGATACAGTAAAACTGTAAAGGTCAATGTTTGGGTCCCAACCAAATCCCTATTGATCCCTCTGCAATCCAGAATCGATTCTGGAATCAGCCTACCTAAAATTAATGTAAATGTGACTGTGCAGTCCGGCACGAAGTTATTTGTTTAATAAAGTTTGTTACGTACACATGCACACGTCCCGCAGGTATGTTACAGGGTTTACTTGGATAGTACATCTACTGAATGTACTGTAATAGTTTTAAAATCCAGCACAGTTTTCCAATTCCAAGTGATTAGATGGGTTTTACTGTATTTGGGTTATAAATGGCAAATGTTTCAGTAAACCTTTATCCAACCATAAAAGGTTTTAATCATGATTTTACACTACTGCAATAAGCAGATAACCTAGGAAATGTACATTCCCTATAATGATGCCACTCAACACCCAAGCATAAATAAAAACTGTTTTCCTTTTTGGTTTTGTGTGAAAACATAGAGCTGGCAGCACCTGGCTCTACTTGAGAAGGCTCTATGAACCGAGCCCTTTAGCCTTTTATTTAGAAGTACTTCAGAAAGGGTGTCAGAGTTGATGTGCAGCAGGGTAAAGTGTGGATAAAGAACGCAATATATATGATCAATAGATAAGTATTTCTATCTACCAATCTATCTAGTTTCAATGTATTTACATTTATCATCATCATCATCATCAGAGAATCAGGTTGACCCCTGTACTAAACCACAAAGCCATCTGGCTGGTCTATTTGAAATTAGAAAAAGATAAGTAAATACAGGCTATATATATTAATTTACTTACTTGGGCTGCCAAGTCGCCGTATCTCTTCGACCAATAACTGTACTTCATGCTCCACATTCATTTCTTCTGCTAATCTGAAATTCATACAATCTTGAATGTGTTATTATGCGTTATACTTTCCACTTGCATTATTATTATTATTATTATTATTATTTATTTATTAGCAGACACCCTTATCTAGGGTGACTTACAATTGTTACAAGACATTGTTTTTACATACAGTGACATTATTTTTTACACATTATTTTTACATACAATTACCCATTTATACAGTTGGGTTTTTACTGGAGCAATCGAGGTAAAGTACCTTGCTCAAGGGTACAGCAGCAGTGTCCCCCACCTGGGATTGAACCCACGACCCTCCGGTCAAGAGTCCAGAGCCCTAACCACTAACTCCACACTGCTACATATTCGTTCAGTGTAGAAACACAATGTCAGAGCAAACACTTTAAAATGGGACTGGACCTAGTTAAATGAGCTAATCAGTGTCAGATACAACTGCGCTATAATTTATTGCTGACAATCTAATTTCATTGTAATTTTACTGTAAGCAGCAGGGGTGTGCAATTCGCATCGCCCATCGCCCGGGACAACAAGTTTTGCCGTTATACTTTGTCCGTCAGACAAATAGTTTTTATTTATTCATTTTTCACATGTTCGTTCTGTTGCTAGATAGACACTCTGGGTATATTTACACAGAGCCACGAAAGTTTCTGAAAACTGAATTGCAGAAGTGTTTATGTTCCACCCCTATCACTTCTGATTGGCTAGCTGTGGACGAAGCTTATTATTATTATTATTATTGATTTCTTAGCAGACACCCTTATCCAGGGCAACTTAGTTGTTATAAAATATCACAGTACAAATAAGATCAATTTCAAATGAGAAAAATAAGGAATACAGTAAATAATTACAGTAAAATACAGTAAATAATAAGGAATACAGAAATAGCTGTCAGAGCTTCTGGCATTACATTTAAGGTATTAGCAGTAATAACGTTTTTTTTGTAAATTAGCATAGAAGTGATACTGCTTTCTTAATACACAAACTTGACATTTAAATGCAGCACTAGTAAAAAAAAAACACACACACAGGTCCCTAAGGTATTAGCGGGTTAGAAGAAATCGTTGTGTAATTTATAAGACTTTGTGGTCAAGTTTACTGTTTAGAAGCATTTCAAGACAAACTTTACTTTGCAAAAAATGCAAGTATTTTTTTTTTCTTTCGATTTTAGTGTTACTAATGTAGTTTGCTATTTACATATTTTTTTAGATTTAAAAACTATATTTATTTATTTATTTTTTTTACTAGATTTGAACAGAAGCGTTATTTATTGGACATGCAGAATTTGATTTGTGAAACTATTAAAACATGAAGATTGACATATATGTTTATAATGACAGAAATTAAATGCATGTATGTGATATCTGTACAATATTTTATTAATATTTTATAATAAAATACACTGTAAATCTCATGGCAATGTGCCAATTCATTTATGTATTTATTCTTCAGTGAGTAGTGCAGGGAAAGAATGTTGCAGTATTTGATGGAGCCTACTGTAAATATTGCGTGCATTTTGGTAGAAACACAGTACAAAATGCAGAGAAACTTGACAGGTTATACACAACACCTTTAAAAATCTGGAGTTCAGCAGTTACAAAACTGAAAGAACATCAAGAAAGATCAGAATTCCACAAAGCAGCAGTAATAGTTGGCAATTATTTTGTATCTGTGATGCAACAAACTAAAACACCGGTACATCAGAAGTTGGATTCAGCTTATAGAGAAAGAGTGGAAAAAAACAGGTAGAAGCTATGTTTATATTTGAATAACTCCCAAGTATTACTTATTATAGTAGTACTCTAAAGCCCCTTTCACACTGGCACTTGTACCCAGGTCCGGACCCAGGTTCTGGCTACCCGGGTCACAATCGACCCACCTCAGGATGTGGGTTGACACACTTTGATCCAGGTTAAGCGGGACAAAATGCATGATGGCCGACAAAATAACAAACAGCCAAGCCTGCGTGAAGGTTTCAGTTCCTCAAGGAACATTTTTGTTTATTCTGTTTAGCCATATTTTTGTTGCTTGAGACACACCATAAACCAGATTGCAGCAGGGATGAAGAAACGTTTGCTCTAATCAACATTTGGGCTGACGGTTCAATCCAGAGAAGCTTGGATGGAAGTGTCTAACAGGCTGCTTCCGGGGCATTGACGTGCATATTGTTTACTTGCGTCTGTCACCCAGGTCAAGCCTGCTTTATCAAAAGCAGGGTGAAATCATGTAACCAACCTGCATGACACCGGGTCCTGACAAATGTATTCCAAACTGCACTGAAAGGAAGTTAAAGCATGTTATACATTTGTGAGGTGGGTCACAGGGAACCTTTTGTGTATCTTGAAGAATTTAGTGAACCCGTCAAGCTACAAGGCTAGATCCGCCCGTTAATCACTAATTGATTGATTGTGTTCACTGTTAAATAAATCCCAAATCCTACAAGTTATATTCTACTTTTGTGTGTGTGTTTTGTGCAACGGGAAGGGGGCAAGTAGATTTTTCTAGCATTTTGGACAACAAGTTTTTTTTCAAAAATTGCACACCCCTGATGCAGTTATGTTACAGAGTTACAGAGCAGCGGTATTAAGATCCTTTCTTCCTTTGTCATTTCACTTTGCCGTGTCTTTGGGTCAGAGCATGTTACTGACTGCAAAGCATGTTTGTCATAGGGTAGCTGCTGGCTGGTGTATGACAGGAAAAAAGACATTGAAGGGGTGGGGATACTTTCACTCTCCAGATTAAATGACCTTGGACAACCCGAGTTCAAAACAACCTGAAAGAAGGCTTGCCAACAGAGATTACACCAACCAAGTGCTGTATATGTAGAGCCATCACAGTATCATAAAATATAAGATCACCACAAAACCAACATTTACTGTCTGAACAGTAGATGTGTATATATATTATAGTGTGTATATATACACACACACTATAACACTTGTTTTAGGCTGGTAAAGAAAAGAGAATTTAAAATTCCACTATACACATTGCCCTAGTGTTGCCTGAAACTTCTACATATGAGAATACAGGAACCTAAAAACAAACTTTCCATTTGTTTTTTGACATAGAATAAGGTACAGTTTGAGTGGCACCTTGTACTGTAGAATAGATCTGTACCAAACACCAAATTAGGTACATTTGTAGTTGTTTACTTATGCGTGTTGATATTGAAATGTTCTATTTTGTGTTAACCACAGTGCTGTGGGTTTCTAAACAGTATAGCAGTAGTAAGATCTATGAATAAAAAGAAAACCAACAAACACATGGGGAATTTAGTCTTTGATATAAATATTTGATGGTATTAACTGTATGGTAATGATAAAACTGTATTGATGGGGCTTCAGATATGGGAAGAATTTAGGAAGTTTGTGAATGTGAGCAATAGCTAACCTAATTTTGCCTGCAACGGGCGGAATCGGTTAACACTGTCTTTAGCATAAACGAAGAGACCGTCTAATCGTAATAGATCCAGTAAACTTGTTTTCTATTGTAGGCTATCGAGTTCTTTATGACACTCTAGCTCTCCACTTGCTTTAAAATGTAGTAATAACAACAATGCAATGCATATGTTTGCCTCTTACAGACTGTCTCGTATCGCCTATATATTTGAAAAATCCTACATCCCCCACCCCCTCATTCAGACTTCATTCCAGTACGAACCTGTCGGTTTAAATAGGTTATTGGAAAGAGAATATTACTTTCTTATTTTTGAAGAATATGGGGACTTCAATATTGCACAAATAATACAACCTACTCAAAACAGTGCACGAGACTTATTTGATTTATTATAATTAAAAATAAAGCATTTGCATTCGCATTGTCTAGTGAACTGTCCTGATGCGGAAGTAACCTCGATCCGGCAACACCCAAAGCGCAGGAGGAACATGCCGGTAGTAGTAAATAATGTGTGTGTGTGTGTTTATATATATATATATATATATATATATATATATATATATATATATATATATATATTCACCATTTTAAGAAATGTATTAGCTCTGTATATATGCATTTAACATGAAAGTCATTCAACAGCATAGTCTGTACACGCGACATAACCACGAGATCGACTAGTACAAAGACCAGGATATGTTTAATTCTGTTTTTTCATATAAAAGTTGCGGTGTTTCAGTTATGCATTCTCAAATCAACAATGTTTTACAAACGAGTATTAAAAAAATCAAAGTCTTCCATGCTTACCTAAGTTCAGCCTTTTTTCTCTTGGCTTTCAGCACCGATGCTGGTGGTTCTCCTATTAACTCAACAGGAAGTGTGTGAAAATGAGAAAGCCCTGCCATATAGCGTATAATGAGCAGTTTAAGTCATGACGTCAGGATACGGGAGTATTTTTTTTTTTTTGCACCGGATTTTCACCCTGGTACCAATCTGACACACCATGACTGGAATGGGATTCTTTAAACGGTGAAGTGCAGGTGGGCACTTATTGCACAAACAGTACATATGTACAGTATATAAACACATAAAAATACATCAACTTGTGTAAATACTGCTGTCTGAGCTGCCAGAGAATACAGGGTAGGAATGAAGTTGCTTGGCTTGGGGTATTTGCAAACATTCTGTGTTCACCTAATCTATATAGTGCTGAATTGTGGTACTGGGCAAGAACAAAGTTGCTGTGAAAAACACACACAAAAACTCCAGTAGGGGGCATACCACATGTTTATTTATAATACTGGTAAGCAACAACAGAGGTGTGTGTTCATATTACTCAGTGGTGTTCATCACTCACCATTAATTTACTATAATTCAATAAGGCTTCTGTGGTCACTTGTATTGTATCATTGTATTCTCATCTCTTGTTATGTGATTGTACACAATTTCAACACCCCCCATTTGCAAGATAAGCCCAACCATGTGTGAATCAGTAGCAGCTCCTGACTGAAGGAGAGGCTAAACAGCAAAACTGTTTTTATAATATAGTATATGCAGCACATAAGGCAAGCAACTGAATATAACAAAAACATTGTGGAATTACTTGACTGATGAATCCTGAGATATCATTTGTAGAAAAAACATTTCTACAGCCCCATAGAAGATTTTTTAAATCAATGTAGCCCACAGAAATCGAGGGGATGAGCCGTTTTGAAAAACCAAACTGCGAATACTCAGCAGTCAACCTGTTCATTTTTTTGTACCATGAGCAATTAAAAAGGTAATTTTGTTTTGGTCCTCCCTATTGAAGAAGGTCCAGTGTAGGCTTTGGACGGCCTTTATTGTTATTTTTTATTCTTATTTCCTCAATTGAAGGCGAGGAAAATGGTGTATCAATTAAAACAATCTACAACGTTATAGAAAATATACTACATACTGTATGGAAATCAAATCTGAATGGAGTAGTCACACGTCTCATAACCTGCCTGGCAACAGACACGGCACTATTAAGTCTAATTATGAGTGGTAGAGGCTAGCCGCAAGCTTGCACGGTCAATACAAATGCAGTAAAATTTGACAGGCAGAGGGTGATTTCTGGTAGGGAATACACAAATAATCCCTCCCATTTTGAGGCTACAAGTTAGCCAATAGCAACACAGAGCAGACTTCTTTCCAAAATGCACACAAGCATTTCAAACTAGTTCAAGAAACATTCTCAGCCTGAAAGATCCAACACAAGTATATATACCCATTAAGTTGTTTGTGGTTTTAATTCAAGTGTTTAACAAAGTTTATTCTTTGGGTTTGGCTAGTTTACTGCGATTGGTACAGCACCTACATGAAAGCTTTTACAAAGTTTCACTGAAGTGCTTCACAAGAATTCACATGAGTAAACCTACTGCTGCCCACCAGCTTCTGGTTTCACTAAAAGCAGTCAAAGATGATGAGATTTTATACAATACAGTATTTCCCTTTTTTCCATTCATGTTACAGCCATAGATAACTATTTGACTCTGAATAAGGCATTGCATTCATTTGTGAGGCTTCAATGTAGTTATATATAAAAACAACGGTTATTGATTATCAAGATCTAGAAAGCAGCTGAAGAGACAGTGTTGTCAGTGTCCTTGTAGCAGTACAGCCCTCCAAGTCAGAATAAGAGACCTTTATGACTAACGCAACTTTCATGCTCATAAACAGAACAGAACAATCTTTCTCCCTCTCTTGTTTTCATCACAGTTTTCCTGTGAGTCATCTGATGCAGAAGCTTAGCTTTGAGCTCTAACAACAATGAAGATGACTGATCGTCTCTCTGTTCTGCCCTTAACCATGGTGCAATAAATAATATTTACCATCTGTCTCAGAGAAAACTTTGCAAAGTGGTACATGTGACCTGATTCACTGCTCTAGCTACCCTTACTAAATGGCTATGCAGTGGCACTACAGTGACAATGTAATGGTTTCAGTACTGAAGAGCAAAAAAACAGTTCCTAAGGAAGAGGGTACCAGGATCTTACCTTGAAACCTAGGAACCAAATATTATTTGAAGTGTCTGAAATCCCTGTCAGTATGGGTTTTAGTCTTATACAATCAAACTTTTTGGCAACAATGCAAAACGTTATGTTTGGCGTAAAAGCAACACAGCTCATCACCCTGAACACACCATCCCCACTGTCAAACATGGTGGTGGCAGCATCATGGTTTGGGCCTGCTTTTCTTCAGCAGGGACAGGGAAGATGGTTAAAATTGATGGGAAGATGGATGGAGCCAAATACAGGACCATTCTGGAAGAAAACCTGATGGAGTCTGCAAAAGACCTGAGACTGGGACGGAGATTTGTCTTCCAACAAGACAATGATCCAAAACATAAAGCAAAATCTACAATGGAATGGTTCACAAATAAACATATCCAGGTGTTAGAATGGCCAAGTCAAAGTCCAGACCTGAATCCAATCGAGAATCTGTGGAAAGAACTGAAAACTGCTGTTCACAAATGCTCTCCATCCAACCTCACTGAGCTCGAGCTGTTTTGCAAGGAGGAATGGGCAAAAATTTCAGTCTCTCGATGTGCAAAACTGATAGAGACATACCCCAAGCGACTTACAGCTGTAATCGCAGCAAAAGGTGGCGCTACAAAGTATTAACTTAAGGGGGCTGAATAATTTTGCACGCCCAATTTTTCAGTTTTTTATTTGTTAAAAAAGTTTGAAATATCCAATAAATTTCGTTCCACTTCATGATTGTGTCCCACTTGTTGTTGATTCTTCACAAAAAATTACAGTTTCATATCTTTATGTTTGAAGCCTGAAATGTGGCAAAAGGTCGCAAAGTTCAAGGGGGCCGAATACTTTCGCAAGGCACTGTATATAGCATTTAGATTTCATACTTTGCATACAATATTTTCCAAACAAAGTTGTCAAGACAGGAGAAAGGCAGAAAAAAGATCAAGCACATCCTATCGACTTAATTTGCTAAACTTAAATAAATGACCAACAAAATTATATACCGTACAGGCGAAAAGAGAGTGAACAAATACTGCTGGGGAAGGGCTAAAATAATATAAATACGACTTCTAACAAACACTAGCAGAGAAAAAAACAAAACTAGATTTGTTCCCAGAGAAAGAAGTGGTATCATAATATGAAACTTTGAAAATATATCTCACTTAACTGACGCTCTGTTGTCACAATGGGTGCATACTTGGGGTGCGTTTTCGCGTTATGACCAGGTCGTCAGGTCGTCTGGTTGTGTGTTTTCGCAATCAGGTCACTGGACCTAGTGGTCATTGGTCCATTGAACCAGGTTTGTAGCACGGTTCATGGTTGTAACCACGTGGAACAACATCATAAGCACCTATCCATGCTCTAAGGTCAGCCAAATCTGGTCTTCTAGCTATTCTAAAGACTAAGACAAAGAGAAAGGGTGAAAAAGCTTTTAGCTCTTACACACCAATATTGTGGAATAGATTGCCATTCGACGTCAGGGTAGCTTGAGTCACTTCATGTTTTTAAGTCAAGGTTAAAAACTCATTTTTTTAGATTAGCTTTTGAATCCTAATTTTATGTATCAATCTATTAATATTGTCATTTTACGCCTCTCTTTTTATTAATTTTATTGTATGTTTTTCTTTCACTGTATTTTTGTTGCTTTTAATTATTGAACTGTTCCTTTGTAACTTATTTTACTCCTCTCTTCTTATCAATCTTAAACTTTTTATAAGTAAATAAACTTTAAACTTTAGCCAGAGGTATTGTGGGATAGAGGTTTCCTGTCAAGATGGCGACGCAAGTTTTACACCTTGTTTCTGTAACCTTTTTTGAAAAAGATGGACAACAAATATTTACCATGCTCGTACACCCCGAAGTGCAGAAAATATATATTAAACGTGGGTTTAAGTTCCAGTGAAAACTTGTTTGATAGACCCCAAAAAATAAGCACATTTCATTTGCAGTTTACTGCACATATAATACTATAACAGTTACATTTCATAGTCACAAAAGGCTGAGTGGAGAGGATTGTGTAAATGTGTTTAATATTTTAATGTAAGATGGTTTGTGTAGATTATAAAGTCATGTATAATAATGGGGCTGATATATATACATACACATACACACACACACACATTAGACTCAAAACAATTGCTCGAAGCAGATGTTGATCACAAATTTAAAAATAAAATGGTTTCACATTACTAGCGTGAAATATAATTAACGCGCTTGGAACAAACTACCTATAGTCCATATACATAGCAATGCAGTCTAACACGTTTGCCTAGAGTCTAGACCAGTGTTTCCCAACCCTGTTCCCATTCCAACGCAGCGCTCAGTTGCTTAATTGAACCGTATCAACAAACAAAGAGCTTGAAAATGATGGGAAAATACCCAGTTAATCACTTTATTAGTTCAATGAAGGGTTCAATTAAGCAACTGAGCGCTGCGTTTGAACAAAAACCAGCAGACACGGTGTGCCGCCAGGAACAGGGTTGGGAAATACTGGTCTAGAGATATATTTTGCATGACTTATTGGTAAAGAACTTCTGACAGATATATCTATGACATTAGTCAGCGGTATATACATAACAAACCTGTTGGTTCATCAATAATACTCATAACTGCTGTGACTACATTTTCAACCTCCGCCATTTTTAATGACCGGGACCACTCTATACCAGAGCTGCCGATAGGCCCCTTCCCAGGATGATGCACTCGGTCCCGCCCACCGAGGGGAAAAAACTCTCACCCAAAGGAAGCCATTTCTCTTTTTCCTTCTCAAGATGGTACGGTAAGACTTCTGTGTTGAGCTGAGCGTACTGATAGAAAAGAGCTTCTCGAGATGAATCGAGTCGATTGTATTTCCCTTGCATTCATGCTGAAAGCTGGCTCACCGCTTTCCTGAAATCAACGACTTTGAAAAAGACCAAGCCTTTTTGCCTTTCTGTCTTTCAGCGGCCTCCTCGCTTGCGTGGTAGGCCGCTCTTTGTATCTGTCTGTCGTGTGTGAGCGACTGCCTGTGCAGTCATCCGTGAGTGGTTGTCTATTCTTTCTGAAAGTACACAGTTCCTCCACGGGACTAGGCCTTGCCGCATCCCCGCTGTCGAGTAGACCCTGCTGGCTGTGTAGGCCAGCCCACCTCGGTGAGTCGGGCCTTGTAAACAAACAGTGTGCTCTCCCCTATACTGTCTTTCTACCGGGCGAGCTTCAACTCGCCCACCGCGGCTTCGGCTACGCTCTGATCAGGTGTGTGTGACCACGCGGTTAGGGTAGGCACATTTGCGTAGTGGCCCCCCTGGTGCTTCAGTACCGCGGCGCACGCATAGCCCTTGATACTTAGGTATCTCGGTGTATAAGTGCTCAGTGCATACGGCACACGGTGCCCAGCGCCTCAGGGTCAGTGCACAGTCACAGTGCTGCACGGTACGCGGTGCTTGGTACCCACTGCTACAACGCTAGTGCGGGAACGCACAGTGCTGCACGGTACATGGTGCACATAGTGCACGGTACTCGGTGCGCACGGCGCTCGGGACGCATTGTGCATGTGGTGCACACGGTGCTTGGCCACTGCCTCAGACCTAGCGCAACAGCTCACGGTGCTGCACGGTACTCGGTGCACACGGGGCTCAGCACGCACAGTGCACGTGGTGCACAGTGCTTGTGCTACGCTACTGCACGAGCATACGGTGCTGCACGGTACGCGGTGTACAAGGTGTCCACAGTATTCAGTGCGCGTTGCACAGTGTTAGTTACCCTCTGCTACAGCGCTAGTGGGTAAGTGCATGGCGTTCGCACTTAGCCAGTGCTTGAGTGCAGTGCAAGTGGTGTTTAGTGCACAGCCCATGCAAAACACCAGGCCCATGTCAGGCAAGTCAGGGTTCCACCCCTGCACAGCCTGCAACGCCAATATCCCGCAAGAGGACAAGCATACCCTCTGTGTGCGGTGTTTGGACGTTCAATATGCCACCTTGGCCCTCGAGAGGGACGTGGCTTGTAGCATCTGTGAGGCTTTCCAGCCCCGGGTGAAAGAAGCTTGCTTGGAGAGGGCCATGAGGGTGAGCTCCGCGTCCTCTATGGCCGGACCGTCTGTGGCTCTTGGAGCCCCAGAGCCCCTCCTCCATGACCTGTCCCAGGACCCCCTGCTAGGCATCCCCGATGCGCAGGCCGCCCGCAGTCACTCCCCATCGCCACAAGTGAGAAGGGTGAAGCGTTCCAAGCAGGCAAGGGACATTATGGACCTCAAGGCCCAAATGGCCCAGGTCCTAGAGCTCCTGGCTAAACAGGTGCCTGCGGCCCAGGCCCCGTTGCAGCCCCAATTGCCATACCACCCTCCCCCAGGGGAGTTCAGGGTGGATGGGAAGAGGCGTCTCAGCTGGCGCAAGAGGACAAGCTCTCCATAGCGGCCTCTGGGAAGGGGGCCTCCTTCTCCTCTGACATGCAGGTAGGCGAGACCCCTGCTGAGGAAGAACCTGGCTAAAAGAGGACAGTTTACAAACATGTGTTCATAACCTGCATCTTTAGCAGAGAATCTCCAACACTCACTGTTATCTTTTAGATTGGCGTTAAAGAGTGGTGTCCAATAGATTCTGTGGAGGATGTTAAATTGTAAAGCCTGTGTTTTGCCTTCTCTACACAAATTTTAACAATGTTTCCAAATCATTTACCAAGACTCAGAGTTTAATTCTAGCTCTAGTTCTGCATTGTAGATGTTGTGACCTTTTACTCTATAAATAATTTTTTTGTTATAATTCTCATTAATAAAATCTTCCAAACTGGAGGGAACGGAATTCAGTTTATATTTTTTGTTTGCATCTTTAAGCGCTTGAAGAATTTGTATTATTCTAAAATAATTAGGAGAAAATACCTGTGTCGTTTTCTGGAATTCACATGGCGCAATTAATTTACTATTTTTATACAGGTCTGATATCATCCGTATTCCTGCTTTGATCCAATCTTTCCACAATAGAGATGCTTGTAACAAGTTATACAATGATATTTTACATTTATTTTCAATGTATTTGAGTGAACTCCAGGAAGTCGATATTAAGTGAGATGGAAGCAAACAAAATGGGAGTAAATGTATTGGTATTGGTTTAAGGGCCTCATTTACTAAAGGTTCTTATGCGATAATACAAGTGTTATCCAAGGATAAGGCGCGTGCTAGATAATCCCGTATTTATCAACTACGATAAAGCGCGACTTAAAGCATAAGACGTGAGTTAGCAGGCACGCCTTAAAAATAACACGATGGGTACATTAGCATCTGCTGATTATGCAAAATGCACGGTGATATATTCAAATGAAGTGGCATGAGAGCACTAATGAGGCTAGTGATATTCAGACGATATTTACTAAACTGTGCTAACCATGAAGCACACCATAAATCGTGTGCTAGATAGCACTGATGGAAAGCAGGTGTTACGAGCCAATATCCATCTTAAAGCTGTCTGTTGGCACAAGGTAGAGGTATATGTATGTACGATACTACACATCCGAAACTCCATAAATAACTAAGACTAATTTTATATTGTTTATATTTTAAAACGCACATATACCAGCCGAATGCATAAAATAAAGAAAGAAAGAAAAACAACTTTTTAACAGAAATGCGTCAATATACAGGTATGGCAGCAGTGTGGAGTAGTGGTTAGGACTCTTGACCGGAGGGTCGTGGGTTTAATCCCACCCAACTGTATAAATGGGTAATTGTATGTAAAAATAATGTGTAAAAAATAATGTAATTGTATGTAAAAATAAAATAATGTGATATCTTGTAACAATTGTATATATATATATATATATATATATATATATATATATATATATATATATATATATATATATATATATATAACGTGACCCGGATTTTGTGGGTGACGTCAGACCAGGAAATGGACACAAACACAGCACTACGGGGATGAAATGCTGGTGCCTGTGTTTAATAATAATAACAAATAAAAGGTTTGAACAAAACAAAATACTGTACATAAAACAAAACTGCACGGTTTGCCAAAATAAACCAACAGAGATAAAACCAAACAAGTATTGTGCTGGTGTAAAACCAGCATGGGTAGCAATTGTTATTTATATTATTTAATTTCACTCACGTCTCTCGTTGCGCCTCTAACCCATTCAACCAAAGCTGCGGTTTTTATATTGATGTGGCTGTTCTCAAACTGGCAATCAATTAGCCAGTGCGAAGACAGCCACATTCTACACAAGTATTTCTGGCAGGGAAGGTTTTTAACTGCTTCCCTGCCAAACAATACAACAATAAATAATACCTTGTTTTTAACACAAAACACATTTAAATAATAACAATAATAAAAAAATAACACAGAATATGCACAGGGGCGGGGTGTACCCCATCACAATATAGAAATACAAGTAGCTTTTGAGTAAAGATGAGAAAAAACAGTAGCTACAGAATTATCTTTAATTGTGATATGCAAATTTCAGCATTACAAGAGGCAATCAAATCGCGTGAAATTTGCCACAAGGCTTCTACACACAAACAGGGCCAGATTAACGCATAGGCAAACTAGGCACCTGCCTAGGGCCCAAAGTCATGCTTTCTGAGTTAATGATTTTTCAGAATATGTGACCCTGTGGCGGAGTGTCCCGCCCCTATATATTTTTTTATTATTATTTGTATTTTTGTTTGCGGGGTGGATAAAAGCGCCACGTCTTTTGTTATTTGTTATTTATAATTTAAAACCCCATGAGGATGCGTGGCTGATCAGCTACTGATTATTTAACTAGCTGACAGTCACGCATCCTTAGTAAACATGTGCAGACTGTGGCCGAGGGGTAATAAGATAATTAACAGCTAGTTAACCCCTCGGCCAGAGTATAAGAACCTGCAGCTGTCCGTGCTGCGAGGAGAGTGTAGAGAGGAGAGTACGGGGAGCGGAGAGAGAGAGCGAGGAGAATAAAACAAACAATTGCTATATTTAGATATACTTGTTTCTGTTTATTTGTTTGGCCAACGTGCCTTTTGGTTTCTGTGTTGTTGTTTTGTTCGAATCGTTTGTTTTGTTTATTAATAAATACGCTGACCGCAGTAGCGTTCAGCTTCACCCGCCCATTATTTTGTTTCTGGTATTTCCTGGTCCGTGACGTCACCACACCTCACCACTGCAAGCCATCCTGCCACAGACCCGGATGGTTTGTGTGTGACCTCAGACCAGGAAATGTACACAAACACAGCACTACGAGGCAGTTCACACAAAATCAAACTGCCTGACCCAGAACTTACTCTCATTCACTTTCACGGGTCAACACAAGTAAATTCCAGGTCAGTTTTGATTTTGCTTGAATACAGCAAACAAAAAACACAAGAAACGGGACGAAGAAGAATGCAAGCAGCAAAGGGGGGTGGTGGGCATTATAAATATTTTCACAAATAGGTGCTGAAAGTCCGAACCGCCAAAAACCTTATCCCAACAGCCAAACCACCTCCGATCAACAGTAAAGCAAGGACAGCTAATTCGCCTTTGCTCTATTGGCGATCGAGAAAGTAGTAAGCCATGTTAAACTGCATTTAACTTAAGGTTGCCACTGTCCATACATTTAATCTCAGTCAGTAAAAAAGTCACATTTTAACACTAAAACGTAAATAAATAAAAACTGTATTGTGGCCTTCCATGGCTTCCTGTTTCAGAGGGGTATAAAAATGAGGTAACACGCATATGAAATCCATTTGTCATCCATCACCATGGAGAAAGGCAAAGAACTCACAAATGAAAAGAGACAAATGGTGGTTGACCTTCATAAATCAGGCAATGGCTACAAACAATAGCTAAAAAACTAAATATACCACTTACCACTATTAGGGCAATAATTAAGAAGTTCAGAACCACTGGAACAGTGGTAAACTTGACTGGTAGAGGACGCAAGTGTATCTTGCCCCACGCACAGTGAGGCAGATGGTTCGGGAGGCAAAGGGAAATCCAAGGGCCACAGTTGGAGAATTACAGAACATGGTTGCATCTTGGGGTCACCAAGTCTCTAAATCTACAATTAGATGCCACTTCCATGCCAATAGGCTATTTGGAAGGGTTGCCAGAAAAAAAAAAGCCTTTATTGAGAGCAACCAACAAACGTAAGCGCCTGGAGTTTGCTAAACGGCATTGGGACTTCGATTGGAACCGGGTGCTATGGTCAGATGAGATGAAAATAGAGCTCTTTGGCCATGCACACCAGTGGTGGGTTTGGCGTCGAAAGAAGGATGCGTGTGCAGAAAAGAACCTCATACCTACTGTAAAATATGGTGGTGGATCTTTGATGTTATGGGGCTGTTTTGCTCCCACTGGCCCTGGGGCCCTTGTTAAGGTCAACGGCATCATAAACTCTACCCACTACCAGGACATTTTAGCCAAAAACCTGGTTGCCTCTGCCAGGAGGCTGAAACTTGGCCCCAAGTGGATCTTCCAGCAAGACAATGACCCCAGGCACACATCAAAATCCACAAAGAAATGGTTAATTAACTACAACCTTGTACTTGGCTTGATTCATGCGTCCTTCACAAAGACAAATCTGCCCGATTCCAGCCTTGCTGAAGCACCCCCAGATGAGTCCAATTTTCAGCTTTGCCCAACACCTGGTCATCTAATGGTTATACGGAGACCTGGAGAGGCCTACAAGCCACAGTGTCTCGCACCCACTGTGAAATGTGGTGAAGGATCGGTGATGATCTGGGGGTGCTTCAGCAAGGCTGGAATCGGGCAGCTTTGGCATGAATCAAGCCAAGTACAAGGTTGTCCTGGAAGAAAACTTGCTTCCTTCTGCTCTGACAATGTTCCCCAACTCTGAGGATTGGTTTTTCCAGCAGGACAATGCTCCATGCCACACAGCCAGGTCAATCAAGGTGTGGATGGAGGACCACCAGATCAAGACCCTGTCATGGCCAGCCCAATCTCCAGACCTGAACCCCATTGAAAACCTCTGGAATGTGATCAAGAGGAAGGTGGATGGTCACAAGCCATCAAACAAAGCCGAGCTGCTTGAATTTTTGCACCAGGAGTGGCATAAAGTCACCCAACATCAATGTGAAAGACTGGTGGAGAGCATGCCAAGACGCATGAAAGCTGTGCTTGAAAATCAGGGCTATTCCACCAAATATTGATTTCTGAACTCTTCCTAAGTTAAAACATTAGTATTGTGTTGTTTAAAAATGAATATGAACTTATTTTCTTTGCATTATTCGAGGTCTGACAACACTGCATCTTTTTTTGTTATTTTGACCAGTTGTCATTTTCTGCAAATAAATGCTCTAAATGACAATATTTTTATTTGGAATTTGGGAGAAATGTTGTCAGTAGTTTATAGAATAAAACAAAAATGTTCATTTTATCCAAACACATACCTATAAATAGTAAAACCAGAGAAACTGATAATTTTGCAGTGGTCTCTTAATTTTTTCCAGAGCTGTATAGCGAATGGCATGGCTTGCATACTAATGAGCCGCTTCACACTGAATAAATCACTACACACCACTACATTCTAAATTCCATGACAAACTGCCATTTTATTTGTTATTAGTTACAAAACCACAGCCAAAAAGGAGTGACATTTCACCTATTTCCTTTGATATATTTGGGGATGAAACTCCACATAATTGGTACAACACCAACTTTCTGAGTGAAGACTGCAGTCCATCTGAAAAAAAATAAAAAATAAAATAAGTGAACCAAACAAAGATTGAAGAAAAAACACAAAACATGGGCTGGTTAATGTACTTAAACAAAAAAAATATGGACATTTATTTTATGGCAATAAGTCCAAAAAATCTTAACATTTTACGTAACTTGCTTCCTATATTGGTACATACCTGTTAATTATTATAAACTACGTGATTACTGTGTTTATGTTGTTATTATATAAACTGTTTTCCTTGTATGTCACCTTGGATAAAGGCCTCTGCCAAATTCATGTTAATTAAGGGAATTTTATGCCAGTGCAAGAAGTTCAGCTGGGGACCAGTATTCAGTCTACAGTATTATAATGCTGAGCTGGACTAAATACATATTTTAACAGTAGAAATTTTATGAAGAAACGTTTGCTCTAATCAACATTTGGGTTGATGGTTCAATCCAGAGAAGCCTGAATGGAA
This sequence comes from Acipenser ruthenus, assembly GCF_902713425.1. Lineage (NCBI taxonomy): Eukaryota > Metazoa > Chordata > Actinopteri > Acipenseriformes > Acipenseridae > Acipenser > Acipenser ruthenus. The sequence continues at coordinate 23,008,451 of NC_081194.1, forward strand.
GCGTCAGTAATTCTGGGGCATTGATATGGGCATTGTTTACTTGCGTCGGTCACCCAGGTCAACCCTGCTTTATCAAAAGCCGACCCGCATGACACCGGGTCCTGACCCGGGTAGGTTCTGACCTGGGTAGAGCACGCCACTGTGAAAGGGGTTTTAGTTCAGACCCCATCTGGTCTTCTTCATGTGTTAAACTGATTCTGGTGTTACTGTTATTATTATTTATTTCTTAGCAGACGCCCTTATCCAGGGCGACTTACAATTGTTACAAGATATAACATTATTTTTACATACAATTACCCATTTATATAGTTGGGTTTTTACTGGAGCAATCTAGGTAAAGTACCTTGCTCAGGGGTACAACAGCAGTGTCCCCCACTGGGGATTGAACCCACAACCCTCCAGTCAAGAGTCCAGAGCCCTAACCACTACTCCACACTGCTGCCCCTGATACTGTTAAATCACAGAAAAGCTATAACAGCAGTAAGTATAGCTGGGAGTTAGACATAACAGTGTTAATGAAGCTAATAAAATGTTAGAACACCCTGGTCTGGTATATATAGTACAACAATTAACGCAGCCAATCTGACATCAAGATAATTGCACTCAGATTGCTATATTTTAACTCCATCCATGTCCTTTGATAGGCAAAGTGTTACAACACTAATAGGCCATATTCACATCATTTACCACCATGTAAAATTTGCACCTTCAGGTACAGTACTCTTCCCTAAGAGAACACCTGGTGTGTCCTTAGAGCCAAAGTGTTTCTAAGGCCTGGTCACACCTGCAACTTTTGTCGACGGCAACAAGAGGAACACATTTGTTGCCTGCGTGTTGCCTTGCAGTTTGCTGTGGTCACACGAGAGACCAGCATGCAGTCGACAAGCTGGCAACAACGTAATACAACCCAATCATAATGCACGTTTTTTTTTGTCACGAGACGTAAACATCCTGCGAAAGAAGATTACGATATAAAAATGTACTAATTACATTATAACAAACGAAATAAATAAATACATAAATAAATAACGAAATAAATAAATAAAAATCGAATAAATTATATCTATTATTTATTTACGTATTTATTGTTTAATGTTGGAACAAATTATCCTCCATAACTACATACACGGCAAATTAGATTAAACATATTTTTAAAAATACGCTACACATGTATTTTATTATTGTAGAATTGTATTCATACCTATGTTCTTGTAATCGTGGACATTAACATTCACTTATCCACATACACACTGTATTGCATATCTATAGACTACATATAATTAATTGAGGAATCAGAATGCATCATATACACTGTCTTATGGTCGAGCCTTATCATTATGTTACACTACTATCAAATTTGATTGGCTGGTATCGTTTTTTCTTATATATATATAAAGTAACAGAAAAAAAATGAACCCTAAAGCAGAGGGGTCTGCTATTTTCCAGTATTAAAAGATAATAACTGCAGAAATAAAAATGTTTATTTGATATTTGTTCCGTATATTATTTTAATGTTTTAATGTTTTAATTTGTGGTACACCCTGCCTTCCAGTTATTCATTAAATAAATGGCATCTGGTACCACGAAGTGTAGCCTAAACATCTTATCTAAACTTGGATAAGAAGTTTTCTACTTTTTAGGCTTTATTGAGGGTGTGAGACTGATCTTTTCGTCGCCTTGGATAAATAAATAAATAATTTCACAGAATTGCTGCTGTAGTAGCTTTCCTTAAATACTGACTGTATATGTTTGAGTCAGTTTAACAAATTACGAATACGAGGCGGGGTCTGAACACTTGATACTTTGCCTTTCGTGGAAGAAGAGAGAGGAGCAATGTAATGTATTTTAATTTTAATACAGGGCAGGGTCAGCTTGCTGATCATCAGCAGCTGTTGTAGTTCTTGGCATAGCTGGAGCGGTTAAGCACTGTTAGCTATGCAGCAGTCAAGGAAAGAAGGCAGGACTGTGACCATTGATGAATTGAGCTCCATCCGGGTCCCTGTTCCTCCTCCCCGGCTTGCGCGGACTGACTCGCTCTGTTTGTGCGGTGACGTCACGGGGCGCAGGAATGGCGGCGTTGGCTGTTGGAGGAAGGAGCCTACAGAGCTTTAAACTTTATTCTTCCTATTATTAATTACTGAAATTAAAAAAGAGGAACAACTTTAAACTGCTACACACAGGAAAACAATCCACAACTTTAACCAGGCAGAAGTAGACTGTTGCCACAACGCCAGAAGCCGGGGATCACTTTTAAAAGAAATTACCTGTTTTGTATTTAATTTAAAAGTTTATTTGTTCCCAGACCTGCTCGTGTTGCGTTTCATTGTTTATTTCGCCGTGCTCTGCTACTTTCGAATTCTTTTTATGTTAAAATGGAAACTTTAACCCTAAGTGATGTGGAACAAAAATATTACTCGGATTTATTCGCCTACTGCGACACGGAAAACACCAAGAAAGTGGCTTCCAACGGGAGGGTGCTGGAGCTCTTCCGGGCGGCCCAACTACCCAGCGAGGTGGTACTGCAGGTAAAAATACATACATTAATTAATATTTGTTATAGAAAATATCATGCACGGCAACGAAACTATCTACAACCTTGCTGGTTTATTCAAAAACACATATAACGCAAGTTACTCTTCCTCTATTCCTCTGTTCCATGTTGATGCTATTTTTTAACTTGTCTGTTTTTTCCATGCATAATGTTTTCAATTGTAGTGTCCCACACTGGAAGAGAAGAGAATTACCAAATAGGGGTAGATTTTTCATATTTAGTTGAGGTATATTTAGCACTGATTTTGTGTCTTGTCTTTTTTTCTGAAAATGTCTATTTAAGCTGTAGCAAGGGCAGTGTTTCAAAATAGACAAATACAATTACATGTTTTAGTATAGAACTATAGGTGTGGCTACAACACATTATTTGTTTCTCACCTTGGGAGTTTTCAACGAACAGCAGGCTCTGTGTCATGATGTATGCAAACTGATAGACAGATGGCAAATGTCTTTTAATACCACAGCACAGACGTCTCACTGGTATGGTTTAATCTGTGTTAGATTTCTGTGTTTTGTGTGTATCTCTTTAATGTGCCGCTTCCGGCCTACCAACACGTCAGAGCATCAATAGTATACGCCAAGATCTTTGGTATACCAGATAGCATGCATGATTTGATGAGTGACAGAAGTAATTCGTCTTAGTTTTAGTAACAACACGCTACGTTTGAGATTCAGGCCTCAGGTTGCATCAGGCACACAGCAACAGACGGAGAAATAAATGATGTGGATTCTATTTATTGAAACTACTTGTGAGTAAATTGTATTCAATACATTATTGCATTGTATTGTCATCTTAATTATGTACATATTTTAAAAATGGACGAATGTTATAAATACCCATCCGTAAATGTATGTACATATTTAGACCAGTTTATTGTCTTATAGTAATTGCCGAATGTAGTGTCTTGTGCACTGTCTATATTGACCTACAGGTTTGAAAGGGATGTGTCAATTCTGACTCATGACTGTACAACCAGTATTTTTTTTGTTGTTGTTTTTTTTTGCATGTGAGCATGCTATTGGGGTGCTTCATTCTTGATTCTTTTGTTTAAGCCTTGCCTTTGTAAACATATAGGTTCCTTAGATTTGTTACGTTTCTAAACTAAAGTAAGCATAATAATGACAAACTGAAATAATAGCTGCTGTGGTATTTTACTGTAGGACTAAATTATTTTTTATAATTTGTTTTTTTATTTATTTTTGCAGACACTGATGTTTTGAGGTTTTCCACACCTAATCTATATCTGGTCATAATGATCATAATGATTATAATAAGGTTGTGGTTCACTGGACCCTCATTAAAGAAAATTAAATAACATTTTTAAAAAAACTGGTGGAGATCCTGCTTTTCTTTCAAACACTTACTCATATTGTCTATAATGTGCAACATACCACTATACCCAGTTATTTTTTTTTCCCCAGTAGGAATTAAAAATCTATGTCTTTAGAAATAAAAAGTATATATTTATAAATCTTAATTGTGCTGAGTTCCTGCCAGATGCAGAGGAATAGTTTGAACTTCATCTAAAGCTGTTTTCACACCACACTATCCAACCCCGGGTAGAGTAACCACGGGCGACCCTGGGGTGACTCACCCCTCAGTTCAGTCCTGTCTGCAATCACATTTGTCTTGCTCTACAATCTACGGGGTGAGATTCATACCGGGGTTGGACACGATCGTTTCACACTACATGTTTTCATCCCAGGGCGTGCTGATGCGTGACCCTTGCCCCTCAACGTTTGTTTTGTGGCTACTGCCATGCGCGTGTGTTTATAGAAGTCCAAAATAAGCAACAGAAAACAGTGATGAGTAAACTTTGTTAATTTTGAAGCAAGAGAGTAAGCGCATAGAAATTAATTGCATAAAATACACCTTTTTTTAAAGATCGTTCTTTAAAAAAAATATGTTTGTTTATTTATTATATAAAATTTAAAGTGTTTTTGTCTTTAAGATTACAGAACTTTGTGGTGCAACAAGACTTGGCTATTTTGGGCGTAGCCAGTTCTACATTGCTTTAAAACTTGTAGCTGTAGCACAGTCTGGACTGCCGCTGCGGGTAGAAAGCCTGAACACAGGTGAGTGCCACTACCTTTGTTCTGCTAGGGTTGAATATAGTATAATGTGACTTGAGCCATAATATACAGAAACAATGGACTTGCTTCTTGCAGTAGGTGTTGAAATTCTGTAATCTATAATCCATCTTTGACCCATGTGCATGTGCCGCAGTATACTCTCGTTGTACCACCACCTACATTCTGAATAAAGACTTCTGTAGCAAGACTGGCTGTATATTATGTGGTCTAAAATCATTTCTCATACTGTAGATATTTGAAGAATAGGATTTAAAGCTCCTTTCATTATGCACATACTGTTTTTATGTTTGTTTCCATCAAAGCTTGTTTTTGTGAGACTTCAAATCCTGAATGTTTTGTTTGTTTAATCAGAAAATGTGTATGCTTCATAATGTTGGAGTAACAGAACAGAGAGTCACAGTTTTTTATACCAAACCAACTATTAATAAATCTATGAGCATAATTATTTGCGAAAGCAAATTGGTTAAATTTGCCGTGTAAGGTTAACTCCCTTGTAGATGATTCTAGAAATAAAAATAACAGTTAATGCTAAAGTGGGGATTTTCTGTCATTTGTTTGTTTTTACCAATCAATTGTTACAAAAGAAAAAAATGGAACAGAAACTTATGCCTCAATATATAAAATACTTCAACAGTCATTATGCTGGCAATTTCACAGTTTTACTAGTTCTTGTCTCCTTATATGAAGAAATCATTGAAATTGTCTTTTTAGGATAACAAACAATCTAATTCTCTTGTTTTACTAACAGTGAAGGATCTCCCTCTGCCTAGATTTGTAGTGGCAAAAAATGAACAAGAATCTAGACACCCAACAATGTACTCATCTGATTCTGAAAACCAAAGCACATACTCGGGTGTCATTCCTCCACCTCCTGGTAGAATGCAGGTCAAGAAGGTCTCTGGAAGTCATGAAGTGATTCAACCTCGTGCACCTACAGCAGAACTACAGGTAATGGATAGATAAATGTTGTGCTCTTTTACTCCAGACATAGTGACACATCAGTCATCACAAGCCTGTTCTCCACCTCCCATGCCCTCAAAAATGCAGCAAGCCACCATTCTATTCCATTCGCTTGAAGGTTAGTCAAAAACATTAAAGCATATTGACCAAAAATATCATATTTTCCAGGGGTTACTTTAATGCTGTTTTCCCCCAGTGACCCCTATTGATTCACCCCTCCCTCTAATTGTTTAAGTTGTATGTTCATCCTTCTATCTCCCCACAGCCTGATTCCACATCTCCAGTTGTCTCCCCACATCAGTCTCCTCCAACCTCTCCCCACTCCTGGAGAAAGCACAAGCGGCATCCCAGTGGAGGAAATTCAGAAAGGCCGCCTGCAGCCACTGGGACAGTCTGGACACCCTTCGGAGAAACACAATCAGGTATATGACAGACAAGCTTTATAGTTTTGCATATACAGTACTGTGCAAAAGTTTTAGGCAGGTGTGAAAAAATGCTGTAAAATAAGAATGCTTTCAAAAATAGACATGTTAATAGTTTATATTTATCAATTAACAAAATGCAAAGTGAGTGAACAGAAGAAAAATGTACATCAAATCAATATTTGGTGTGACCACCCTTTGCCTTCAAAACAGCATCAATTCTTCTAGGTACACTTGCACATAGTTTTTGAAGGAACTCGGCAGGTAGGTTGGCCCAAACATCTTGGAGAACTAACCACAGTTCTTCTGTGGATTTAGGCAGCCTCAGTTGCTTCTCTCTCTTCATGTAATCCCAGACAGACTCGATGATGTTGAGATCAGGGCTCTGTAGGGGCCATACCATCACTTCCAGGACTCCTTGTTCTTCTTTACGCTGAAGATAGTTCTTAATGACTTTCGCTGTATGTTTGGGGTCATTGTCATGCTGCAGAATAAATTTGGGGCCAATCAGATGCCTCCCTGATGGAATTGCATGATGGATAAGTATCTGCCTGTACTTCTCAGCATTGAGGAGACCATTAATTCTGACCAAATCCCCAACTCCATTTGCAGAAATGCAGCCCCAAACTTGCAAGGAACCTCCACCATGCTTCATTGTTGCCTGCAGACACTCATTCGTGTACCGCTCTCCAGCCCTTCGGCGAACAAACTGCCTACTGCCTTCTGCTACAGCCAAATATTTCAAATTTTGACTCATCAGTCCAGAGCACCTGCTTCCATTTTTCTGCACCCCAGTTCCTGTGTTTTCGTGCATAGTTGAGTCGCTTGGCCTTGTTTCCACGTCGGAGGTATGGCTTTTTGGCCGCAAGTCTTCCATGAAGGCCACTTCTGACCAGACTTCTCCGGACAGTAGATGGGTGTACCAGGGTCCCACTGTTTTCTGCCAATTCTGAGCTGATGGCACTGCTGGACATCTTCCGATTGCGAAGGGAAGTAAGCATGATGTGTCTTTCATCTGCTGCAGTAAGTTTCCTTGGCCGACCACTGCGTCTACGGTCCTCAACGCTGCCCGTTTCTTTGTGCTTCTTCAAAAGAGCTTGGACAGCACATCTGGAAACCCCTGTCTGCCTTGAAATTTCTGCCTGGGAGAGACCTTGCTGATGCAGTATAACTACCTTGTGTCTTGTTGCTGTGCTCAGTCTTGCCATGGTGTATGACTTTTGACAGTAGACTGTCTTCAGCAACCTCACCTTGTTAGCTGAGTTTGGCTGTTCCTCACCCAGTTTTATTCCTCCTATACAGCTGTTTCTGTTTCAGTTAATGATTGTGTTTCAACCTACATATTGAATTGATGATCATTAGCACCTGTTTGGTATAATTGTTTAATCATGCACCTGACTATATGCCTACAAAATCCCTGACTTTGTGCAAGTGTACCTAGAAGAATTGATGCTGTTTTGAAGGCAAAGGGTGGTCACACCAAATATGGATTTGATTTAGATTTTTCTTCTGTTCACTCACTTTGCATTTAGTTAATTGATAAATATAATCTATTAACATGTCTTTTTGAAAGCATTCTTACTTTACAGCATTTTTTCACACCTGCCTAAAACTTTTGCACAGTACTGTATGTAGAAAAAAAGGCTGTTTTTCTTGTTCCGTTGTAAGCTGATGGCTCTAGTGGCTTCACAGAACTTCATGGAAAATAGTTTATATGTAAAGATTTTTAGAAATTAATATATTTGAGTCTTGCTTTGTCATAGATCATGTTTATTTACAGAAACAATTATGAAAAACACAGTCATTTACTTATTAAATTTAGCTTTAAATCACCTTGGTATTCTTTGATATAATTACCATGCATTTATTTTGGTAACCTTTCCCCAAAAAAGCATATTTGGTGGCAAAACATTGTATTTAAGTCCTTATTTATGTTTTCATTATATGTTCCTTTTTTGTAAGGAAAACCTTTTCTTTGTGCATTTGATCTTCACTACACTTTAGTAATATACACTGGTTTTCTTTAGCTCCAAACAGTATACAAATTACAGCAATGATATTTTAGGACATTTCAAACAGATTTAAAATAAGAAATCATATTTAATATCTCTGTGCTATTTATCACTTTTAAATTCAGGATAAGTTTGAATAATGGCAGAGTTTTGTCTAATGTTCCCTTTTCCTTTTTGCTCTCCTGTGGAAGGACCAGTCACAGGTGATGGGATGTGGCCTGCCCACTCTCCTCCTCCTCTTCAAGAAAGTTGGGTCAGTTTTACAGATACTCCCCCTTCCAGCACACTTCCAACAATGCATCCTTCATCACTCCAGGTAGTGCAGCACATGGTTCATTAGACTTATTAGCTTTTTTAAATAATGGCTAAAAAGTCTTGAGCAGTTGCATTATCTGTAGTTTATTCATAATTAGATTTCCAAAACTAGTAGTGATAGTCTACGTCATTTGTTAACATCCACATATTTTTACTTGGAAGTTTAGAATTTTCTTACATACTCAATATCACTGTACACTGAACTGACAGGTAGCTTTATTTTAGTAAAATTAAGTCACTGGACATCTTAGTGGAGACATTTCAACTACAGCTTCCTTATATTTCTTTTTTAATGAGAATTATTGACTACTTTGACATATAAAACTTCAGTGCCTAATGTTTAAGCCATTTACTTACAATATAAACCTGATGGCATCAAATACTAGTTTTCTAAAGTATTTTTCATTATAATTAGATCCTAATATTTGAGCATTTATTGTACAAAAAAAGAAAAAATGAGATAGAGGTATCAGTGTTTGTGGTAGGATGATTCTTATCTCTATCTTTTTTTATATGTATTTCTATACAACTATTTAGGAGAGCACAACGGTACGAACTGTGGCATCTGCTGCAACAGCAAATGAAATCCGAAGGCAATCTAGTAGTTACGATGATCCATGGAAGATCACTGATGAACAAAGACAGTATTATATTAACCAGTTTAAAACCATTCAGCCAGATTTAAATGGTTTCATTCCAGGTGAGTAAACATGCCAGCAACAAAATTGTATTCTTTATACGTGTGTGTGTGGCCACTTGCATAGGACATTCTTTATCGCGCATAATTAATAGTGTTTGGATATGGGGATATTTGGAGGTGCCCTGTGTCTATTTCACATTTGAATTTTGTGTATATCTAGAGAAACGCTTATTCAATTGTGATGAAACTTGGTTTGGACATCCTATCTGGACGTAGGTCATGATACATACTTTTTCATGAGAGCTGTCCATTTTGAATGTATAGCCGTGACTGATAATGAATGTCACTGACATGCTTGTGTTCATTTCTTTTTTTCTTTTTTTTTTTTTCATCTCAAGGATCTGCAGCAAAAGAATTTTTTACAAAATCAAAGCTACCTATTCTTGAGCTTTCTCACATTTGGTAAGTATGATTGGTTAAAATTATTAACTAGTCTGGGTTTAAGTATGTGCTATTTTAAAAGTATGCATGCTGCTGATAAGATGAGTGGGTTCTCTTATGGATATGAAGGTACCTGTTGCTAAAAACTATACAGCCAAACCTGTTTAGAACCACTACTCAATAGACTGTCCAAATCTAGTTTATGGGAGCTGATAGGAGTTTGTCAACCTGCCTGCTTCCCTCTCCATAAGCTTTAAAGTTAGTAACTTTATATTTTCAGTGTTACAGGCTTCCTTCACTTTTACCTGTAAGATGGCCACCATGCTTTGATATATTGCCTTCATAATCGGTACACAGGTGTATGCTGTAGTTCTCTAGGCTAAGTTCGATTGTGGGTTTCATAAAAATTAAGCCTTCCTGAGAGTTTGTTTTGCAAAGTTGCCACCATCAGTGTCAAAGTATTGTATCTCAGAAACCATTTGAGGTAGTGACTTCATATTTACAGGGTTATATAAACCCTTCAGGTTAAATGTATAGCTGACCATGAAATTAATAGCAATACAACATCTGTGCAGCAGGATGTTTTTCCCCTCCATTGTAAGTACTTTGTAAATAAAAAAAAAATAAAAAAAACAAGGAGTACACTAACATTAAGTACTACAGTTAAAAACTAAAGTTTAAATAACACATCAGCAATTATAGTTGTAGGAGATTTATAAAAAATAATGTACTCACTTTTGATTTATTCTTTTTTTCTTAACTGCAGACACAGAGTCCCTTCAGGCTTATGAAATGCATCTTTTTTTCGTTTTGTCTATATTCAGTGTTGTAGACCTTTTGACAATAGTGTCCGTGTTTCTTTTTTTTACTTTATTACTGGATTGGGTTGTAATTGCTTCTCGCTGGTCTTTATCATTAACTGTTGCTGGCATCATTTTTTCTTTCTTGATGACATCACACAAAACTATTGCAGCCGCCGTATAACACTGGAGCAAACGTAGAGCAAAATTGTATTTCCAGGAACTATTTGTATAGAAAACAAGATTAACACTAGAAAATAAAGTCTGATTGTTGCTCCATGTGTGTTGCTGCTTCGATGACACCTTAGGGTAAGTTTCGATCGTGATTAGAGTTGATTCAAGCATATAGTTTTTTAAATATAACTTTTTAGACTGCAGTGTTTTAACTTTGTAACCAAAAACATGTGTGTATTATTGCATCCTTAAATTAATTTACAGTGTTATCATTTTGTTTAGGAGAATGTCCTTAATGAAGACATGGTCTTGAGACTGTTATATGTTTTATTATTTAGATTTTTATTTCCATTGACAGAGAAGCATGTTTTCTTTCCCTATAATAATTTCTTTAACACAATTAACTGTTATTTGTAAAACTCAGTCATACCCTTGTTAATCATTTATTACAAGTTCATTTGTCAGACTATTATCAATTTTATTCACTTTACATTTTGTGGTTAAAATATTTTCTTTGCCTGCATGCGTGATCGTGACTTCACCAAAATAACTTCTAAATACTCAGAATGCCAGTGGCTTCTAACATCATAAACTAGTTTTGAAATTGGAGGGTACAGGATACAAACCTTGCGATACAAACCTTGCGTTCCATACCAGTGTTGTCTGGAAATTAACTCTTTCACTGCCGCATTGCTTTAAACTCTGGCCATATCATACAGACCACGGGCATTGACATATGGTCTTTATAGTTGGTATCTCTCTGTTAAGGTGCTTTACACCTAAACATTACATGGTTTGGTGCCACATTTTTTTTCACATTTCTATTTTATTTAATGTTTACACACCATTCAATCTGGTATGACATACCGCTTTGATTATACTCCAGGGGATGCTTATGTTTTTGTTCACAAAAACTCCCATTTCTAGTTTACACAGATATTACAGTTAATCTTACAAACAGTATCAACTCTTCACATATATTTTCACGATTTAATTTTTGTTTGTTTTAACATGAGGAATGTATATACATGTGCATTGTAGACAGGTGGTCCTAAATACAGGTTTTACTGTACCTCCGTGAGAGCTAGTCTGACATTTTCTTTGTCTGAATAGTGTTTTAAAACTTGTTCCCCTTTCAAGCACGAAATGTAACCATTACCTCATGGGTATTAATCCTTTCATACCGTCTAACCTGAATAGATATTCCAAAGCTGTACGTAGTGCCAGTGACGCAGTCGCGCCCACCCCCGAGGGCATAAAAGAGACTGCTGACACTAAAAACGTCATCATTTTTCCTTTCACTGCCTCAGAGAGAGAGCGAGAGAGAGATGTATCAACAGATAAGTGACCCATAGTGTTATATCTGATTGTTCACTTGTGTTTATCACTTATTGCGATTTGTTTTTACGTGTTTTAGTAAAAATTACTTCATGTGTGCACTCAGCCATGGTTGTTCGGTAGTCCCTCAGCGGCCTTGTGCTCTGCTACTCCTTCCCTGGGATTGAACGCCTTAAGGCGGCTACTGGTGCTCGCTCGTAAGCTGCTAGCTTCGGTTGAAGTGTAAAATAAAAATGTTTTTTTTATTATAAATATATTAAAATAAAGATAACTTTGATTACTGTTTTGTGTGAAAAGATTGTTTTCTCTGTTGTATTTTCTGTCATTTTCCACAGAAATACTAACACGGCTGCTGGGCTCAGCTGTCCTGCACTGACAGAGATGTGCACGCTGGTACAATCAGCTTGCAGCTTTTCCCATAGTGTCTCTGTACCAAATTAAGATCTGCTTGCAGAGTTAGTGTGAAGACTGTTAGGGCTCTAGCAGTAGGCTTTCCTTGGGTTTCGATCTGTTGGTTAGCCAAAAAATGTTATAGGTGGGCATCCTTATCGCGCTCCCGTGGTAACTGTAGGTCCCAGACCTGCTCCCGTTCCCGCCGGTACTTTGTACAACAAACGAGGTTACCCTTCCTATTCACTAGCAGTCGCTGGGCTCAGCTCTGCTTCAGGTCTGATTGCTTGCAGTCCTTCCTGCAGTGTATCGTTGCTGCTCTGGTCTCTGCTTGCAGTACCATTGCGAAGGCTGTCATGACTTGACAGCAGGCTTCCTCCAATCTTAGAGCTATGTTGTGTTAAACCAGAAACTATACAGGTGGGCATCCCTGCATACTGCTTCTTCGGTAACTGTTGGTCACTGATCTATCACCGTTCTTGGTGACCAAGGTTACCGTAACGGTAGTGGACCGTGCGCTGCACCGCACTTGTACTGTACACCATACCATACACCGTACCGTACCAGGGGTACCGTGCGCTATATACTGACTGTATATACCGTACATTGGGCATTATACTATATCATTAGCACTATACTGTACTGTACTTTGTGCACTATAGACACGTTCTGTGTGTACTGTACATTGTACTATAGTAAACAGTGCAGGTGTTAAGCATTTCATACAAGACAGTACCATCATTGATCTAATCAGCACTGGTTAGAGTCATTGACCACTGTTGTCTCACTGCCAGCTGCATAGTAACATTGCTGCATGCGTTGTTCAACAGTCTCCTTTGGGTACTAGTAATATATGCTATACTGTTATAGCAATTACAGTTAAAGGTCCTTTGCGTTGCACACTACTGCAGTTACATTATGCCAGGGTTTCATTCTTGTGACATATGCAAGACGGGTCTCCTCATGGAGGACAGGCATGGCGGATGCGCTGCCTGTCTGGGTCCAGAGCATTCTAAAGAGGCACTCGCCGACCGCAACTATTGTGAGTTTTGTGCGTCATTCTCTAAGCATACATTAGAGAAATGAGTGTCAGACAGCTCTAGAGCGCTCTCTGTCCGTTCCACCTAAGTTCTGGGAGGCGGTCTCCCAACAGGGAAACATGTTAGCGGAGCTGTTGCGCAACCGCACTGCTACACCTGCTCCCTCTGCACCATTAGTCACAGGGAGTGGTACATAAAAGAAAGACAGCATATCCTCTTGCTGCCATTCGCTGCTTCTAAGGAGGCAGTCGATCAAGAGTTCCCCTCTGAGGATGGTGACTCAGATGGCGCAACACCAGAAGTGCTTGTGTCATTATCAGCAGAGCTTTTGCCGCTGATTAAGAGGGCCACAGACGTTTTGAATGTTCCATGGCCTGTAGATAAGCAGAAACACTCAATTTTTGAGGATGATCCCACTCCCTCTCAGGTGTCTTCTCCGGTACACCTGGATTTCTTCTTTTGAAGTGCATTCATCCTGGGGTCACCCGGCTACAGCACCTTCTGCTTCACGTTCTTTGGGAACGCTGTACAGCCTGCATGAGGCAGAAAAACTTGACTTGGCTGATTATCCACCAGTAGATGCTGCTATCGCATCATTGGTGCATGCCCCAAAGCTAGCGCTTTTAAACAAAGATGCTACCTGCCCCAATAAGCAGTGCAGGGTTTCTGAGATTATGCTAAAAAAGGCTTACTCAGCTAGTGCTTTTGCTGCGCGGCTGGGTAATTATAACAGCATCTTGGTGGCTTACCAGAGCTATTTGTTGAAGTCTCTTTCGCAGAGTCACAGACCCACACCACAGCAGCTCGAGGAACTGCGGCTGGTAAATAAGAACTTGCTTCCTATATCAAAATTCAATGGACAGGCAGTTGGTAGGAACCTGGCTGCTTTAGTAGCTGCAAAATATCAGCTGTGTCTCAGGCCCGCATAGCAGATGGTGACAAGGCACCATTGCTTGATGCTCCCATTACTCCAAGACACATTTTTGGTCTTGCGGTAGATGACATGCTGCAGCGCTCTCACCGGGCGATGGAGTCCACAAAGGAAATGGTGTGCCTGTTTCCAAAGAGGCCACCTCCAGTACATAGACCAGGTTTTACTCCAGGTACTTCCTAGTTCCCAAACGGGATGGTGGTATCAGACCAATCCTCGATCTCAGACAGGTAAACCGATATCTGAGTCGACAGAGGTTCAAAATGTTAACCATGCAGCAGTTGTTGCAGTCAATAAGGCCAGGCGACTGGTTCACTACGGTGGACTTAAAAGACGCTTGCTTTCACATCCCGATAAAATCAGGCACAGGAAGTACCTCAGGTTCACTTTACAAGGGACAATGTATGAGTTTACTGTTCGACCTCTTTTTAGCCCCCTGTGCCTTTTCAAAGTGCATGGAAGCTATTCTGGCCCCATTGAGACTCAGGGGCATCTCCACCGGGTTGCCCACAAGCTGTTGCTTTGGGCGCACCGTCACCTCCTTTCACTGCAGGCAGTACATCTTCCTAGGGTGACGAATTGGGCAGCGGACCTCCTTTCAAGGACAGTCCCCAGTGCCTCAGAATGGAGGCTTCACCCAGAAGTGGTGAGCCTCATTTGACAATCGTTCGGGAGTGCACAGGTGGACCTGTTTGCCTCCCAAGAATCGACCCATTTGTCCCCTTTAGTTCTCAGTAACGGGAGCTGGGACCTGCTGGCAATAGATGCCTTGGCACACCAGTGGCCGAGGCAGCTTCTGTATGCCTTTCCTCCACTCGCCATGCACCCGCTGTGCTTGCACCTTATTGACCCAGGAGACTGTGGGTTTTCAACCCTGATACAGCTCCTGAAAGGCCAGCCGTGGAGCCTACTGAAATGCCACGACCTGCTCAGTCAGGCGAGGGGGATGTTGTGGTATCCTGACCCATCAAGCCTGCAGCTCTGGGTCTGGTCCCTGAACGGCACCTTTTGAGCCGTCTGGGGCTTTCTAATAGAGTCATTGACACTCTACAGAATGCCAGAGCACGGTCCACGCATTCCCAGTATGGGTATAAGTGGGGCATTTTTCAAATGTAGTGCCTGCCTAAGGGGTTAGACCCTACAACCTGTTCCATAGCAGTTATACTGCAATTTTTACAGGACCTATTCAATGAGGGGAAACCCCCCTCTACATTAAAGGTCTATTTGGCAGCCATTTCAGCTTGTCATAGTAAAATTGATTGTCTCCCCAGGAGCTCAATTCCTGGTGGGGCCATTTTTAAAGGGTGCTCGTTGGCTTTGGCTGCCTATGAAGGACATTGTCCCTCGTGGGAGGCTTAATGTGGTGCTGGAAGGACTTATGAAGCCTCACTTTGAGCCCTTGAATTCAGCAGAGCTTAAATATTTATCAATGAAAGAGGTCTTCTTGCTCGCTATTACATCTGCTAAGCCTGCTTATTTTTTTGCAGAAGCCAGGGCGAAAGTCACACTTTGCACTAATCCTGCTTTTTTGCCAAAAACCATTCCAGCATTCCACATGAACCAGATGGTAGCGCTTGAGGCTTTTCTTCAGCCTCCTTTTCAGTCTGATAGAGACCCGGCAGGTCAATACTCTTTGCCCGGTGAGGGCACTAGCGTATTATGTGGACAAAACCAAAAGTTGGGGGCAGTCTGAGCAGTTTTTTTTATTTCTATGGGGCTAAGTCCCATAGGAAAGCTCTGTCTAAACAGAGGCTATCAAGATGGATCACAGATATGGTTCAGACTGCATATGAACGAGCCAACTTGCCCCCTCCAGAGAAGCTCACTGCCCATTCTACCAGGGGCATGGCAACTTCGTGGGCTTTATTCCAGGGAGCAACTGTCAGAGATATTTGCGATGCAGCGGTGTGGGCTACTCCCCACACTTTTACGCGGTTCTATCGGCTGAGTGTTGTGGTTCAACAAAACCCTGGGTTTGGAACAAGAATGCTAAGGGTGGCCTTGAGCTCGACCCTTACAGCATAAAATTGGAGGGGAGTTCTTCCTCAATTTTTTAGCCCTGTTATTTGTACTGGGTTCCTTGTGGTAATGCGCAAGGTGGCCTTCCTGCAGAGATGCATTACGTAAAATAGGTTCATTTAAAACTGCGAGCACCATTTTGTAAAAGCCCAACAAGATTTTCAGCATTGTTATGGTTCAATATACTTAGTTATAGGGCTTTCTTCTTTTATATCCTATGTGCTACTTTTGGTTTTATGTATTTGAGAAAGGATTGTAGCTATGTCATAAAATGATTTCCACTTAGCAATGTGAAAAGTAGCAGCTAAGTGGAAAAAGATACTAAAGATAAAGACTAAATATAAGACCAAATTACTGTTTGTACTAGAAACCAATAAATATGATAAAAATTCTGCAATGGTGATAAAGTAACCTGGATGCATGGCTGCTGTTTGCATTGGTCTTGCATCTGAAATGCAAGGTTTGCGGGTCCATGTACTAATATTTTATGGCTTTTTCAGTTTCAAAAATGAAATTAAGTTATTTTGTTGAACATACAAGAATGTGTACATATTGGGAATGCCATGTTTTCCATGTTCCTACTCTTTGTTAATGTCATAATGTTATTTGTTTTAAAATAAGCCTTTGTCCTTGTCATTCTGAAATCACATGAGCAGGTTGTAGTCTGCCTCAGATTTATTTGTTTTTGTGATTTTTTTTTTTTGTGCATCTCAGTAAGTTTTCTTTTTTGCTAACTTATCAACCAATATATAAGTTTAAAAAAAAAAAAAAAAGAGAGTTCACCTGGTCCTTATCAGGTTGCTGCGTCTTCTTACAGCAGTCTTGAGGGACAAGGTGAAGTTTTGAGTGTCTCTTTTATGCCCTTGGGGGCGGGCGCAACTGCGTCACTGGCACTACGTACAGCTTTGGAATATCTATTCAGGTTAGACGGTATCAAAGAATTAATACCCATGAGGTAATGGTTACATTTCTATTTCAGGGAACCAGGGTTATGATAACAACCTAACGTTTTCATTTTTTTTGTAAATGTGGTGCAGAGCAGTGGGATGCTAGAATACCATTAAATATCACAGTTAGAAATAACATATTTTAATAACATTTTTCATATTACTTTTGTTCTATTCTAAATTTTCACTTTGTTTTTTTCTTTGTAAACTGGGTGCAAAGCAGGAGTTTACTATAATTTAGAAACAGAACTAAACTCCATTGAACTATACAGTTAGATCAGTAACACTAAATTCTTACATTAATCTTCAAAGCCCCCACTACCTTAGGAAAAGCAGAAACTTAAAGAGCTGTTGACTTGAAACTTAACCTATGACATTATATGGCTGTCATGTGAATTCTTGATTTTGCAGATGATGAAGACCAAACACTTTGATTGGCGTCACATTTGTAACAATGCTCTATTATATGTACTTTGGTTTATGGTTCGATAAAGGAAGTGTTTGGCCTGGAGGAATACTTTTATGATGTGATATTGCTGAACATTGTCTGAAAATTGAAGTTTACTAACCTATACTGTAATATTCAGCCTAACTGGTATGGTAGAATGTCATGTAATTTGAGAAAATAGATTGGGTGCTGTACACTTCTCATTTATGCTTGTGCTTGTAACAAATACAGATACAAATACTGGCCTTCATGCTTATTTCAAGCAGCTTCAGTGCTATTGATTGGGATAATATTAGCATGTTAAAACTAGGCTATACTTTCTATTTTCTGATGTGTTTTAAATAGATTGCATTAATGTTGGTTCTGTGTATTTCAGGGAGCTTTCAGACTTTGATAAAGATGGCGCGTTAACACTAGACGAGTTCTGTGCTGCATTTCATCTTGTAGTAGCCAGAAAGAATGGTTATGACTTACCTGAAAAGCTGCCAGAAAGCCTCATGCCAAAACTTATCGATCTGGATGACTCTGCAGGTAAAAGCATTTTTCTTTTATAGTTTAAGTTAACATATTCATAAAACCATACAGGATTCAATATATATAGTTATGGGCTGTGCATTTCAAAATGACTACATGGGTTGTATTTAGAATATTATTGTAATTTTATTTAGTGCTTAAGTAATCTAGCATATAATTTAACCAAATAGAATAGCACAGAATGGAATTTGATGATGAAACACTCTGAAAGTTAACCAATTATTTCATGGGAGGACAACAGATGTGGCATAAACTGCGAATTCCCAAAGCACTTGAATATACGGTACAAGATTTACAATACATCTTTTAAAGTTATAAGTTCCTGGCCTTGGAATCACAACTGAATATTGTTATTGTTAACAATTAGTAGGGCAGATTGTTGAGAAGCAGACACTTTTCTGTATAGGTTATTTGGTTGGGCATTGAAAACTGATAAACAAAGCATGTTCCATGAATAACAAATGTGTTTATAACTTTGGTTTCCTCTTGTCTTTTAGAAGTTGTTGACCAGACTGCTGAAGTAGGCTATTCAAGCTCCCCAGTAGAAGCGCCTCCCAGTAAATCACCATCAATGCCGTCACTAAATCAGACTTGGCCCGATTTAAACCAGAGCAATGAGGTTTGAACTTTCAGTTATTTGATTGTTTTTTGTGTTGACATTTTAATATATCACAAAAAGTAACACACTTCCTGCAGAGACGCATTACGTAAAATAGGTTATTTAAAGCTACGAGCACCATTTTGTAAAGCCCAACAAGATTTTCAGCATTGTTGTGGTTCAATATACTAAGTTATAGGGCTTTCTTCTTTTATATCCTATGCACTACTTTTGGTTTTATGTATTGGAGAAGGGATTGTAGCTATGTCATAACATGATTTCCACTTATCAATGTGAAAAGTAGCAGCTAAGCGGAAAAAGTTACTAAATATAAGACCAAATTACTGTTTGCACTAGAAACCAATAAATCTGATAAAGATTCCGCAATGGTGATAAAGTAGCCTGGATGCATGGCTGCTGTTTGCATTGGTCTTGCATCTGAAATGCAAGATTTGCGGGTCCATGTACTAATATTTTATGGCTTTTTCAGTTTCAAAAATGAAATTAAGTTATTTTGTTGAACATACAAGAATGTGTACATATTGGGAATGCCATGTTTTCCATGTTCCTACTCTTTGTTAATGTCATACTGTTATTTATTTGTTTTAAAATAAGCCTTCGTTCTTAATTGTCATTCTGAAATCACATGAGCAGGTTGTAGTCTACCTCAGATTTATTTGTTTTTGTTTTTGTGATTGTTACAAGATATCACATTATTTTTACATACAATTACATTATTTTTTTTACACATTATTTTTACATACAATTACCCATTTATACAGTTGGGTTTTTACTGGAGCAATCTAGGTAAAGTACCTTGCTCAAGGGTACAGCAGCAGTGTCCCCCACCTGGGATTGAACCCACGACCCTCCGGTCAGGAGTCCAGAGCCCTAACCACTACTCCACACTGCTGCCCTACTACTCCACACTGCTGCCTGCCTTATTGTGTTGGTTTTATGTTCTGTGAATTTTTTGTCTTTTTTCAAATAAGAGGATGCTCATTTTATCAGAGTTCTACTAACAAGGTTCTGCCATAAACCCTCTTTTCCCACTTTACTAATAGTACATTTTGAAAAATGCATTCTTGTTTATAAGTTTGTTTTTATTTATTTATTTTAAATATTTATTTTGTATTGGACTTCAATCAAATCTGATAAACTTTTCTGTAATGTGTAATCCATGCTGATTTGTCTCTGCTCTGTCTGTTCAGCAGTGGGAGACTTTTAGTGAACGCTCTTCAAGCTCACAAACTCTGACCCAATTTGATTCTAACATTGCACCAGCTGATCCTGTAAGTCAATCACTTAATATGCCTGTTAAGTATTAATTATTTTATTAACCCTAGATTTCTCCACTGAAATGGTCTCTCTGAAATGCATGGGTGGTATGCTTCAATGGTGGTGTCAAACATGATCTTGCTTGCTTTTTGCCGCTTAATCAAAAAGTGCTGCTAGTGATTTGTGCTTGATTATTTAGTGTTGTTAGTATCATTCTTTTTTAATGCGTTTCTGGGGAAAAAAATAAATGTTTGGCTCTTTTGGGCAGGAAAAATGAGAGAGAGGAATTGTTAAAAGAATTGTTAAAATATTTGTCATATGAAAAATACATTACTGGAAGCATATTCAACTGCAAAGCTGTTTGTGATGGTAACTTAAGGCATCACATTTTTAAAATGACAAATTCTTGTGAAATCCTTACAAGATCATAGTTTTGTAGGATACAATAAATGTGCTTATCAAAATAAACTTTTTATTTGTGCACAATCAAAATAAAAACTGTGAAATGTGTTTTCTTACAGGACACTGCAATTGTTCATCCTGTTCCCATTCGCATGACTCCCAGTAAAATTCACATGCAGGAGATGGAGCTGAAACGAACTGCAAGCGGTAAAGAAAACAGATTTAGTAAATTTCATTGGTTATCAGGCACTGTACAGGAATTCTCTAACGAAATTGCCTACATAGGGCGATTCAGAAGTCACTGAACAAATAGGACAAACGCATTTAAATCTCAGAAGTCAATAAGTTTGAACACTAACTTTTGAATTTATCCATTAATACATGTATTCATCTAATTTGTCTGGTGACTTTTAAATTGCCCTTTATTTTTTCATACCACAGTGGTTTCCAAATATTGTTAGGTGCCCATCAAAATGTTATTTAAATAGATTCCAAATCTAATGTATGTCTGAATCTAGGCCATCACAACTTTTCACATCTAACAAAAATGCATTAGTTTTACAATTCTGAGATGGTTGAGCAACAACCTGCTGTTTTAAATATAGGATAAACTGTGGCAGCTTTGTAATATTAGCCAGTTTCAGAATATAAAATTAATATACTCTGAAAGTGAACGTAATACTAACAATTTAATGTAGAATGTTATATTTGTAAAATTTAAATGGCTTTTTTTTCTTTGTGTAGATCATGCTCATCCTACTAGTCCTTTACTTGCTAACCCTCCTGAACTTTCTGAAGAGAATAAACTAGCAACCTCAATAAAATTTGTAGCTAGTAACGCTGTAGGTAAGTAGCAATGGAATGTCTGGGTTAAATTGCTAAGTCTACAAAACTTGTTGAACTAAAATTAAACTATAATATAAAACTCCTGGTGGGAAGCTTTTTTACAGCCCTATATTAAATTACGCGATTTTGTATTGGCACTGCCAAAAAAAAACAACTTGAAAAATGATCATGTACAGTTTAAATATTTTGTGTTGCTGCTGTTCTTTTTAAGGACAAAGTTCCACTTCTAAATGAGGTTTCATCTAAACCCAAAATATCTTCAATAATCATTTTTTATTTTTGCAGATGGCTACAGTAGCTCAGATTCATACACGTCAGATCCAGAACAGATTGGAAGTGTGGTTACTCGGCAAAGGTTGGATCATTTTTGGTTACTGTACAATTAATTTAGTACTTGTATCTCTTGTTTGCTATTTTCTGGAATGGAATATATATATATATATATATATATATATATATATATATATATATATATATATATATATATATATATATATATATATATTCCATTAAATTGAAGTTTGTTGTACAAATAATAATGTGTAGGTTATTTTCATAACATGTCCATGTCCATTGTATCTAAAGCTTAGAAAAGGAGAACGTGATACAGTACATTATTTCTGACATCTTCAAGATACAACATTTAGGGGGGCTCCTGAGTGGCGCATCCAGTAAAGGTGCTCCACGTGGAGTGCAGGATACGCTCTACAGTCTGGACGTCGTGAGTTTGAGTCCGGGCTATTCCACAGACGACCGTGGACGGGAGCTCCTAGGGGGCGGCGCACAATTGGCTGAGCGTCGTCCGGGGGAAGGGAGGGTTAGGTCGGCCAGGGTGTCCTCGGCTCACCGCGCACCAGCGACCCCTGTAGTCTGGCCGGGCACCTGCGGGCTTGCCTGTAAGCTGCCAGAGAGCTGCGTTGGCCTCCGACGCTGTAGCTCTTGGGTGGCTGCATGGTGAGTCTCAGTGTGAAAAAAAGCAGTCGGCTGACGGCACACGCTTCGGAGGACAGTGTGTGTTCGTCTTCGCCCTCCCGAGTCAGAGCAGAGGTGGTAGCGGTGAGTTGAGCTTCAAATCATAATTGGCCATTCCAAATTGGGAGAAAATAATAAAAATAATTGGCAATGACTAAATTTATATATATAAAAAAAAAAAAAGATACAACATTTAGAATCATTAATGAAAGAAGTAAGGTTTCGGAGCAAAATAAATAATTTCATAATAGTTTATGAAATGACACTGAAAGTGCAAAGGGTACATTAAATAGAATATTAATATGGGACAAATAGATATAAAACGTTTTTTTACAGGAAACAGATATACCAGTTGGAATGTTGATTTTTATTTTTTTCTTGCAGGTCACATTCAGGAACCTCTCCAGAGGGACTAAAAGCAGTAGCTCCACCTCCACCCCCACCAAGACCCCATGCCTCACATTCACGCTCCTCGTCACTAGATATGAACAGAAGCTTTGCTGCAGTCACCACAGGTGGGTAACTTGTAGTGTATCAACTGTGAGCCATAGGGTATGGCAATATGAAGGGCAAGGTAATGAACAAAAGGCTGTTATTTTGGAGCCAATTTCAGTTTCAAACAGTTGTCTAACTTTTGCTTTACTCTATTCAGTGAAGTTTATTTTAATAATTTATTTAGAAAAATCTTTACTTTTCTTTTATTTTTGGAACAGGACAACAGCAAGCAGGTGCAGTTGCCTACCCGCCTGCAGTGCCCCCAAGACCTCAACCAACACAGGTAAATGTGTTCCAAAGCATATATTAACTTTACTGCCCTACAGATAAAATAATATTTAATATATGGTGAACTTCTTATTTTCTTAATCATTTACTGGATCTGTTTTCACTTAAGCAGAGTTTAGATTACAAACATTGAATACTTTTCAGTTTTTGAAAACAAATAATTGCTAGGTGCACAATTTATCCCTGTTTTTTTTTGTGCTGTACAGTATATAGTATAGTAAATTACACCAAAACTGCACTTTTGGTGTATTTACTACAAGACTAATTCTGGGATCATGATACATATGTGCCTCTTGGTTCTAACCCCAGCCTAGCAGTATGTAAAATGTATATCTGCAATCCTTTCTTTCTGTAGATTGCAGGGCCCCATATGCATCGGTCAGTGGAAGGCGATGGTCTAGTGGTTCACTCCAGTACCTCACCTCAACAAATACCTAAGCAGCCGAACTTTGCAGATTTCAGCCAGTTTGCAGTGTTTGCGTCAGTGGCAACAGAACAGTCAGCTGATGAAGGTGAAAAACACTTGGAGGCCATACAGGTCAGTGTCAAACATGACCCTTTGTCTGCTGTGCTGTGTGCATAAAGGGCTGATGTGTAGTACAAATCCTGTAATTAAAACAAAATGTGTACAGATATTTTATTCAAACCAAATACAGTATACAGAACCTCTATATGTACAATTCAAGTGTTTTCTCTTAGATTGGATAAATGGTAGCAAGGGATGAGCTTTGACAGAGCAGACAGCCTCTTTCTTGTGTACAGTGTGCTAGATAGAGTAGTATCAGTTGTGTTTGTTTTGCGTAGCATCGTAAGAGGCACAATGTTAAATAAAGTTGGCTTTTTTTTTCAGTTTATTTAATTAAAATTCAGACATTCTCAAAAAACACAATTATGTACCATCAAGAATAAGGCTGTGTAGTATGGGAATTGCACACCATGTCCTGTTGTCGTACAGATGTAACAGTATTACTGATTTTTAGTTCTGTTCCTGATTTGTATAGGCTGACAAACCCATAGAACCTGCTGGTACCGTTAGAACTGCAAAAGCTGATGGCCGGGGAGATGATAAAGCAACTGTTACTGCAAACACAGTATGTACATGATACAAATAAATTACCTTAATGTCCTACAAAAAGTATAAAAGTTTCATTGCCTTTAACTAAAATCGTACATTAAATGCTGCTTTGATTTGTGGATTTTAATGTGCTGTTTTAACAGGCCAAAGGCTCCACTCCTCTTGCTCCTCCTCCAAAGCCTGTTCGCAGAAGATTAAAATCAGAAGATGATCTGCGACCAGATGCAGATGAGCACTCTCAGAAGTCAAATGTCATAGCTACTGTTCTAGCTACACAACCTTCAATTCCAAGGTAAAACATCTATGTTGGTCTTACTGTTACAATTGTAATAAGCTATGCCCCAAATAGAAAGCTGTTTGTTTGCTTATATCTGTGGCCTTTTTTTCAAGGCCTTGTACAATTCCCAAAGTTTGTGAAAGTAGACAGATACAGCTTGTTGGTATTCAGTAACTGCTGTAGCGAGGGATTACATCCTACTTTACGTAGCCCAGTCTCTGATCTGTTATTCCACATATCCATTATCCTTCTTATGGTATATTAAATGTATATCTTAGAATTTAATTTAAAATAAAAACTTTTCAAAATAGTAAAACCGAATGGACATTGTATTGCATTGTGCTTGAACAGTGTAACTTATTTTAACCCTTTGCAGTCCATTTATTAACTGCACGTCAGGCACGCCAGGTCTAATTAATTTTCACACGCGCAGTTAATTTTAGACGCGCTGTTTAAAAGTATTTTTTTTCACAGTCAAACAGGTTTAAATGGCCCTGCATATCAACAAAGCACTCACTAGGCATCTCCAGCCCCCCCCCCCCCCACCCTTTCGTTTGCTATAGCGTTCACCTATGTAAGAAATAAATAATAATAATAATAATAGTCGTACATACTGATCGATCATCTCCGGATCACTCATTTTATCACCAAACTCCTCAATAATGCGATCCAAGTCATTATTTTATTACTATAACATCTGAAAAAAGCTCTGCAAATGTCCATGATAGTCTCTGTGCGCTGACGCACTCAGCCAGCTTGTTTACTATGAACGCCCCGTTATCTGATACCTGATACCATGTATGACTATTCATGAGATACGCTTTTTTTTTTTTTTTTTTTTTTCCCCGACTTGTATCGGCTCCTGTCGCTACCACTCTGCAATTGAATGGTTTTCTCAGCTTTTTCCGGAGAAAAAACGACTAAACACCCGTTTATTGCGTTGCTATAATGATGTCGGACCCAGTCCGTCAATGGACCGCAAAGGGTTAATGAGATTTCTAACCTGGCCTACACAAAATAAACACACACAAAAAAAGGTTACAATAATTTGTGTAAAACATGTTAATATGACTACAACATTTTGCATGGACATTAGTTGTTCCACATACTATGATGATACAGCTGACACTTGATCAGTCACTAAGTTATTTTAGGTGATATTGCCCTAATGTGTTGAAATTGTGAAATCTTACATACTGTGAATGTATGGAAGTGTGACCTACCTTTGGAGGTATTTCATCTGTAATGTGTTTATCCATGGCAGGGGGTGCAATTTCTTGACTTTTGTACTTTATTCATTCACAGATCTGTGGGCAAGGACAAAAAGGCTATTCAAGCTTCAATTAGAAGAAATAAAGAAACAAACACTGTCTTGGCCAGGCTTAATAGTGAATTACAACAGCAGTTAAAGGTGAGGAATTGTATTGGATTTTTAACCACTGAAAGCCATTTAACAAAACACTGGCTAATTGTATTTAATGCCTTCCCTCGGAATGGCAAAATAACTGACTACGGATACTGAATTTTGGTGCTGTAGTAAGCCTCCATATGGTAAGTATGTGCTGAAGCAATAGATTACATTGTGAAATTAACTGTAAAAAAATGTTTCTCACATACCTAACGTGTGAAAGAAGGTGTTTCCTGTAAAAGGTATAATGGAATGGCCAATGCTACACAGGTTTAACAGGAATAATGAGAATTGCTTTAATTAAACAATTAAGAACATTATTTGAATAAGGATCTGGTCTGGGAGAGTTTCCCAACCCTGCACTAAAAGTATTTTCTCAAACTACAAGCTTAACAAGTGAAATCACCATCATGGCATCAATAGGTTTTGTTAATATTATGAGCACTTATTCTCCAGGTGAACCTTAGTTTCTAGTGATGTGGATTGCCATTCCATACCGTCAGCTAGTCACACCCGTAGAATGTGAGCTCTCTCAAACTGGATAAGTGGTGTTCCCCGGTATGACCATACACCACACTGGGGAAGTAATGGAGGAAGAAACCCATAAACACTGATTTTCTTCAGATTTTTCATCAAGTGTTCATAGCATACAAAAAAATGTTTTTTGTTTTTTTTAGTCAGTCTTCTGTGATGCTAAGAAGTATATGAACTGATTAGAATGCAGTTATTTGACAGAGTATTTGTAGTGTTTCACTCACAAGGATATATATATATACACACACACACACTCTACCGGTCAAAAGTTTTAGAACACCTCCATTTTTCCAGTTTTTATTGAAATTTACGCAGTTTAATGTCTCAATGTACTCTGAAATTAAAGCATAGAACAAATAAACAATTGGAGATAAAAAAAGAAATCATGGAATCGTTTTGTTTAACAAAATTTAATCTAAATTTTTGACTCATCAAAGTAGCCACCTTTTGCAGATATTTTGCTTTCACCCTTCTGTCCAGTTCATCCCAAACCAGCTCGATGGGGTTTAAGTCTGGAGACTGTGCTGGCCATGCCATGATTTGAAGCCTACCGTCTTGTTCTTTTCTTCTAAGGTAGTTCTGACATAGCCTGGAGGTATGTTTTGGGTCATTATCTTGCTGTAGGATGAACCCCTGACCAACTAGGCGTATACCAGAGGGTATTGCATGGCGCTGCAAAATGCTGTGGTAGCAGTTTTGGTTCAGGGTGCCACTCACTCTGTGCAAGTCGCCGACTCCAGCAAAAGAGCCCCAGACCATCCCGCTTCCTCCTCCATGTTTGACAGTTGGTGTCACACACCGAGGAACCATCCTTTCGCCTACTCGACGGCGTACAAAAACCCTGCATGATGAACCGAAGATTTCAAATTTTGATTAATCGGTCCATAAGACCTTCTTCCAGTCTTCAGTAGTCCACTGGTGGTGCTTCATGACCCAGGCAAGCCTCTTTTTCTTATTTTGCCATCTTAGCAATGGCTTTCTTACTGCCACTCGACCTGTCAAACCTGCAGCTCTCGAAGTCTTCTCTTCACAGTTGAAACTGAGACTTGCTTACTTCGACCAGTGTTAAGCTGTGCTTGAAGCTGTTGTCCTGTGAGCCGCCTATCACGCAATCTGTTGACTCTCAGAAACTTGTCTTCTGATTCTGTTGTGGCTTTGGGTCTGCCAGACCTCTTCCTGTCAGAGTTTCCTCCAGTTTCCAAGTGCCTTTTGATGGAGTAGGAAACTGTACTCACTGACACCTTGGCTTTCTTTTGCAATTTCTCTAAAGGAAAGACCTACACTTTTTAAAGGTTATAATGGTCTGTCTGTCTTCCTTTGTTAATTGCCTTTTTCTCACCATTATGAGAGCAATATACTACTTCCTGCGGTACAATACTGTCCAAATAATGCTTAAGAGGGTGTAGTAACACAGTCTGTTCCAACACTGCTTTTATACAGACAGAGGGTTTGTAAGTAATCAACAAAAGTTGGGACACCTGTAGGAATTGTTAGCATCAACTTTCAAGGCTTTATTTACTTCCATTGCTGCAGAACAGCTGTAAGTTGTTAACCCATTACTCGTTCTCTGAAAAAGGCCTTTTTGTATAACTCTGAAATGTACATTATTTTTCAGTTTTTGGTAACCTAAACTTTTTTTTTTAACCTCTGGCAGTTTACCGCTTACCTTTGTACAATTTCAGGTTATTCACTGGACTTGAACTGCTTAAATTTTCAATAAAAACTGGAAAAATGGGGGTGTTCTAAAACTTTTAACCGGTAGTGTGTGTGTGTGTGTGTGTGTGTATATATATATATATATATATATATATATATATAGATATATATATATATGTTTTTATTTTTTATTTCCTGCAGGATGTGCTTGAAGAACGCATTTCCCTGGAGGTTCAACTGGAACAACTGAGACCATTTTCACATTTATAAGACAATGTCTATTACTGAACAAATCACAAAAAGACCTAAAAGGTCCATGCCCATTCCCGGACTTTTGTGTTAAGCTTTGCCACTGTACCCAGCACTAGTTTGTGGTGTTCTGTTCCATCTGGCTGTATACCTGCAAATGTTGCTTATGTACAGATCATCTGTATACAGAAAATAATGGAAAAGAACATGTTTTGTGGGGGGGTAGGGGAAGGAATGTTAAAAAATGGTCGCACTTTTAATTTAAAATAGGAAATATAGGTTAATGTGTCAGCTACTTCCCTTAGGACACTTTCAACTGACTTTTAACAGGCATTTAAGCTACATGTTACCAGTATGGTCGGTTTAAGGGTCCCATGATGTGGGTTAAGTCATCCTTAGACTGAACCAATAGAGCACATTAAAACAAACTGTAGATGGCACATTTTAACTTGGTATGCAGATAATTGTTTTGTCAAAATGTGAGAAGATTTTGGTTAAATAGGACAACTCAGATTGATCAGCTGCACACAATTTCTGTTGTCTCCTGTAGTGCCATGGTGGATGATTTTACATGCCAGTTAATCATTCATAATTGTCAAAACACTTCCTTTGCTGCAGTAACAATAAATGATCCATCCAGATGTGAAACAGATCACCTGTTACTAATCTTGTGAAACACTCACCAGGCTTTTTAGTTTTTAGTAAACCACAGTTGTAACTATTACAGCAGATTGTCTACCTTGTACAGTACGTGACCACAGGCAACTGCAAATATATTAACTATTTGGATTATTATTTAGTTTTCCCCCTCATGAAGACACCCTGACACTCCTGCATGTACTTCATAGAGTTCATAATGAGAGTCCTGAACCAAAACAATCCTCCCTTAAAGTGTACCAACTGTTTAGAAAAAACAAACCCTAAATGTAATTCAAATTTAAAGACTGCTCTTTTCATACCCCTGAACACAATTGTAATCTGCATGTCACATGCTTCTCTATTATAAATTCCCTGAAACCCAACCACTTGATTTGTATCTATATCTCCACTCTAGCCTCACTTGTGTTGGTGTCTTATTTGTATATTTGTCGTTCCAAGTCAAATCTTGTCTTTGGACCTTTTTGGGGTTACCTTTTCTTCAGCTCCTGTAAGCCTTACTCTTCACTTTGTCAGGTTTTCACATTAATCTGTGTTCTCCCTATTGAACCAAGGAGAGCCTTTTTACTGCTATTCAGGTTGATGTACTGTATAAGGGGTATGTTGTATATTGTATGATACACACCTTTTGATCTCATATGTAAATTTGCATCAATTGCTGACTAACAGCAAATATTCTATTTAATTGCTTATATTCTGGCTGTGGGATCATAGATTGTTAAACTGCATGGATGTATCTCTGCAGAATGAACTAGCAGCTGTGTGATTTTTACACAAAATAAAAACAGCACAATATTTTATTTGCCTGTTTTTAACTTGTCTTTATTATTATTAAATGGTCTAAAGAATATGGGGTAGATTTTTAATGTCTTTTGTGATCATACAATATTATTTGGAGGAATCTATATTTAATAGCTTTAATGTCTTGTCAGGTGCATTTTGCTTTTCCAAAATCGAAGTCATTGTGTTGCAATTTTATGGTAATAAGTTCTACTATTATTTTACAACACAATTTGTAATCGTTTGCAACACCTGCAATGCCTATTTAAGCTTGCAGTTGGTCAGGAGACGTTGCTATTACAGTTTTGTCATTTATTGGTAATTCCACATTTCCCATTTCGCACTAATTTACTATTGTACTTTGAAAAGCCAATTATTTTTCTCTAAACATGATCAAAGTGGTTGTAACGAATGGGGGAAAAAATATGAAAACATTGTGTTGCCATATAGGTCTCAAATGTACAGTTTTGAAATAAATACATGTTATAGCAAACATGAATTTTCATTTTAAATATGTTATTTGGTACTTTTACTGTAAATAGTCTTGTGCGCTTCCTTGGTCATTTCACCTTGAGAATGAAATTGTCTCTACCCCTTCATTTCTGCCAGCTGTATCCCCTATTGACTGACATGCTATGCAGCCAGTAAGTTGCTTTGACCTTGAAGTTTTTTACTAGAATAAAATTAACGTTTTATGGTTATCCAGATTACTTGGATTCTTTCAAGCAACCTTGTAAAAAAACAAAAAAAAAGTTGTAGGTACTTTTTTATATTGAATAAAAAAATGTTCCTCTCATCATATCATTTTTTCAATTGTCAGTATTTGCATTTGCTTGTTCCACTCATGAAACTATTTTTAATTTTTTTTATCCAGTAGATGGCAGTACATTACATTTCTACAATGTTCAAGTCTATCTGCATAGCTGGGCTTCAATAAAAATAGTGTGTGTGTGTGTGTGTATACAGACGTGCTCAAATTTGTTGGTACCCCTCCGCAAAAAACGAAAAATGCACAATTTTCTCTGAAACAACTTGAAACCTACAAAAGTAATTGGCATCCACCATTGTTTATTCCATATTTAATAGAAATCAGACTTTGCTTTTGATTTTTTATTCAACATAATATTGTAAATAAGAAAACAAATGAAAATGGCATGGACAAAAATGATGGGACCGCTAACCTAATATTTTGTTGCACAACCTTTAGAGGCAATCACTGCAATCAAATGTTTTCTGTAGCTCTCAATGAGACTTTTCTGCAACTGTTAACAGGTAGTTTGGCCCACTCTTCCTGAGCAAACTGCTCCAGCTGTCTCAGGTTTGATGGGTGCCTTCTCCAGACTGCAAGTTTCAGCTCTTTCCATAGATGTTCGATAGGATTCAGATCAGGACTCATAGAAGGCCACTTCAGAATAGTCCAATGTTTTGTTCTTATCCATTCTTGGGTGCTTTTAGCTGT
Source organism: Acipenser ruthenus (assembly GCF_902713425.1). NCBI lineage: Eukaryota > Metazoa > Chordata > Actinopteri > Acipenseriformes > Acipenseridae > Acipenser > Acipenser ruthenus. The sequence goes on from NC_081194.1 coordinate 23,039,480, forward strand.
GTGTTTTGGGTCATTATCCTGTTGGAGGACCCATGACCTGCGACTGAGACAGAGCTTTCTGACACTGGGCAGTACGTTTCGCTCCAGAATGCCTTGATAGTCTTGAGATTTCATTGTGCCCTGCACAGATTCAAGGCACCCTGTGCCAGGCGCAGCAAAGCAGCCCCAAAACATAACCGAGCCTCCTCCATGTTTCACTGTAGGTATGGTGTTCTTTTCTTTGAAAGCTTCATTTTTTTGTCTGTGAACATAGAGCTGATGTGACTTGCCAAAAAGCTCCATTTTTGACTCATCTGTCCAAAGGACATTCTCCCAGAAGGATTGTGGCTTGTCAATATGCATTTTAGCAAATTCCAGTCTGGCTTTTTTATGTTTTCCTTTCAAAAGTGGAGTCCTCCTGGGTCTTCTTCCATGGAGCCTACTTTCACTCAAAAAGCGACGGATGGTGCGATCAGAAACTGACGTACCTTCACCTTGGAGTTCAGCTTGTATCTCTTTGGCAGTTATCCTTGGTTCTTTTTCTACCATTCGCACTATCCTTCTGTTCAATCTGGGGTCGATTTTCCTCTTGCGGCCGCGCCCAGGGTAGTTGGCTACAGTTCCATGGACCTTAAACTTCTTAATAATATTTGCAACTGTTGTCACAGGAACATCAAGCTGCTTGGAGATGGTCTTGTAGCCTTTACCTTTACCATGCTTGTCTATTATTTTCTTTCTGATCTCCTCAGACAACTCTCTCCTTTGCTTTCTCTGGTCCATGTTCAGTGTGGTGCACACAATGATACCGAACAGCACAGTGACTACTTTTCTCCATTTAAATAGACTGAATGACTGATTACAAGATTGGAGACATGTGTGATACTAATTAAAGAAACTAATTAGTTTGAAATATCACTATAATCCAATTATTTATTATCTTTTCTAAGGGGTACCAACAGATGTGTCCAGGCCTTTTTAGAATATCTTTGTAGAATAAGCAATAATTCATCTCTTTTCACAGCTTCTTTGCTTTATTCTATGACATACCAAAGGCATGCAAGTATACATGATAAAAAAGCTTTTAATTTCATCACTTTTCAGGAGGAATGAAGCATTATTTCAATGAGCTGTAAGGGTACCAACAAATTTGAGCACGTCTGTATATATTCAGTACTGTGCAAAAGTTTTAGGCAGGTGTGAAAAAATGCTGTAAAGTAAGAATGCTTTCAAAAATAGACATGTTAATAGATTATATTTATCAATTAACTAAATGCAAAGTGAGTGAACAGAAGAAAAATCTAAATCAAATCCATATTTGGTGTGACCACCCTTTGCTTTCAAAACAGCATCAATTCTTCTAGGTACACTTGCACAAAGTCAGGGATTTTATAGGCATATAGTCAGGTGTATGATTAAACAATTATACCAAACAGGTGCTAATGATCATCAATTCAATATGTAGGTTGAAACGCAATCATTAACTGAAACAGAAACAGCTGTGTAGGAGGAATAAAACTGGGTGAGGAACAGCCAAACTCAGCTAACAAGGTGAGGTTGCTGAAGACAGTTTACTGTCAAAAGTCGTACACCATGGCAAGACTGAGCACAACAACAAGACACAAAGTAGTTAAACTGCATCAGCAAGGTCTCTCCCAGGCAGAAATTTCAAGACAGACAGGGGTTTCCAGATGTGCTGTCCAAGCTCTTTTGAAGAAGCACAAAGAAACGGGCAACGTTGAGGACCGTAGACGCAGTGGTTGGCCAAGGAAACTTACTGCAGCAGATGAAAGACACATCATGCTTACTTCCCTTCGCAATCGGAAGATGTCCAGCAGTGCCATCAGCTCAGAATTGGCAGAAAACAGTGGGACCCTGGTACACCCATCTACTGTCCGGAGAAGTCTGGTCAGAAGTGGCCTTCATGGAAGACTTGCGGCCAAAAAGCCATACCTCCGACGTGGAAACAAGGCCAAGCGACTCAACTATGCACGAAAACACAGGAACTGGGGTGCAGAAAAATGGCAGCAGGTGCTCTGGACTGATGAGTCAAAATTTGAAATATTTGGCTGTAGCAGAAGGCAGTTTGTTCGCCGAAGGGCTGGAGAGCGGTACACGAATGAGTGTCTGCAGGCAACAGTGAAGCATGGTGGAGGTTTCTTGCAAGTTTGGGGCTGCATTTCTGCAAATGGAGTTGGGGATTTGGTCAGAATTAATGGTCTCCTCAATGCTGAGAAGTACAGGCAGATACTTATCCATCATGCAATTCCATCAGGGAGGCATCTGATTGGCCCCAAATTTATTCTGCAGCATGACAACGACCCCAAACATACAGCGAAAGTCATTAAGAACTATCTTTAGCGTAAAGAAGAACAAGGAGTCCTGGAAGTGATGGTATGGCCCCCACAGAGCCCTGATCGCAACATCGAGTCTGTCTGGGATTACATGAAGAGAGAGAAGCAACTGAGGCTGCCTAAATCCACAGAAGAACTGTAGTTAGTTCTCCAAGATGTTTGGGCCAACCTACCTGCCGAGGACCTTCAAAAACTGTGTGCAAGTGTACCTAGAAGAATTGATGTTGTTTTGAAGGCAAAGGGTGGTCACACCAAATACTGATTTGATGTAGATTTTTCTTCTGTTCACTCACTTTGCATTTTGTTAATTGATAAATATAAACTATTAACATGTCTATTTTTTAAAGCATTCTTACTTTACAGCATTTTTTCACACCTGCCTAAAACTTTTGCACAGTACTGTATATATATATATATATATATATATATATATATATATATATATATATATATATATATATATATATATATATATATATATATATATAAATGTTTTGCAAGTAATTACTGATAGGCCAATACAAAATGACTGTCTAAAGAAACCGGAAATAATTGATGTTTGAAATTTATTGAACAATTTCAACCAAAATAGCTATCACAGCCATAATAAAATCACATTGTAAAACAAATAGTCTTATTGTCATTTTCAGTCAAGTTCCTGTGAAATAAGGCATAAATATAATCCTACAGAATTCAGTAACATACAGGATTAACCAGCTGAATTACGGAAATTATTTACACATTTAAGTGAAAAAAAAAAAAAAAAAAATCACCTGCAGAAATAAAATATTCACTAAAAAGTTCAACATTTGTGAACGGCGTACATTTCAGTTTTATATAAACTTCTGATTCAAGGTTCAGTAAAATCTGAGCAAACTATTTCCAGTTCCTGTGCCACCTGAAGTAGTATCTTATTTTACACCAATTGCAGCATTGATTGCACTTTGTAGTACTGACAAGAAGATACATTTGTGGTCTTCCCTTTCTGTAACACAGATCCACTGACGTTTTGGGCCTTGAAGAACAAATGCATTCTTTATGTCTGTTAAGGTAAAAAACAATATTAGTAGTAATTTCCAAACAGATTATTTGCATGCTAAAGGACTGGTGGGATACTAAAAGATAATATTGCATCCGTAAATATTTTACTGTTCACATACTTCATCTATGTTTAGAAATGTTGAAGAGAGATGCAATATTCTCAATCAATTAAATTATTACTTGTGTAAATAAATGTAACTGAAGTGCAGTACAGTTGGTAAACAAAACAGGAAGATCATAAGTTTTACTGTTAAAGTGGATTGTTTATCCATTTGTATGAAAATTAGATATTGCTATACAGATCAAAACCTGAGATCTTTATGCAGGGGTTCAAAAGACAGTTGAATCACAAAATACAAGATTTTTAAAAATAATTATCAAGATTTCACACTAATGGGTTGTAAACATGTCAAAGAAGTTTGCAAAGCACCAACAGTGAAATGCAGCTTGTTATAAAATGTAATTCTCTGGAAAATTGGACTGCATCAGGTCTGTGACCATGCAAGGAGAATGAAGAGTGGGCCACATTAAAGGCATTACCTATTAACTCAATGCTTTTAATTGGTTTCATGACTAATAATTATAAATGTAATTATTATACCTTACATTATTGCAGAATGCAGACTTACACTTTGTGTCTGGAATGTCCTCTATGAAAAGCCTGTGAAGGGCCACTGATGCTAAGAAGCGGTGAGTTGTCTTGCAAGTGTGTTCGAAAGGCACATGAGAGACGCTTCTCGAGGTGATAACGACTGCATCATTGAAGAGGAACAGGGTGAGATCACAAACATGGTCATAGATCCTGAAAAAACAAAAAATAATTATTTGATTTGGCGCTTAACTCAGCCTGAGGTATTGTCAGGCTAATTGAGGAACTGTTTTATTTCAGAAAGCCATCAGACTGTTATACATGAGGGTCTTCACACGATACTTACATGATACTCTCAATGGGTTAGAATCAGACTATTTAAAATGATCTCTGTGTTTATTTAGCTTGGTAGATCATCTTTCAGATTTGGCACAACATACTAATTTTATTTGTGGATGGATGGATGGATGGATGGATGGATGGATGGATGGATGGGGGGGGGTGTGCAGACATACAATTTACCCAAATTTTGTTTTTAGATATGTTGTTGCTGTGTACTTCCTCACCAACACAGAGGTCTAAGGAAGTTCCGAGGTCTTTTTGCAACTGCTGTAAATTTATCTTAATCTTGTAAGTGATTCTTTTGAAATTACCTGAGGGAAGCGTTGATCTCCACACCAGGACAGCTTAGCTGAGCCACATCTTGTACCTGAATCAGATATCTATTTGCTTCCATCAGGTTCTGTAAATCACATGAATCAGCTTAGTTATTTCAATAAAAAAGTGAGAAATGATGATAATACTTGTATAAACATTCAGATTTATTTAATTGAAAGTATAATGAAGGTACTGTATTTTCTTTAAAGTGCCTTTGGTACCTCTCAGAGGCTGATTAAGAACAATACAACGGTTGGGTTATTTAAATATCTCTTATCTAGTGTTAAATATTCAGACTTGCAATATAAATAAAACTAAATATACCAAATTACTTACAGGACAACCCTGAATAGACCGTTGAGCCTCCAGCATCTTGGGATCACAGTTCATATTCTGCTTTAACTATAGAAAGAAATTACTTTTACAAGATTAGTGCTAATTGGGGTCTGTGAAGCCAGACATATATTTTGCTGTGATATTGATATAAGTTGCGCATTCTCCAGCTTGGGACAAACTCTTTCCAGTATAGATCAGGTGGGACAATGGCAATATATTCACTATGTCCCAAAGCATTACACTGAGACATTGCATCTTGTGCCAGCTCACTGTGTTCGCCATCCCTTGATACAGATTCATGATTAGTGAGTACCTGTTCCTCAGATGCACTGGCATGGGGATCATCATTCTCATAGGGGGCTGAGTAAAGAATGGAACACTCTATATCCTGCACTTATTAAGCTTATGAACCAGGAAACGGGAAAAGACGTGTGATGAACTGATGACCACACCAGTCCCACCTCTCCCTACACTGAGGTCTGAAGACAAAGTACCTGCCGAATGAAATCCCTGTAGTGTTTCATTTTCTCAACTGCAGTGGTGAGGTTAGCCCGGTCAGTGTGCTCAGGCGGAGTGTGAAGTCGCAAGCCATACAGGAGAGTGACATACTCTTCAAACCGTTTTGAAGGGAACAGCAACAGTTCCTGGAGGCTAAACATAAAACACAAACTGCATGTAGAGACGTGTACAGCAGTGTTATCCAAAAAGTTGGCCCATTAGAGCTGATGTGCCAATTCCTCAATCAAACTGAGCCAGATGTAGTCTTTGCTTATCATTTTACAAAACTAGCAACAAGAAAAGGTTAATTTAAGGACGCCAAAGTGTGCCTTTAGCAATAATCTTGATCAGTCTTACCAAGTTAGTCCAAACTTAGTGCTAACTGGAGTCTGTGAAACCAGCCAACAGCTGATTGCAGCTTAGTGTTGATCTTGATCAATATTCTTTATGTTAAAATGACTAGTAGTTTATAGTATTTAGATAAGTCATGAACGATATCAAATCAAATACTGTAGTGGAGTCAAAGTGTTGCTTTGGGGTAACAAGATACTGGTGTCTGTATTTTTAGGATTTTAACAGACCTTAAGAATGCTGCCCTAAAATGTACTCTACTGCAGACCTCTGTCAGCTGTTTTATTTTTGTTGTATTTAGAAACTTTGAACTGGCAGAATACTTGTTCAAGACAAAAGACTCGAAACAAAAACAAACGCTAACCAAATACAGATTCAGTGACCACATCCTGGCCATAGAAACTGGACGGCACAAAAATTAGGGAAGGGAAGGGGGGGGGGGGTCCAATTCTGTTTGTTATTTAAGGGGGGGTGGGGGGGAGGTCTGTTTATTATTCTGGTTTATTTATTTATTTATTTATTTATTTTATTTGCCTTGGGGGTATCTGCACATATTTTGTTTTTGTTGATGTTCATTGTGTAAGTTCTTTGGCAAAACTTAATTTTAATTTTGTCATGCCAATAAAGCCTTTTTTGAATTTGAATTTGAGGTAAACACCAGTGGAATAATCTTTAATGAAAGAGACCCCATTGGCACTCGTAAAATCTTATAATTAATTATCTTTTGGAGTTAGTGTTATCTCCTTATTTCAAACCCTTTTAACCGCTTTTTCAAGCTGGCTTGTATATGTTTTTGCAGACCACTGTTCGTTGCAACTAAGCATCAGTACAATAGAGTGATTTACATGCTGACTGTACAATGAATAAGCCTGTACTTACCACATCATTTTGGTGACAACTGTTCTGTCGTGCCTTTTCAGGAAGGCCCGGAAAGCTGGAATCGTTTCTCTGCACTGAAAAACAAGTGTCAATATAAATATAATTGTGGAGGAGGTGCTGTAAGTAAATTATGCACATTTAACCAAGAAAAACTGTGTGACAAAAATACAGTCCCATTTATAATATGTTGTAGTTTTGAAATTTAAGCAACAATTGACAGTCACCACATTTGTATATACTAATGCAAATACTTTCCTGACACACTGTCAGTTCTAAGAAATAATAAAAGCATGTTTGTTTTTATTTTATATATGTAGTTGAGGTGCTATACAACCGTTTTATAGTTAAAAAACAAAGCATGTGTTTTCAGCTATTTGTGAGCCTTTTAGCCAACTTGGTTTGTTTTTCTTGCAGAAGAAAGGTCCATGTTGGATTTTCTGTCAATGGAGTCTAGTGCTAAGCAGATTTTAGCTGCTGATGAAATTTGTTTTTATTTAAATGTGACTTTTTTTCTTTCACTGTGGTTTGTAATGGAATAACCAATACGTAGACTTATTATTTTTTTTTTTTTTAATAATACCTTGTGGTATAATTATACATTCTATTAAAGTTGTGGTATTGTTAAACTATTTTCCCTTGCGTGTTACTAGTTGGATGTGACTCAGTCTGGGGTATTCTCACAACTTCAGACTGCAGGTTGACAGGTTCTAAACTAGCCAGAGGATGCACAGTACCCTATGCCATTAACCAACACCCTTGCTTGATTACAGGTACTGCCAATTGAAAAAAAGAGATACTTACAAAAAGTCCCTCAGTCAATTAAAACGCCCAATTGCTGGAGATTAAAGTTTAGCGATAAGTGTTGCCACATACATACAAAATAACCAATAATATATATATATATATATATATATATATATATATATATATATATATATATATATATATATACATATACACAGTACTGTGCAAAAGTTTTAGGCAGGTGTGAAAAAATGCTGTAAAGTAAGAATGCTTTCAAAAATAGACATGTTAATAGTTTATATTTATCAATTAACAAAATGCAAAGTGAGTGAACAGAAGAAAAATCTACATCAAATCAGTATTTGGTGTGACCACCTTTTGCCTTCAAAACAGCATCAATTCTTCTAGGTACACTTGCACACAGTTTTTGAAGGAACTCGGCAGGTAGGTTGGCCCAAACATCTTGGAGAACTAACCACAGTTCTTCTGTGGAATTAGGCAGCCTCAGTTGCTTCTCTCTCTTCATGTAATCCCATACAGACTCGATGATGTTGAGATCAGGGCTCTGTGGGGGCCATACCATGACTTCCAGGACTCCTTGTTCTTCTTTACGCTGAAGACAGTTCTTAATGACTTACGCTGTATGTTTGGGGTCGTTGTCATGCTGCAGAATAAATTTGGGGCCAATCAGATGTCTCCCTGATGGTAATGCATGATGGATAAGTATCTGCCTGTAGTTCTCAGCATTGAGGAGACCATTAATTCTCAACAAATCCCCAACTCCATTTGCAGAAATGCAGCCCCAAACTTGCAAGGAACCTCCACCATGCTTCACTGTTGCCTGCAGACACTCATTCGTGTACCGCTCTCCAGCCCTTCGGCGAACAAACTGCCTTCTGCTACAGCCAAATATTTCAAATTTTGACTCATCAGTCCAGAGCACCTGCTGCCATTTTTCTGCACCCCAGTTCCTGTGTTTTCGTGCATAGTTGAGTCGCTTGGCCTTGTTTCCACGTCGGAGGTATGGCTTTTTGGCCGTAAGTCTTCCATGAAGGCCACTTCTGACCAGACTTCTCCGGACAGTAGATGGGTGTACCAGGGTCCCACTGTTTTCTGCCAATTCTGAGCTGATGGCACTGCTGGACATCTTCCGATTGCGAAGGGAAGTAAGCATGATGTGTCTTTCATCTGCTGCAGTAAGTTTCCTTGGCCGACCAATGCGTCTACGGTCCTCAACGTTGCCCGTTTCTTTGTGCTTCTTCAAAAGAGCTTGGACAGCACATCTTGAAACCCCTGTCTGCCTTGAAATTTCTGCCTGGGAGAGACCTTGCTGATGCAATATAACTACCTTGTGTCTTGTTGCTGTGCTCAGTCTTGCAATGGTGTATGACTTTTGACAGTAAACTGTCTTCAGCAACCTCACCTTGTTAGCTGAGTTTGGCTGTTCCTCACCCAGTTTTATTCCTCCTACACAGCTGTTTCTGTTTCAGTTAATGATTGCGTTTCAACCTACATATTGAATTGATGATCATTAGCACCTGTTTGGTATAATTGTTTAATCATACACCTGACTATATGCCTACAAAATCCCTGACTTTGTGCAAGTGTACCTAGAAGAATTGATGCTGTTTTGAAGGCAAAGGGTGGTCACACCAAATATGGATTTGATTTTTCTTCTGTTCACTCACTTTGCATTTAGTTAATTGATAAATATAATCTATTAACATGTCTATTTTTGAAAGCATTCTTACTTTACAGCATTTTTTCACACCTGCCTAAAACTTTTGCACAGTCCTGCCCAACGTTTCGATATGTTGTACATATCTTTCTCAAGGGAGCCTGTGTTTGAATCAACATATATATATATATATATATATATATATATATATATATATATGTATGTCCTTCTCATCATTAAGATAATGTTTAGTAAGTTCTAATGCAAAGACCCTCTTGTATCTTAAGCTTGGTCAACTGTACTGTATATATTAACTTGATGGACAGATGCCCTGCCCAGATGGAAGCAAAAAAAATGGCCTCACTGACTATCCAGCACTGAAACACCTGGCATTGCTACGCAATGATAATTCTACATGTGTAATTTGAATAAAACTGGGAAACAGCTTCCCACGTTTACTACTGCTTACTGAAAACCAACCTTATCAATAGTCTTTAGGATGACAGAGTAGTTGTTAAAGAAGTTTGTGTAGGTGTTCAGCCTGGTACTGAATTTGATGAACACATCCCCAAGACACTGAGAAGGGCCCCACTCTTGCAGCCTTTCTTTCAGCTCCTCCAGAAATTGCCTGGTGAAACATTTATCAGAGCTTAATATAGGATCTGACTGCTAGTGGATAACCGATACAAATGTAATCAATTATATCTCAAATTCATAAAGGTATATAAATATATATGATATAAAAGCTCTTATGCATTATTTAAAAAAAAACATCAGTTCAATTCTCATTAGGAGACGTACTACATGTTGTTCATAAAGGTTTGGGTTTCAGAGATGGAAAGGCGGTTCTATAGAATTGCTTTACACACACATATTATTATTATTATTATTTGTTTATTTAGCAGACACCTTTATCCAAGGCGACTTACAGAGATTAGGGTGTATGAACTATGCATCAGCTGCAGAGTCATTTACAATTACGTCTCACCCGAAAGACGGAGCACAAGGAGGTTAAGTGACTTGCTCAGGGTCACACAATGAGTCAGTGGCTGAGGTGGGATTTGAACCGGGGACCTCCTGGTTATAAGCCCTTTTCTTTAACCACTGGACCACACAGCCTCCAACTAGTAACATCCAACTAGTAACATACTGATTATGCCCAATAATGTTCACTTCTTTAAGAACCAAAAACTATGTTCACCAAGATTGTAGAGTACATGACATGATGCTTGACAGCCGTAATCTGCAATATTAATGTGCTTTTTTAAACTACACCACACGGGTTTGGTGGTAGCATGCCAACTTCTTACAGGTACCCTCAGAGCTAAAATTAGGTACAGTAGATACAGACATTTTGCAATTCTGCAGCTGTATAACATGAAGGCATACACCAGAACATCCTTAAGAGAGTTGCTGAAGAGATAATGAATACAATTTTACTATATTACCATACCAGTCTGGGTTGTGGGTGTTAGTAGTACAAACACATTTAGCAGCACCCTGTCTGAAACATATACCTGTTCAACTCCAGGATATCCAAGACATCAGAGAAGATGATCAGAACATTAGCTGCACTCACAATGCCACGATTTGACGAAAGGGCTGCTTTCAGTGGTGTGACATATATGTCCCTGATAATCTCCAGCAACTGCACATAATTATTTTCACTCTGGAGAACCTCTCTGGCAAACATGGTGCGCTTGTCTGCTGAATCCCTCTGAAGCTTCAGATTCTGTAGAATCACAGCAAACAGATTATCTAAACAGTAGTATAACAATAAAAAAACTACTATTCCGTCATCCTTAGATCATGTTCAGGACGCTGGGTTCCACTTCATTACAAGAAGTAACCACACTGTTATTACTCAAATGTGTGGCTAAGGAGCAAGTCACACCCCAACTGATTTCTGAATGTTGTATTCATAAATGTTAACAATATTAGCAAATTCCTTGCAAGGTCTATTATAGAAGATGATCAAAAAAAGATATTGATCAAATGCAACATATTTTTTTTGACTCACCAGATGAGCCAATTCTTCATTTTGAATTTTTTTTCCATCAGTTTTTAGCAGTTCATCATCCTGCGGAAATAAGAAACAGTTGTGTTTCATACCTAAAATAGGAACATAGTATTTGGTGCTTTAACATCCAGCACTCTATGGTGTTTTATGGTACGGGAGAAATTATTAAAAACAGGACGTCTAGTGTTTCAAGAATAAATATCTGACAGATAATTGTTTGGATATTCTAACACTGAAAACAGTGGTGTTGGTGATAATTATATGAAAAAGAAACAGAAATCATTTCAATCCTAGACTGAATGGGTGTCTCAAGTAGACATAAATCATCCACTACATTTCCTGTGAAGGTTACAAGTGAGACTATAGACTTTGAGTACTATTCACAGAACACCACACGGATGCCACTTGGCACTAACATGTATATTGTTTAGATTAAACTCATTGTGATTTCCTGTGCTCATATAAACATCAGTGAGGCCATCTGTGTTTGTTCTTGGGTTGTTGTTTACCACAGACTTCCCCAGCACCTTCATCATGCCCCGGTAACTGCTCAGCCTTTACAATAACTCCAGGTCATTTTCCAGTTCTACGCCCTTTTTGTGTTTACTCACATTAATGCATTCAGTACAGCTTCAACAAAGAACTGTTTGGTTTTTTTATTGTAAAGATAGGCTTTTCATGACAAATATTAGATGTCAATTCAGGTACAGGCCTGTTTTATTTAAAATTATACTGCTCTCCCATTGTTTTCTATGGAGGTCAGCCATTCTGCAAATACAGAGTAGATGCTTCAGATGGACAAAAACTTGTTCAGTGGAGTATGGCAATTATTTCAGATAAAGGTAAATAAATAAATAACTTTAAAAAGTTGTAGTTTAATAGTTCAAGTAATTGCTTTATTGACTCGGGAGGTCCACTGTTACCAAAGAACAAGATACAGCAATGCCATTATCCCTAAAATAAAATGGGTGTTTGCAGGTCCATGGTAAGCTCCTATAGGCCATTTTTCAATACTGTTTTTCACACATGCACGTATTATATGAAAAGCTGTTTTACTACCCCAGCACTGATACAGGTACCTGCAAATAACCTATTCTGGAGGTGTTCAGACTGTAAGGTATTTGTTGTTGCTGTTTGCTTTGCATACCTGATTCAGCAGGTGAGTGACACATGCTTACCTTCATATATCCACTGAGAGTCACTGCTGGCTCACATTCAGTCAGAAATGCTTCATCTGAATTATTCCCATCGATGCTTTTACATCTTCCCATCAGGAAGTTAGACAGAAATTCCAAAGAACTCCCCTAAACAGGAAGTTGGCTGTTAAACTGCTCTTCCAGTTAAATGGAAATGATTAGATCATGCCAGGAATATACTGATGGTAGCACTTACATATCTTTCTCTTGTCAGTGCCACCAGGCCTGCAATTAGAGCTTGAGCAGTATCCTGATTTGTCTGCACCTCTGCCAAGCCCATGGAATCAAACATAAACTGCCCTGTGTGCAAAGAACAAAGAACACAGTTAAAACACCATTACTGTTAGACTGGGGGGTGGGGGTGGATACAGTATACTGTAGCTTTAGTGAGAGACCACTGGTTAACATCTAAGGATGAAAAATACAATTGGACATTAATGCTTTTAAACATCTGTCGGAGGGGCTCCCGAGTGGCGCATCCGGTAAAGGTGCTCCACGTGGAGTGCAGGATGCCCTCTATAGCCTGGACGTCGCCGGTTCAAGTCCAGGCTATTCCACAGCAGACCGTGGACGGGAGCTCCCAGGGGGCGGCGCACAATTGGCCGAGCGTCGCCCGGGGGGAGGGAGGGTTAGGTCAGGGTGTCCTCGGCTCACTGCGCACCAGTGACCCCTGTAGTCTGGCCGGGCGCCTCCGGGCTTGCCTGTAAGCTGCCCGAGAGCTGCGTTGTCCTCCGACGCTGTAGCTCTTGGGTGGCTGCATGGTGAGTCCGCAGTGTAAAAAAAAGCAGTCGACTGACGGCACACGCTTCTGAGGACAGCGTGTGTTTGTCTTACGCCCTCCCGAGTCACCGCACGGGTGGTAGCAGTGAGCTGAGCTTAAAAAAAATAAGTGGCAATTCCAAATTGGAAGAAAATAATAAAAATAATTGGCAACGACTAAATTTATAAATAAATAAATAAATAAATAAATAAACATCTGTCTGCTATCATTTAAAACTCAGGAAATTCATCAGAAACGACACATATCATAAATATTGTATTGGTATCTTCAGCTTATTTGCATTCAATGTTTACTTGATGGAAAATGGTAACATTTCCTACCATATTTCATATTTTTGCTAATCCTTGCTTTAACAGAACTAGCCCCTTTTGGCCTTAATCACTATCTGGCAGGAAGAGGGTATAACATATCTTCTCCAGGCAGTTGGTAAAATGCTTCCTGATTATGCTGCCAGGGCTAGTCTCCACGTTTGGAAGCCTTGTTATTACATTCCTGTCCCCTTCATCCCAGGGATCTCAACTGAGCGCAATTCTGATGCTCATCATTTCAAAATAGGGTGCTGCAGATTTTGGAGACATGTTTTTATATTGCAAACTTTGCTGTGGGTGAATTGTCGATTAATCGACCGCTTCAGAAAATGCCATGATATCATAATTCTCTTAGTACCTGGGAATCTCTGGAAGTTGTGTACCGTTCCCACAGTCAAGCACAGACGAGTAAGGGGATTTTTAGATTTCTTAGAGGTGCTAATAAGACTGATTTGGTCACTATTTCAGTGAAAGCAAGGTTAGAGTGGTGGTTCTGTGATGTGCACTCATGTCCACTGAGTAAGTTGAGACCACCAAATTAATTTAGCTTGTGACGTGATCTGGATTCAAACCCAGGCTTCACGTGAAGACTTGTGATTTACCCTGCTGCGTCACCTAGCTACTGGTGTCTTGTAGTATTTTATCCTAATTACTGCCTGGGATATCCTTCTTTCAGAAGTTTGGGTGTTATCCAGCTGCAGTGTAGTCTTACCAATGATTCTTCCACACACTTCCTCCTGCAGTTCCTGGAGATAAGGTTTCATGTGTTTCCTGACGGTCTTCAGTGCTTCCTCCAGCACATCCGCCAGCCTGCACCAGGACAGCAGCTTCGATTCAATGAAGTATTTGACACACGGAAACTTGGCTTCCGCTTTTCCAAGCCACTCGCTACAAACTAAGAGGATGATGAATAATATATAAACAAACCTCACATAATTGATATTGTAGAAATTATTTGAGATATCTGAATAAAAACAACACTTTTTTCGTTTTAAGCTATGTAAATATAAAGTGTTGATGCATAAAGGAATACTTTAATAAGTCAGTGATGGCTAATAAACTTTAAATAGTTTTATGATGTTTACATGCTGCATTACATTTGTGCTAAACCGTGCTGGATAATTGTCTGTGCCCCAATTAGGGGTGAGTAAAATATGGGACAGTGAAATGTAATTTAACAGTTTCTTCCTGGAAATATATTTAAGGGATAATGGGTTTACCGTCACGTGTTACAAGGTAATAATGTAATGAGAGAGCGAGGGAGTGAAGGAGTTTCATTATTACCAATGAACATGCCACAGCAATGTCATTATCACTTATACTACAACCTTTTACATTTATTTATTTATTTACCTCTGTCTGAAATAATCATTGTTCACTGAAAGAGTTTTTTGAGAGCAGGGCTCGAGCCTCCCTGTGAAGCACTTCATCAGTAAGCAGTGGTTTTAGAACAGGTGTCCTTAATTAGTGTCATCTTTTCCACTATTGGGTAATAACAGAATATCTGACCTCCACAGAAAATAATGGGAGAGCAGTCTTCGGTTGTTGTATAATTTCAATTATTTTACACTGTTATCAAATAAACATGATGAAGATCCCTGTTAAGTGTAAGACACAGCTTGCAAACACCATAAAACTGTTAAATACAATGCCACCATCATTTACTCAAGTGTTTCTTTACAACAACAAAGAAGACTACGCAGTGATCTGATTCTAGCATTCAAAATTCTAAAAGGTATTGACAATGTCGACACAGGGAACTTTTTCGACCTGAAAAAAGAAACAAAGACCAGGGGTCACAAATGGAGATTAGATAAAGGGGCATTCAGAACAGAAAATATGAGGCACTTTTTTACACAGAGAATTGTGAGGGTCTGGAACCAACTCCCCAGTAATGTTGTTGAAGCTGACACCCTGGGATCCTTCAAGAAGCTGCTTGATGAGATTCTGGGATCAATAAGCTACTAACAACCAAACAAGCAAGATGGGCCAAATGGCCTCCTCTCGTTTGTAAACTTTCTTATATTCTTATATTAACTAACCATTTTAATGAAACATGCACAAGTTTCAATGTGTCGTCATTTGCTTTGGGAAGTCTAGTTTGTACTCACTGTGCTGGTAGGATCCGGTTGCAATTCCTGTGGGTGTGCTAACATCCAAACCAGTTAAAGCTGAGATCTTGGAAAGCACCTCCATTCCTGCCTCTGAGCAATACAATTACAAGAGCAATTCCAGAATTGAAAACTCAGGATCTACATGAAATAAGTCAACATTTATTGATGACCACATAATTTGATTACCTGCTTCAAAAGTAAGGTATATACAGTTATGGCGAAAAGTTTTGTATCACCCTATAGAATTAACTAATTTTGCTTCATAAAGTCAAATCAAACCTGCTGAATAATGTTACATTAGCATATTGAAATGGCATACCATTTTGTACTTTACATTTACTAAACAAAAAACTGACAAAAATTGAAAAATGTGACATTTCTAAATCTTACATGAACTACTTTTATAGCTTCTGGTAGACTTTTGTGATAGAATGTTGTAGTTTATTTGATTACGTTATGTTAAATAAAATATCAAAATTATGTTAATGTAGTTTATTTTGATTTTTATTATGTCTCAATCCAAAAATACTAGGATACTAGCTATTCTATATATAATTATTATTATTATTATTTATTTCTTAGCAGACGCCCTTATCCAGGGCGACTTACAATTGTTACAAGATATCACATTATACATTATTTCACATTATACAGATATCACATTATTTTACATACAATTACCCATTTATACAGTTGGGTTTTTACTGGAGCAATCTAGGTAAAGTACCTTGCTCAAGGGTACAACAGCAGTGTCCCCCACTGGGGATTGAACCCACAACCCTCCAGTCAAGAGTCCAGAACCCTAACCACTACTCCACACTGCTGCCCACATAATACAGCTATAGCACAGAGGTGTTATTGAGTTTTTAAAGTATGTGCTAAGATTGTGCTACTTTAGACTACTTTCTTCTAATGTTACATAAGACCATCATCAATAAATGTACATCTTCACATAAGTTTAACCCTTTAAAAAATGTTGATCTATCTCCGCTCAGAAAATGCTACTGACAGGCATTATTGCAGGAAAAAAAGATTATGTTCTCCTGTTTGGCTCCAGATCCGCCACCAGTCTTACCTTAGCTATACTGTTTCAGAAATCAATTTTCTGGATCAAACCATGGTGCAAACCAATAGATCTCATACTGCTGAGAAATCTTTGATGTCTGCTGCGGCTGCTGGGAGTGAACTGATACATACAGAACCTCATTTATGTTATATTAAGCTTCACTTTGTGTGTATATGTTACACTTTGTTTTCTCGCTGTTATTGTATCATAGTTCAATTTTTATACAAGATGAATTTGACGATACCTGATGCAGCGAGTGGGATAAAGATATCCAAACAGCCTCCTTCGGAATGGGACACCACACAGCCAGCAAGTTTCTCCCAGAATTCTCGTATTTCAGGACTTAAAACACTCTTGGTGTTGACCCTGCAGTCTAAGGGAAAGAAAATAATGTTATATCATAGAGATGCTTTGTTAGTCAAAAGAGTATTTGAAGGCAGAGACCACTGAATGTCACTAAAAATTGAGAAGGTATGCTGATGTTCAATGCTTCAGTTATGTTCTTTGTATTTTATAGTATGTCACTTTAGGTTTGCAAAAGTTTGATCATGGTTTCAAACAGTGTGGGTTTATAGCAGTTTGGAATATGTTGTTTTCTGTATTGGCTAACGCAAGGCAGTATTGATTCCGGTGAGACTCCTCCTCCAGGATGATTGTGGGGAGCATGTAAATGGCAGTGTTATGTGATGCTTTGCCCTTATGGATTCTGTCCCGTCGGTGAGATGAGATGAGGTTAAAAGAGCTACAATAACAAAGGCAGAGTAACCCAGTTCTTTTGCATAATAGTTAAGATGCTTGCTTACGGTGTTGGTGCTTACACTCAGCCTCCTCCCCTGTTACAAATATCGAGCTGTTGAGCTGTGCACTGAATTCCATAGACAAAGTGAACTGAAGCCTGATCAACACTAATATGCTTCCCCCAGTCACTCTCGAGGAGTCTTTTCAGAAGCTTTTTTTTCTTGCTGGAATTGTTATGGCAAATAATAGTCTGAGACCTACCCACCTTTAGAGAGAGAGATCTCTCCAGGGTGTCCTTCGGTAAAGATTCCAATGCTCTGAGCTTTCTCTCCTTGCAGAGCTTGTTCAGTGCAAAACAGCAGGCTTTCCAGTGTGATTCCAGTGTAATCATAGACCACAGGGACCACACCAACCTTCAAGCTGTCTAACAGCATCTTTAATTAAAGCACACACTTTCAGAGTACACATTAACAACACGTTGTAATACAAACAGAAAGGGTGAAATACCAGTGAAACACAGTTTCTTGGTGAACACTAAAAATAAGCCTAAACAATAATATTTAACTGGTTTGATGGAAGAAATTGGAAACAGATATCTGATAGATGAAGATAAATGAATAGATTAATAGATATTCATCCAGTCTTATAGATAGAAAATCAGTCTGGGAGCTAGAGAGAGATGACCCAGTATACTCATGTATTCTGAATGCATTGCGTTCTTACACTGTACCTCGTAAGAGGGAACCCTGGATGATACCAAGATAAGATGAGGTGCAGACTGAGTGGATGGGTTGCTGTACACTCGCTGGACACGGCTGCGTTGTCTGTGGGGCAACACAGGGTAGGAACTGCCACAGCAAGCATTCTTCCTATGTAAATAAAGAAATAAGAACCCAGGTAAAAAAAGTATGGATTTCTCTCTAGGTGGTCAATGTGACTTATTATTATTATTTCTTAGCAGACGCCCTTATCCAGGGCGACTTACAATTGTTACAAGATATCACATTATTTTCACATACAATTACCCATTTATACAGTTGGGTTTTTACTGGAGCAATCTAGGTAAAGTACCTTGCTCAAGGGTACAGCAGCAGTTGAACCCACGACCCTCTGGTCAAGAGTCCAGAGCCCTAACCACTACTCCACACTGCTGCCAAGATAGACCAGTCAAAGAATCAGTGAAGGTTTGGTCACAAAATACAATAGACATATGAAAATAATAATAATAATAATAATAATAATAATAATAATAATAATAATAATAATAATAATAATAATAAAACTTGTGTTTGGTTTCCAATACGTCAGAGTTTTTATTTGTACCAGTAAAATAAACACTCATTCACTCACACACACTCTCTGCTAACCTTTTTGGCAGTGATTTTAAGGATGTGATCATCAGTTTCTTCTCTAGGACTGGGTCATAAGAAGAACAGGGTTTGTTTTCCTCTGCTAAATGCTTGGAGAGGGTGCTATGTGAAAGGGTGTTCTCCTTAACAAGAAAACAAGACAGCATGGATAGCAAGAGTATCTTAATTGTAATGTTTGGCTATATATTGTTGTAATAAATAGGTGTATATACAGCACATACAAAAACAGCCAGCTTAAAAAGACACAACAAGGAACAACTGATTCAATGCTATAATACTTTATCTGTTACATTCGGATATGAAAAGGGTTCAAATAGCCAGCAAAGAGAACACATTTGGCAAAAGAGGTACAGCCTTACAAAAGTATATTCCTTCTTTAACAAGGATTGCTTAGAAAAGTCCCTTTAAAATGAAATAGATCTAGGGGCTCCCGAGTGGCGCATCCAGTAAAAGCACTCGCTAGAGTGTAGGATGCGCTCTATAGCCTGGATGTCGCGAGTTCAAATCCAGGCTCCAGACCGTGGACGGGAGCTCCCAGGGGGCGGCGCTCAATTGGCCGAGCGTCGCCCGGGGGGAGGGAGGGTTAGGTCGGCCAGGGTGTCCTCGGCTCACTGCGCACCAGCGACCCCTGTAGTCTGGCCGGGCGCCTGCGGGCTTGCCTGTAAGCTGCCCAGAGCTGTGTTGTCCTCCGACGCTGTAGCTCTGAGGCGGCTGCACGGTAAGTCTGCAGAGTGTAAAGAAGTGGGCGGCTGACGGCACACGCTTTGGAGAACAGTGTGTGTTTATCTTCGCCCCTCCCGAGTCAGCGCAGGGTGAGCTGAGCCTAAAAATAATTGGGCATTTCAAATTGGGGAGAAAATAATAAAAACTAATTGGCAACGACTAAATTTAAAACAAAAAAATGAAATAGATCTGAAGCTGTGCAGAGATCATTGTGTGGCATGGAATCCTTAGTCTGTCCAGGTCATTAAAAAATATGTGTACTGTCACTGTAGTTAGCTATCAAAATAAGGAAATGTTACCCTTATAAGTAGCAGGGCTGCTGTCAATCCAGGCTGGCCCAGGCTTGCCTGAGGTTTGTTTGTTTGTAACCTGGTCTTTAATGTCCCTGGGTTCCAACTGTTGCTCAACCAAGCCGGTCGTGATTTCAGCAAGGCCTCTGAAATGTAAATAGCAACGGAATCAAGCAGCAATGCTAAGTTCTAATGGCAGGGCAAGAGTAAATACAACATGAACAGTCAAACAAATATGAAGTACACTATGGAGGGATTGTGGGTTAATAAGATGTTTTTTTTTTTTTTTATTATACACCAATTTGTTATCCAACCATGGCAGGATTTAGTAACTGACATGAACTGTACACAGCGATTCTCCTTTTTCAGACTGAATTGTTCTACATTTTAATTCAGGTCCATCATATGATAGACTCTTCTAGGCAAACCAAAGAAGCCCTGACCACTTATACAACAAGCACATAGGGCTGTGTAGAACTCACAACATGGGTTCAGCCAAATTTGTATGATTTGTATTTTTTTTTTCCATTACAGTCCCATATTGCTTTTAAAAGAACCATTATATATATATATATATATATATATATATATATATATATATATATATATATATATTTCTTAATACAGAGGTTTTGTTCATTTGATCTTTTAAGCTTTACAGTCTCTGATATCCGTGTGAAAAGTAAATCTGAACTGAATCAGAAACTTTGACAAGTAGTCATGAAAAGCTCTACTATTATGAGGAGAAAGTGAACATGGTTAGAAAGTTAGCATTAGCACTACAGTTTTATCATTGGAGTTTTCTTTGGTGGACAGTTTTATATTATCTTCCTGCAGATTCGGATCTGTTAAAGATTTTTCATGGCTGTTTTGAGTCTGTTGCATATCCTTCATGGCGTCAGCACATTTAGTCAAGGTAAAACCAGACATCAGGTTAAAAAAAAACTCCCTTTTATGCTATCATAACTACATGCATGCAAGCTAATTATGTCTAAAAAACATATGCTGGGCAGTCTCTGATTTGGCAAGAAAAATTCTTAGAAATATCTGACCTGGCTAATACTAGTATATATCATGTCGGACCACACACAGATGTAACAGTAAGTAATGACTAATACAACAATGCTGATCTGTATCGCTTTAAGTAGAAAGACAAAAAATTGGTCTACCAGTTAATTTGATTGAATACTTCTTTATAATATGCAAGCAGAGCATGACTAAGTTGCTATACAGTATAAATATATTGTATTAAATTCATGCCTCTACCTGCAGTCTTTTCTAAACAGAGGGTTGCTCTTGTGTGTTGATCCTTGGATCAGGTCATGGTTTATGTCTAAACTGTGCTTATCAGATTGCATTCCTAACACGGATTAGACACGACCCTGCTGTTTGGCACACATGTGTGAGTCAATGACGGTGGCTATTTATTTTTTGTACCAATTTTTGAAATCTCAATAACTTTTACAACTGCTATGAGTATATGACAAGGGATATGCCCATTGGAACACTGCAAGCACTTAAGCACCACTAACTTTTGTGTTCTGCAACTCTCTCTCGAATTCTCATTCTTATCGCTCGCTCTGTCTGTCTTTCTTCCATCTCTTCTGTAATTCCTTTAGGCTCATTCAGAGTGCCGTAGACTTCTGCTGCCTCTCTGGGAGTCAGATAGTCCAGGTCAGCTGCACAGGCTAAGTAGTGTCTCTTCCAAGCACCATACTCGTTGTCTGCTGGGGTGTAAGGCAAAAACCACCCAAGCTTCACACATTTTGGAATCCACAGGCAGTCCTTGGGAAACAGAGTATAAAAAAATACCATTTGCACATATGTCTAAAAGTATCAGGATTTTCTACCCTGGAACTGTCAGTCTCTTTTGAAAACAGTAGAGTTCAATAAATCCATGTAAATGCAGTACATTCTCATTCTCCACTTTTCAACAGATTTTGTAACAAAATGGCGCTCAGGATAGAAGGGAAACTCATTTTAAAGTTACCTGAGAAAATAATACACTATATTAGCAGATGGTGTTACATAACTACTGTAACTGATCCACACCGATTATAATCTGACTTCCTGCTAAACATATCTAACTGACTTTTACCCAACTATTAACAGCCTGATGAACAGAAACAGGAAAAGTAAAACAGAACGAATAGGAGGGAAATGGGATTTAAATGTACAAGGTTAAGAACAATGGGCCCTATTTTTCACTGTACTGCAATGAAAAGGCACAACGTATTTAAATGAACAAGGTTACAATATGTTGTGTAATTACAACTGTTTTATATTTTTCTTTTACTCTAAAAAGACATTCATTTTCACATTGCATGCCCCTTAAATTACAAAACGCAATTTAATAAGGGGAAGTGGAAAATCCAGGCTATTATACACCGGCAAAAACATTAATCACAAAGATTCAGTGATATTTCTAATAGGAGAGGATGAAAACCGTGTATTGTTTTAATGTTTGGGAAAGAAAAAAAACTATTTATCCCATTGGTCAAACTCAACTTTAAAGCACTTTAATACAATCCACCAAGAGTGTTTGTGCGGTAATGTATTGCCTGCCACAGATTAGGGCACTGAGCACTGGGTAACACCTGCGACGGAATTCCACACCTGAGTCTCAGGACGCTTATGGTTATGTTGCTACAGTCAGTTACCATGGAGTTGACTCAGATTTGAGTTATTCCTTAGAATCAATTTAACTAAATACACTTTAAAGGGGAATACATTACTGCTATTGCTTTATCTGAGAAATACAGCAATGTAAATCATATGAAGAAACACAACTTTGAAATAATTCTGACTGAGCAATTGGTGGTGATACGTCTTGCCATGTACTGAACAACTGACCTGTTCTGCTAAGAATTTCCAGTGCCAGCTCACTTGGGCGGCAATGCACAGCTCTTTGGGGTTGAGGAAAGAAAAGATGTACAGGGATATGAAGCGCGGCAGAACTGTAGTGAAGTCCAGTTTGGTAATGGGAATGACTTCTGTGAACCAGTCTCTAGTAAACCTGCATGAGAGACCCATACATACACAAGTTATAACCTTGTTTTTACTGTAATACAGGCACAAGTTTAAATTTGATTTGAACTGGAAGAAAAACCGAAACACCTTGGATGAATTCACATCCTTTCTTCTACCCATCCCTAATAGTCTGTATTTAAGTATTGCTGTATACAATGACTACACATTGTTTAAAGTCTCAGAAACCATCATTAGGTGCTGTCTTACAGTATATTAACTGATAAATAAAGCATTAAGTACTGTAAGGAGCATTTGATGACTCAGATTGAGAATGTATGCCTTTGTGGTTTGCATAGCCAACAATACATTTTTCCTAATGTAGATAAAAATTACATACAAAGGCAGTTTACTTACTTAAGTTGTGATCTACTGCATCTCATCAGTACATTATGAAGGAACTGCTTTCGTTGGCGGTCAGTCCAAAGATCAAACCAGTGGCAAATTAGGATCATTCTTTCCTGAAAAAGCTGTAAAAAACAAAAAACTGGCAAACTAACAGTATTATACGGTACTAATTATTTATTATGCTTGAGAGATATCTGTTCCAAAAAACCGTTACTGTTTCAAATGAATGGATGTTGTAGAGGTAATACAGCAAAATCACTTAAATACACTGTACTGTAATAATGTATATAAAATAATACAACTGGATAAAGCAGTGTAGTATAATTTAAAATGTCAACCAGTTCCCAAAGCTATACATTTTACAATACCATATCTACTTAACCAATTATTTTATTAAAATTAGATAACTCCCTCTGGTCTGCCTCGCTTGGTTTAAAAATCACTCACAACATGACACATTATGCCAAGTATTGTGGAACGATTAGCTTGGAGCTATGTTATGAACAAAGACTGGAATTAAAAAATGATTATTTTTTTCATTTTCAACATTTCTACAGGCAGATGTTACATTTCCAGCGAATGTCTACTGTGACATTGATCTAAAATGTGTCAGTTGCATACTTGCTATGCATCCTATGCTCGTTATTTAATTCTCATGGTGAGCAAAAAAAAGCCATGCCTGCCCATTACCTGGTGATTAGAGGATTTGTTAGTTATTGGAGTCCAGGTGCTGAAGCGAGTGTCCATTGTGATATTTGCTTGGTTTCCTGAAAAAGCTTCATTTAATGCCATCTCGGTCACTCCAGGCTGGACACCAATGCTTTCCAGCTGCCACTGCTTGATACTATGAGGACTTGATCTCATTTTAGTTTTCGTCATGGAGTTGGACATTGATTCCCCTTCAAGTGGTTTCATTTAATTCAAAATCTAGCATGATATTAAAGGCCAAATTACCATTTAGACACAAACACTAAAGTAAATATCTAGAGATGTCTATGGAGAACAACATGCGCTGTAACATGTATTGTTTAGTTTTTCATAACATGGGAACAAAAGGTCCCTATTTTTTATTTAAAGGGCAGCAGAATTTTTCATGGCAAATTTCGCCCCTCCCCATAAAAGCATATTAACAAACGCTATTAACATACGTTAAAAGAGCCAGTTAGTTAAAATGTATTCAAAATTAGGTTTGGGGTTTTCAATATAATATTATAAACTCAAATAAACTGAGTTACATATGTAAAGCATAACATACATATACACACATATCTATGGTTTAATTACGATAACAGATAGATAGATAGATAGATAGATAGATAGATAGATAGATAGATAGATAGGAGTAATTAAACCATATTTTATTTAATGTATTTATTTATTTTACTGTAAAGGTTATGTATTTAATCACACGCAGATCAATGTAATGTAAAGCATCCAGAGATGATAAACAACAAAAGCAAGAAAAGTATCAACATTACGATTAAGTACCAATGAAAAAAAAAACGCAAAAAAATATTCACTTTGAATCACGACACTTACTAGTCACATGACTACAGAAGCGCGACAGGGACGCTTTATTTCACTATCTCTCCGGTTGCACAACTAAAATTCTTTTTCTGACATTTTCAGTATCCATGTAGGCTACTATAAATAATACATTAAAAACAATCCAAACTTGACTTGATTAAAGTAAGTCACACTTTTAAAAGCATCAAATCAAGTTTACTCGTTTGTAAACGAATATGTAAAACAGAATATTGTTGCACTGGGAAGCTACTAAACATTAATAAACGTCTAAATATGTAAGAAAGAAAAAAACACCTAACAGAAAGAATTTACCTTGAAGAAAAACCTCCAGTGTTCGCAAAGTTACTCCTCCTTTTGATTACAAACCTCACTAAGCATTCAAATCACGTCTCCATAGGGACACAAAAACAACCCCCGGTCAGCTAGCTAGCTGTGGTGCCAAGATAAACTCTGCGGAAGGTATTCAGTACTCAGTAGTTCTACCTGATATTCTTACTGCACGGCTCTACTAAGACAATTAGCAGCTTGGGTAAATTCTTCACACAGGTTGTACATAAGACCTCAGACATAATACGCATATCATCATCATGTTATTTATTTATTTATTTATTTACATGTTATGCTGTTGTAACAGTATAGTACAATATACTAAATGTATCTACTGCATTGCCTGCTTTACTCGTTTTGGGCAATTTGTTAAGAGCACGACGTACAGATACTGCCGTAAAGTGAAGCAGGACAGGAACGTAATGGTGTGCTCTATCCAAAGTTGAGTAACATTATTTTAGTAAAAAGTAGTATTATAGCTCTAAAGTGTGATATAATAAATGTAACGTTATTTGGA
Source organism: Acipenser ruthenus (assembly GCF_902713425.1). Lineage (NCBI taxonomy): Eukaryota > Metazoa > Chordata > Actinopteri > Acipenseriformes > Acipenseridae > Acipenser > Acipenser ruthenus. The sequence goes on from NC_081194.1 coordinate 23,064,935, forward strand.
CAATACGTTATATACCACGGCAGTTTTATATCAATGCTTTTACCGTGGTTATAGTATGTATTTACCATAGTTAACCAGAAGTCAGAGGCAACATATTAGCACGTTTTAATCTTGTATAAAAGAACAATAAAGAGCTATAACCTTTTTTTTCTGATGTCTGTGTATGTAGTAATTCTATCTAAAACATACAAAGAAAACAGGCGCTAGGGATTAGAGTTCAATGGCAGCGCCTGAAGAAACTGGACTTCTGCTACGAATCTAAATTTAAACACATTTAAAACCACTTGATTAATAATGTACTGAAAGGTAATAGCCTTGATGTAGTCTAAAAAGCTTTTATGTAATTGGTTTGATACATAGCCCCATGGGCCTACTACTTTAAAAAAATAATTAATTAAAAAATTGGAATACAATATATATTTTTAGCCTAAAAGAAAATGACTATATTTTCAGCTCTACTTATTTTTTGTCTTTAGTTAATTTAAATTCCTACTCGACCACTGCATCGACTTCTACTGATTTTTTTTTAAAAATTTTTTAACGTAAATATAAAATTAGAGCTATTAGCTATGCTAATTAAATGCTAAAGAATAAAAGTGTGTCAGCAGTTATTTAGATATAGGCAACCATTTAAGCCTGGAAGTACATACCTATTCTCTTCTGTTTTTCCAGAACTGTCATTTGACCCAATTCTGGACATGCCAGGCCATTCATATCAGGAAGCCAAGTCAGTAGAATTGAATGTGTGACGTACCACAATGCTTTAAATATAGTTTTGCCATATTCAAGAAGCTACCTGACAAGCCTGTGTTAACAAAATATTCTTCAGGTGTTTTCTTTCAACACCGAAAAAAAAAAAAAATTTAAAAAGTGGGAGGCAAAATTTCAAGGGGTGGTCCATATAGATAAAACTATTTTTGAGTGATATCAGATCTGCTTTGCACAGAAAGCTAAACTGTGAAAGAACATACACTTATCTTGGTTTCTTTTAGAACTGAACTGACATGAAGTTAAATTGGGCATTAATTAGAAACATGTGCATAGTATGTAGGCAGAGGTAAAGCAGGATCGTATGTTGTGGCCATAGAAAGCCATATGGATGGATATATATAATTTAATAATACAAAACAACAGAAACAAAAAGGGATTTCGTTTACACAGTACACACTTTAATATTCTTGGCACTCTGAGTTACCATAGATGGGGGATTGGGTGATAAAAGATTGTCCAAAGTCAATATGCATAAAATAAGAACTGGCATGTTAAAAGCACACTTCACAGGTACTTAGCAAAAGAGAATAAAAAGGAAATACTAAAAAGAAACATCCATAGTAAAATTCTTAGATAAATGTTTTGATGGGAAGTCTTTATCACCATCTTGTGAGGTTTCTTTTTAGTATTTCTACGTATCTTGTTTTACAATAATGGATGCACAGACTAATAATCCACTGAAAGTTTTGATAAATTAATTGCATTATGATAAAAAGAAATACAGTACAGGTTTAAATATGTTTACATTTTAAATCATACAATAGCATTTAGCCAGTTTACTTAGCTACAGCATTAACTTTCAACTTGTAATCCAGCTACCATTTCATCTATCAACAATTTATAATCTGAAATTCTGAAAAAAAAGTGTGTCATATTGCACATGCTCTTAAATCAGATCAGTTGGTGCTGATTTGATAGATTACTGAGAAGTCTGTTGAGTTTCTCCTAGGATGAAGTTCATGTCTGTATGTTCAGATGCCAGAGGTCCGGGGGACTTCCTGAATATCAGCCAGGTTTAATTTTTGTCTAACAAAATAATCTGTTAAGGGTTGCACCCAATACAAACAAAGATCACAGAGGAAATGCACAATAATTTGATAACATTTACAAATCATAACTGCACATGACAAACGCTTTCCCTTGATTAGTTGTACTCACTTGTAGTTCATTCTGTCCAGTCCAGGACTGTATTCCTCCGATCAGTTAACTGAACAGTCCAGTTGTTTAAATGCAACTTTATTACTATTATTATTATTCATTTCTTAGCAGACGTCCTTATCCAGGGCAACTTACAATTGTTACAAGATATCACATTTTTTTTACATACAATTACCCATTTAAACAGTTGGGTTTTTACTGGAGCAATCTAGATAAAGCACCTTGCTCAACGGTACAGCAGCAGTGTCCCCCACCTGGGATTGAACCCACAACCCTCCGGTCAAGAGTCCAGAGCCCTAACCACTACTCCACACTGCTGCCCAATTTAGACCTGGTGATTTTATTTATAATTTTAAATAACAATACTATAATTACAGAAAAGTTAGTATTTTATGTAGGAAGAATGTGTTCTTTTTAATGTGTAATGGTCTCCTTACTTAACTTTATACCTTAGAATACACCCATCCGATTGATTGAACATACTCCTATGCATTCAATACAGGACTGGAAACACACAATTTACAAAGGATACATTGAAGAACTGAGTTCCTCCAGCTGAAAAAGAAACAAACCAGTGGTAAGGACACAATTATGTAATGCACAACACAAAGCTTGAATTACCACATTCAGAGAAAAGTGCAAGCAATAGACGTCAGGTTTCTAATTATTACCGACCCCTGTATATTCAAACAGTATGCTAAAAGTTTTTACAAGCAAACTAACATTTGACATCAGCTTGTCCAGATTAGAGTCGCTGGCCCCCTTTCTTTGGTCCTCTGGCAACTCCTCAACTTCCCCGTAGAGATCAAAGTTCAAACGAGCCAGCTTCTCCTGCATCTCCCGCACATGTTCCATCTGATCGATTGAACACTCATTACCTGTACAGGGGGGCAGGGGGGGGGGATAGTTTGAAGTATACTGTAAGGTTGTAATAATACTGGGACTGATTTGCAACATTAAAAGGACATGTTAAAAGTTCAACAACCGAGTCCATTCTGTTTACCAAAGGCCTGGAGTTTGCCAGAGTGGAAGTCGTTGAGGAGACTGAGCAAGCCCTTTTCCATCTCTTGAACATCAGACACATCAGTCAAAAAGGAGTGCTGGATTGGTGCTGACTGGGTGCTTTTTCCAGCTGCACCCTGGGATCTTGTTTTATCTCTCATGCCCCTAAACATAAATACACAAAACACCAATATGTCTTGCTGACCATTTGCATAACAATACCTATCTACATAATACATTATATAATAACGTAGGAGATACCGCAGTCTACACTTTACTGGAACTATTTTTATGGTAGCTTGTATCCCCATTGAACAGCAAAGACAGCATAATTTCCACACGCTTTTATGTTTAACAAGTTCATAGATTAAAAAAAAAAAAACACATTATTGAATACTCTACCTTTTCAATTTTGTTTTTTGACTTGATGTTTGCGCCCCCATATTGGTGAAGGCTGTGCTTCTACTGGTAGGCATAGCACTTTTCTTACTATTGCCAGTGGGAGCTGCCTGGCTGGTGGAGGTCTTGGGGCTTTTTCTTTTTAACTTCTTCTCCTCCATTTGGTCACTCCGTTATTGCACGGCTCCCACCTGCCTTGAAACGAAACCACAACTGACCAGCTGGCGTTGCTTACACACCAGGCAATTACACAACAAGCGCGAGAAATGAAGAAAGCCAACAATCAAACTAAAATGATAAAGCATTCTGGCAGAGTTCAGAGAGAAACACAAACAAACAGCTAATCTTACTAATGATCAAATATAATTAAACTCAAGTACGCTGAAGGTCAATATTGGATTAGCATCTACATCTACCCACATGTTAATAATCACAACAGCATTTTTCCTCCAGTGAAAATGGGCAGGTTGTAATTGTTCTTTAATTGTATCGATTAATAGCTATATATATATATATATATATATATATATATATATATATATGCACTGTAAATTACAATAACCTCTTAAAATAAAAATGAATTAATTTATATTTAACGCACAAAAATGTACCACTTTGGCAAAACACTCACTAGTACTACTAGTAGTAGCGTAGGCAAAAACAGCACAACCAAAAGAAAAATGTTTCGACGAGTTAACTTCGTATAGCACCACCAACGTAACAAAACCCTAATTTAATTATTCTAGACAGATCAATGTAGACATTAAACTGTTTATTTACAGTGTATTTTTAAAGTACATTTCCTTTTACACCGACAGATTTACCTTCTTGTTTACGTCTTCACATCCCACTTCCGTATTTTCAGCCTCAGCCTAAGTTTACATAGAGTTGTGGGGGTTGTAGTTCTTTAACAAGAACGCTCATATTTCAGCAGAAAACTAAAAACTACAGCTCCCAAAATTCTATGTGTACTTTAACTGCAAACCCCATGAGGGACAAAACATGCCTCATGGGGCTTTTATATTAAGCAAAACAGCTATAAAACAAGCAGTCGTAAGAGTTAAGTGTCACGCAGATTCTTGCAGATCTGCAGTTATTTGCATGACATACCACGCAGATCCAGCAAGCTGGCTCCACAGATCTTGCAGCCGATCGTGCGGCTTTTAAAAACTAAGCAGCAGTGGAGGAGAACTACACTCGAATTATCTATTTCTTATAATAATGAATGACGTACGGTACTTTTCTTTCCATTGCGTTGGTAATACACAAGTGTAAATGATTTACTGTATAGTAGTCTATATATTGTGTTCATTAGACTTATTAAAATAGTTTTGTTAATGTATCGAATAAAACAAATGTATTTCGAGTGATGTTTTACAAAAGTCTAAAAATAAAATAAATAAATAATGGTTAATAGTATTGTAACGACCCAGGTATTTCCGCTGCAAAGGGACTTGTTGACTGTCCCGTTTGTTTGTCCTTTACGTTTCTGTGTTACATGTCTTACTGTTTTGCTGTGCCACACCACTAGCTAGCAAAGTGTTTAACTTTGGCGTGGTCCACGGCAGACAGTCCTTATGTGTTTACTTGTCCATATTAATAAACCGCTTGCTTGAATCATCCTGCCTATATGAAGCCTGCTTTTATTTCACATGCAACTCTCCAGTATTTGTAGCGTTGCGTGGAAAAATAATGAGGCTCACACAGGATGTGCAGGTTCTCAAATTCATGGTTTATTAAGCCAGTACTCTACACTGGGCAGGTAAAAACATGTGCTACAGCCACTAAGTGCAGTCTCTGGTGCCGTTAAATCGTGCAGTTAAATCGCTCGACCAAGTCATGGCTCTGCAGGTGAAGGGGGGTCGTCCGCGTCTTGCTGATGCCCAGCCGTCGGCACATTTCCACGAACCCCTCCAGCAGTGTTTCAGCCACCGTCTCTGCCTTCTGGTTACCAGAATGTATCGGTTCCCCTTGTCTGAGTAGGGGAACAAGCCCAAAAGGTCGACCCCAACCCTATCCATGGGTCTGCGGACGGGAAACTGCTAGAGGGGGCGTGTGACTGATCCGTTGCGGACAGTGCAGCTGTAGCAGCGGCCGCAGTAGTCTTCCGCATCTCGTCTGCACCGTTCCCAGTAGAACTCCTGTCACACCCGGCACAGAGTTTTAGTGACCCCGAAATGCCCGGTGCCGGGGGTGCCATATAAAGAAGAAAGTTTATCTGTCTGTCTGTTCCTTTATGTATTCGGACCCCGCTGGAGCCAGTGCAACCAAAGTTTGCACGGCCCCTTCTTTCATCCAGGGGAAGGTCGAGGGCTATGTTTGGATCCACAATTTTGACCCCCTGGGTACTTTAGTAACCCCATTGCTGGATCACTACAGTAGCCATGTATCTCAAATTAAAGAAACTCACATAACCAAAAAATAAATAAAAATAACAAACAATTTAATTTTTTTTAAATGGCAAAAAACAAACATACATATATATATATATATATATATATATATATATATATATATATATATATATATATATATATATATATATATATAGTTAAAAAGGGAAAGGGGTCCGAGCGCATTGTGCGACACCCAAGATCGGTACATTATTGGAAACCATAATGCTACCGTTCCCAATTTGTCATGCATGAAATATTGAAATATTGAAGTACTTCAGCTAGTGATAAAATAAATTACTCAATCAGTTTCGTAACCGCAGCACTTCTTTTGACGTGTACAAGAGGAACACGTGACAACATAGACAGAGAGAAGAGCGTCAGCAGCGTGCAGGGTAAATCATGAGTACCTGCAGTCATCGAGTTCACAAGAACAATGCAGTAGACAGGGAGAGAAATAAGCAGTCTGCATCCTGCCAGCACTGAGAAATGCCAAACTAAAATAAACTTTGTCTAAAATAACTGACATCGTTTTTGATCTTTTATCAATAAGAAATTATTTGGTGGATCAATCAATAGATTTTTTTTTTTATTTAAGTAAGCTTAAAACTTAAATGCGGTAGAAAAAATAGGGGTTTACAGTTAGTTTGGTATAAAATGTTTGCTTTTTAAAAGAATAAATTCATAAAAACGAAAATGGGAATAGGCACACTCAACATTGCCAGACAATGCATTTTTAAGAAGTGGTCTGTGGATTTTGCCATAGTGGGTGAACAGATCAATTATTACTCTGGTAAAAAAATGTTTTGCATGTGTTTATGAAACAGCAGATACAATACCATGTCTTTTACATTAGTAGGGTTATTCAAAATACAATTGACCTCTTAGTATTACTGAACGTTTGCACATTTTAACTACTTTGATGATTTTATTTAGATAAACTGGGATTTTATTGTGCTAAGTATGGGTGGTTTAAAGGGTTTATGGTGTTCTGTGTGAAATATTCTCGCTATTTTTTAAAAACCCTTTTTTTACCTGAAAATAACAAAAAAATACTTATTTTGTAACATGCATTATTATGCTAAACTATTAGCCTTTCAAGATACATTTATTTCTGTAATATTAAGCAATTATTGATTTTATTGATTTTGAACTGGAGCATATATGTGCGAGTATGCAATGGTTTTAATACTGATTTCGCCTCAGTTGCATTACTTGGACTGTTTTCCTTTGTAGCTGCTATGTTTTAAGGCTTGGAAGCAGTATCTCTATATCAAATATCAATTTAAATGCCACAAAATGCCCTTTCATATGGTTAAGGTATCTGAAAAAAACTATCAAGGTCTTTCACTGTTGAGAAAAAGTGAAAAACAATCAGGCTGCCATCAGTAAAATTGTAAATAAATGTTTAAGTGCATTCTTTTGTTTTGTGGTATCCATTACTGTACATTAATCCCAATTGAGCATAGGTCAAAGGGGCTCTGTATGGTCAATAACAAAATATGCTTATAAATAGGTCAATGAATCATGAATTCACTGAAATGGAGAGACAAAACACAAGGCAGAAACCATGGACATTTAATGGTGAACATCAGTGGGGCATGTATGACCACATTATTATGCATCTCAATTTACTATTTTTAATTTCTTTTTTTTTTACTTATAGATTGCTAATCTCCTGTAAAATGAATCTGATTAAATCAAACTGTCTCGAACTGTCAGAACTAATGACAGTTGGTGAACCAGCCACTGTAGGACGGGCCGAAGGCTTCCCGCTCTTGATCCCCTGATGGTTACAACATCTTGTCCCTTGGTTTGTGCCAACAATGCTCCAACTGAGTACCACTCGCGCAGCAAGCTGAGTTTCGGATTGGTAGCGATTATCCCGTCTCTGACAACCCTGAACACTTGCTGCAATTGAACTGTTGATCCTGGGTCTCAGAACTTTCCCTTAAGCGGTTATAGCAGACCCAGGGTCGTTACAGTATTGTTTATTCACTTTATGCACACCGGGCCAGCAGAGGTACATCTAAACACCACCAGGGCTTACTGAAAACAGACTGTTCATCTTACTGTACTGTCTGATGTAAAATAAAATAAAAAAAATAAGTACAATAAAATAACGTGATCATTGCAGGCAGCAGTAGGTGGCAGGCATGAGCTTTAGTGAGTGTTGGTTAATAATTTCAACCAGATACAAAAAAATGTTTGGACACAACATATGGAAACAGCAAGATAAGAGAGAACAAACATTCAATATTGTACGTGGAGTGTTGTGGTAAATAAGGAAAACAGAAAACACCAAGAAAAAAAAGCTAGGTTAGGCTCAGCGATTTGGCACCAGCCTTTTTTTTTATCTGATAGGACTAATGGGAGTGTTCTCCGTTTTAGGTGGGTTTTTAGTTGAGACTTAGCCCCAGTGAGTAATTTGCACTGTCACTGCTGTCCACTTGGCTCCCTCACTATAAGATATCCTGGAGTGTTTGTGCTTTATATATAAACTTCAAAACTGACACAGAACGACTGGTTGAAATATTTGTTCTTCATTTTACCTCCCAAAATCGGTTCCTGCAACGATGACTGCCAAGAGTTGGAATGCATTAAATTATTTTCAGCCACATTTATGGAGTCCGTTGAAAGGAGAAAAATGTCCAGTTGCCAGGATTAATGTACCATAACATCTTTAAATAAACAGAACTTAAAATGGGTTGTGTCGATATTATTGCATTAGAAAGGCACGTGCATGCAGTGTACATGGTTAGTGTGCCAATTTATAAAACCGCCCAGCCTGGAAATGCCATTACCTAGTTCCAGTCTGTAACAGCAAAATATTTAATACTGTAGCCAAACAGGTTAACGCAGGCATGCGCATCACACAGGGCGAGGCAATCCACACACAGGCGGAGAGCGGGCGCGAACCTGAGACCTTTTGCACTAAAGCATAGCGCCGATATCGCTGTACAAAAGAACCGGCTCACTTGCAAAGAGTGTATATCGCGCTTATGTCTTCGTGTGTGATTATGTCACCTACCAACCCTGCTGCTGCCTACCCCCGTGCACACTACAATACTTAATGTTGGACTTAAATTACATTTAGTTATCTTTTCAACCAGTGTTACCATTAAATACAACAACAATTACCCACAGAGATTAACAGTCTCAAAAATAGCTTTTACGGGACTGTTACTTAATAATACCTTGCTGAAAATTAATCTGTGTGTGTTTTCTATAAAGTGTTATACTTATAACAAAAATAGTGTATCATTTGAAATCACCATTTGTGTCTGATGATATGGCCTCCTCTCATTTTTAACTTTCTTTATGTTTTTATCTTAAAGGGATACTTATGCACATTGAATAGAATATATCATTTCTTGCATATTTAATATTGTATGTTTTGTATAATTCTCTGTTGCTGTTTTGTTGTTTGATCATTATTTGCCTGGTTTACTAACTAGCATCCTTTTTAAACCTTTGGAGCTTCGTCTGAAAATCTGAATTTCTTGAACCAAAATGTTTTAGAAATAACCAGTAGTGTCCAGCTGTAATTTCTGGGGCATGGTGGCAACTGTGAGTTAGTAAAACGGAAAGTCACTACAAAATCACAGTTACAAAGGGAGCATAAATTACAACTGCTAAATTTTCAAACTGCTTCAGTTTTTTTTTTTCACAAGCAGACCCAGTGGTTGAAAAGGGATCTACAGTTTCTATCTGCTGGAATAGTTAGTAAGCACAATTAAAAATGATCAAACATAATCGTATATTATTAAACAGCTACTAAAATGTAGATTCACAAATTATTCAACCAGCTGCTTTTGTTTTCGTAATGGCCACATCTACTACTCCTGTCAGGTAAAGCCATGTTGTTCCTTCAGCTGATTTGTGCAGTGTACATACATGCAGGTCTCTGACTTATAAACTTGCCTAACTGGCTGGTATGTTAGTGGCTGCTGTCAGAAAAAAGTCAGCAAGATTACATGCTGAACTCTGGCGTCATAAATGATCGTAACAGTTTGGCCACTAACATGACGCACATATTGTGACTTCCCATAAACACCATAGTAGCGCTACATTTTAAGAACAAATCAACAAGCTTTATTATTAATTAATCATTTTTACTAGACTTTTAATGTTAGCGTTGTTGTTGCTGTTTATGATTTTCCCTTTCAAAGTTTACCTTCATAAATTTTGCTCAGTAATTCTGCAGTTTACAGTGCTACCCCATGCATATCATACTATGCATTTACCTTGTTTTACCATGATTAACAATAAGCTTAATGATGTTTTGTCTCACTTAAGCAAAAACCGCTCCACTACTACTAGTACTACCACTAATAATAATGTTAATCATTTTGTATGTGTATTTATTTACATCTCCACAAAATACTAAAAAATAAGTCCCAATAAGTATGCATTATTATTATTATTATTATTATTATTATTATTATTATTATTATTATTATTATTATTTAAAACCATACGTATTTTAAACTTATGCTTTTCCTGTCAGAGAAGCTGAATAAATCCATGAGCTGACATGTAACTCCATTCCTGATTTATCTTCAGCCACCCGGTAACTCCCGCTTCAGTTAAAACTGGTTGGAGGTGATTCTCCACGTTCCAGGTTTTCTTCATGCAGAAAATTCCGTGCGCGCAGCTGATGAGAGCTCTGCTAACTCCGGTATCTTCAGGTGTTGGTGTGTACTCCAGGCTTTCCATCTCACTCTCCGCAGTAGTTTCCTGACAGACGAGTTTAGCAGAGTTTCTTTTACACCACCAAATGCTGCATTTTGCAAACTTTTTTTTTTACAAAACATGGCGGGACCTACTTTGTTTATATTACATTTTACATAAACCTGTGCGACTTTCACTTTCAAGAGAAATTTGGGGACTACCTTTTACATTTATTACGTTTCATAAAGTTACTGGAAAATGCCTTTTCATCAGAGGACAGTGGAACCCCAGCGGGTAAGCAGGTTGAAGGAGGAGGACAGGGTAATAATCGCAGGTGATCGCGGCGATGGTAACAAAGTGATTGTGGAGCGAGTTAAAGTTAAGAAAAAGCTCCTGTTTACAACTTCAGAGGAGGTTTGCTGTAACACTTTGACCAATGTCCTGCGACAGCTCTCTGATTTGTCGCGACATGCCAGCAATATTTTTCTGGAGATTGAGAGAGAAACCAGATTTGTATGGGAGAAATCAAACCGAATACAGAACCGCCTGGAAACTTTACAAAGTACAGTCCACAAGCTTGACCACAAGAAAAGCAAAATCCGTAAGTTGAATTTTTATTTATTTATTTTACTGATTTTTTAAAACGGTTTTTTCCTGGACCCGTTTGTTTTTACGTGTACTACTGTGCGGAGATTTTGCTTTAACTTTATTTGTTGTTCATTTGTCTTCATAATTGTGTTTGTGTTTTTCTTGAATTGTCTAACATTTAATGAAAGCTGAATACCACAGATGTTATGCTAGCTGTGTTGGTTTCCTTTACAGCATGCTTTGATTGCGGTGAGATTTAAACGTTTGACACTTAATACAAAAATGTAACTGTTTCGTTTAGTATTAGTAAATTAAGCTGTCGGTGCTACTGTGCGAAGGTGATTGCCAACATGGGTCTATGTTGATGTGGTTCCGTGCGTCATATGCAGGCAAATACATTTTTCCTTGTGTGTCTGCAGTTCTAGCGAGTGCTGTATGCTTGCTTTGTTTCTTTAAGGCTCCCCGAGACCTGTGAAACTTGATAGATCTTCAATCCTTCATTGACCATCTGTGTGACATAACAGCTTGAGGGCAGCTTGTCTGAATGTGTTTTTTTTTCACTTTCACTGGTTATATTTTTAACCAGCCTTGTTAAACATAACGTTTAGACACTGCAGCCAGCCACCTGAAAAGCTCATGCAATAGATTGCAATTATACCTTTGTTTAACATTTTGTAATGCAAACTTATTTGCAAAACTTCTGTTTATGTCTGAAGCATAACTAATATCAGGCTGTTGGGTTCTGCTGCTTTACAGGGGCCCAGCTGGCACACAACCTTGATTGATCACCTTAGTGCAGGGATTGGCTGGTTTGTGACTGCCTGGCAAATTCGTAGATCCTTTGAATGATTTGAAAATGTCTCTGCGTTACGGACCATCTGCACAACATTGATGTCGCCTTACTCTCATTGGCCTGCAGTTTGTTAAACATTGAACTCTAGTGTCTTGTTTAACGTATGCAGAATTAAGCAGTTGAAACAGAATATATATATATATATATATATATATATATATATATATATATATATATATATATATATATATATATATATAATATGCTGTAAATAGGTTGGATTTCAGAATTTAAGTTTGGGTTTCCAAAATTGACACCATTATATATGCTGTTCTCTGAATTGAGCAGATTAGCAGATACTGGGATAAGTATGAACAATCTTTCGCTACCAACTTGTTTCAGAGTTAAAATTGCTTGTGTAACAAACTTGACCTATTTTCTAGCACATGTTAAATTTGGTATGGGTGGCATGCACTTGTTTTGTCTCTTAGGATGCAAATGACTGGTCAGTGGTAATCCTAAAATCATGTTTGTTAGACAACAAACATAAATGATGAATGAACTATTTTTGTGTTTTGAAGCATTCATGTTTCTGCACTGTGGGCTGACATTTTCAAGGAATGACCCATTAATGTATATTTTTAGAAAATGCAATGCCAGAAGTGGCTAATACTATTGATCACTTGATTGATATTACAGTGCAGTGTTCATAAGGAATTACAAGACAAGGGATTTTTAAACACAATCCTAACCAACATACCATACAAGGCAAACAGTATGTAACAAAATATATTCCTGCTATTTTAGTGATAGCCCCTCCAAGCCCCGTGTTGGCATTTGTCTAGCAGAAGACGCGCCTGCAGTGCAGCAGGGTTACATGAAGCTCATCGATAGTCTCCCAATGAACATATAAGGGAATGTTCTGTATGGGTATACTCAGGAAAGGTCAAAGGCAAAATCAGAAACTGCCTTAGTAGTCATGTAACATGATACAAACAGTGTGTTACATGACTCGCGATTGCCTTGTGTGAGTCAGGCGATTTATAGGTTTGAATGACAATTTATTGTACCCGGTTCTAAACTCTCCAGTGTATCATGCTGTGTAAAAATCTGGTAAATAAAAACAAAATAATATCAGTGTATCTGGAATGTGACCACCTTACATAGATTCTTAAGCTGTGTTTGAATCAGGTGGCAGTCAGTACTGAGAAGGTGCTGAAAACCTAAAGTAAACATCTATAGGCATATCAGACTTCCTATTTGGATTGATTAGGAAGTGTTATTCTGCTATAGACAGAAAAAAACACTGTAAACACCCATTCAGTCATAACAAATTTATTAGGTATGGTTGTGTGAGATAATAAAATAAAGTATTAAGCAACAAGCTGATTACTGAATTGCTTGTGTACTTTAGAGGTGTGTGTTCCTGGCAATTGTCATGCATTGTACTAAACTTGCAATGCAGGATACACAGTTTGGATGCAGAGTTCATGGACTTAGAACTATTTTAATAATACAAACAAAGCAGTCTTGCTTGTTGATAGATAGTAGGGAAGCATTTCAGCTGTGGTTTAAGCAATACTTTTAGCTGACTTTATTCTAGTACTCGGTTTTAGCTTTTAACTTTTTTAATTAAGTTGGTTTGGATAATACTTTATTACCGGTAAATGTAAATGTTGGTATTGATGGACAGGGACAGCTGCAATTGTTTGTCACAAATAAACAAGCTCACTTACCATGTAATAATATACCATTGTCAACTTGACAAGAGAATGAGTTGATCAGTGGCTCTTTTTGACCTTTTCTGTCTGTAGTATAGGTTTAATGTCAGTGTATGGCCATATGGAAGGGAGTTCAAGAAAAACAGACCCAAGGCCTTTAAACACAAGTACTGTGCACCTGTTGCTGTAATAGGAATTGATTTCTCATGCATTAAATTTGAAGTGTGCACATTGATATGGGGATCAGCTGGTAGGGAATGATGGATATCCATTAAAAGAAAGGACACACAAAAACAAGCCATATGATTTAGGTTAACAGAATATGAGTAGGTACCAGATTATATGATTTGAAAATCAGTAGCAAATAGTCTCCAGAACTTATTTTTTAAATACCTTTCAACTGATTATGTTTTTTTTGCAGTAACTCAATAGTTTCCAAATTGTTTATGCTGTAATAATAAAAATATTTCTAACAAAAATTAAGGTTGATAAGAAGAAAAAATATTTAAAAAATAAAATAAAAATAATGTACACAAAGTTAAAATGATTAAAAAATCATTTATTTCAGGACGTTTCGGGCAAAAGCCCTTCAGCTGTGTAGAATGAAAAGTAACACAGTGCAGTAAACTTGTTGATTTTCAAAATTCTGAGTATGATTCATTCCAAGAGGCTCCAAAGTTCCAAGTCTGAAGATAAGCTCACATTCTCTTTGCTTCAGAGTATAATTTGTACCAAAACACTGACTGATTCCACAGATGGTGATGTCTCCAGCAGTGTGATTATTGCTGTTGAAGTGTAGGGCTACTGGAAATGTCAAGGTGTTGATTCGAATGCTTCGTAAATGTTCCACAAAACGATCTGCTAAACGTCTTTTAGTTTCCCCAGTGTGTACTTGGTTGCATTTTGTGCTAATGGTACAGTACACTACTCCTTTAGAAGTACATGTAAAGGGCTGGGATGTGGAGTGATGATTTAGGGCCTCTGATCTCAGTTTGGGAGTTAATATATTTGCATGTCGCACATCGTGGTCTGTTGCATGGGACTGTGCCTTTTAAAGGTTCTGCAGAAGAGTGAATTTCACTGTGGACCACGTATTCTTTTAGATTCTTGTCTCTTCTATAGGACATTAGTGGGGGATTTTTAAAAATAGGTGCTGTAGATGGATCTTGCTGTAGAATTTTAAAACTTCTTTGCACAATTTTGTGTACTTCTCTGTTGGTGGGATGGTAAGTGAGGACTAGAGGAATTCTGCTCACTGTGTGTTTTTTAGTGGCATGTAAAACATGCTTTCTGTCTAAACATGAAACACAGGATTTAGCACTGTTGATCTTGTCTGGAAAACCGCAAATTGCAAAAAATCCACACATTTCCTCAATTTTAATGAAAAAGTCTTGATCATCACTGCAAATACATCTGAGTCAAGTTGGGAATAGGGAATTGAGTCGCGGCATGCCTTTGGGTGTGAGGAGTCATATTGTAGATATGAATGAGAGTCGGCAGATTTGTAGTGAATAGTGGTGTTGATAGTGGAATTCTCAGCTGTGAAAGAAATGTCTAGAAATGATATACTGGTGCCGGTCTCTGAGATGTCCCATGTGTATTCTAAAGCTGGGTGGGAATTTGATGCTGACTGAATGAACTGTTTCAAATCTTCATAAGAGTGAGTTGAAATTCCAGAGATGTCATCAATGTATCTGAGGTAGAGTTTCGGTCTGTTACCATTGTATTGCTGCATAAATGTGTTCTCAACTGATCCTGCAAAAAGGCAGGCATATGATGGTCCCACTTAAGTTTCCATGCTGATGCCTGTTAAATTTCCATTAAAAGAAAAACAATTCAAAGTGAGCACAATTTCAGCTAGTCTCAAAAAGATATCTGTTTGGGGCTCCTTCACTATCCGTTCATCAAGAAAGTGTTTTAAAGCTATTAAACCTTCACTGTTGGGGATAACAGTGTAGAGGCTTTTGATGTCCATTGTAAACAGAATAGGATTATCACAGTGATAGTGTTCTTTGAAACTGTCCAATGTTTGTAGAAAATGTGTAGAGTCCTTTACATATGTAGGCAGTGATTCAATAATGGGTTTGAAGATATCATTTTGAATTTTGGAGATTAATTCGGTGGGACAGGAACAGGCTGATACTGCGGGACGACCTGGAGTGTTTTGTTTGTGGATTTTGGGATGTGAATAGAAATGACTGCAGCGAGGGTTTTCTACAATGAGGTTCCGTTACCATGCTGTAACAGGTTTTTTAGGATGGCGTTATCAATAGTGGAAATCACAGTGTCTTGTAATTTCAGAGTGGTATCAGAGAGTTGTTGAGGAGCTTCTTTTATGTTGTTGTTGCAGAACTTCTTTCTTTATATATATATATATATATATATATATATATATATATATATATATATATATATATATATATATATTAGTGAGATAGCGGTTTGTGAGAGACAGAAGGGAGGGGGTTAAAACCACCCTGCGAGAGAGTGCACCTTTTGTTAATTGTTTGGATTGGTTGCTTTATTGTTTCATTTAATTTGCTAATTGTTTTGTTAATTGTTTTATTGTTTAGTTTCATTGTTTAATTGTTTTATTATTAATTATCATCCACACCTGGGCGTTATTGGAAAATTAGATCCAGGTGCGGGGTTTAAAAGGAGAGCAGTCAGTCTGCTGAGTAGGAGGAGGCAGAAGAGGTGCTCTGTCTCTGAGCAGTCAGAAAAAGAGTAAGTGCTGTGTAAACCTGTGAGTTGGTGATTGTGTATGTGCCAGGTAAACGGCTTAGCCGTCCTGCAAGTTAGTCAGGGAATTACCTGTGTAGTAAGTGCTCCAAATCGGAGTTAGGTGTTTGTTTTGTGTTTTGTTTATTTTTGTGTTTATTAAAAATTAGCGCGTCAGCGCTTGAAAACTCCATTTCTGTGTGCTGGGTCGTAATTTTAAAGGGGCACGAACCCGAGTGAGTGCAGCTGGTTCACTATATATATATAATATATATATATATATATATATATATATATATATATATATATATATATATATATATATATATATATATATATATATATAATATGAGAGTGTGTGTGTGTGTATAGTGTGTACAGGGCAGCAGTGTGGAGTAGTGGTTAGGGCTCTGGACTCTTGACCGGAGGGTTGTGGGTTCAATCCTTGGTAGGGGACACTGCTGCTGTACCCTTGAGCAAGGTACTTTACCTAAAATTGCTCCAGTAAAAACCCAACTGTATAAATGGGTAATTGTATGTAAAAAAAATGTGATATCTTGTAACAATTGTAAGTCGCCCTGGATAAGGGCATCTACTAAGAAAATAATAATAATATATGTATGTGTGTGTGTGTGTGTGTGTGTGTGTTTATATATATATATATATATATATGTTGTGTGTGTATTGGATAATGCAGCAAACAGCATTTTTGTAAGGATGGCATTGATTGATTATTCTCAACATGAAGACAAGTCTCACAAGCACATTCAAAGCTTCCTTCCTCATAGTTTTTTGTCTATTGTGAAACTCACTCTGCTGATACAGGATGGGATTTCTTGTGCACAATGAGTGAACCCTTCATATGTTGTCCAAATCCTGGCCTAAACCAGCCTTCGCATAACAGATGGGGTCCGTTTGGAGGAGTGAGCCCAGAGAGAACTCTCTCTCTTTCTCGCTGTCTGAGCTTTATTATTAACACCTTTTGTTTCTGACAGACCAGAGAGGGAGACGGGGGGGGGGGGGACGGGGGACGGAGACGGGGGGGGGGGGGAAATCACACACAGTGCAAACTGAGCTTGAATGCTGTGTTATTGCAGCTGTGCATGTAGGAGATAAAACAATATTTTTTGCTCTTCATATCAGAAAAACAAAAAGCAGTGAGAAAGCCAACATACTTGATTAACAAGGTATCAGAAGCACAAGCTGAGAATACAATGCTTTCTGAAATTACGATGTTTCTCACTGCCCTTTTCCCCTCTTCTGGAATTCATTTCAGAAATAAAACATGATAAAACTGTGGTGTTTTTTAAAATGTTTTTACACAACTTTAACCTTTTACTGTAGTTTCTAAAGTTTTTGCCAGGTTAATATTTCAAACAATACATTTATCTTTTGTTTCCCTTGTGTTACTAAATTCTAATAATATACCATTGCACACACACACAAAAAAATGGTATAGATTTATGCAGGCCTTGACTTCCCATGGGTTTGAGTGCAATGTAAGCAGAGTGCTGAGCAGGAAAGGGCTTAAATAGTAAAACGCATATCCTCTCGGGAAATCTTTTTGATATTGCAGTGAAATCTCTGGGTAGTGTAAGCAATGAGTGAGTCAGCCGCTGTCTTTTCTCTGAACTACAAGTCCTCTGTAAATCTGAAAAGCTATTGATTACAGTATTAGTGTGTGGGGTGTCCTTTGGAATACGGTACATACAATTTGCTCATCAGGGCTAGGTTAGTATGCTTCTTAAAGAGTAAGTAGCAGGATTTTGAGAAATACAGCATTGTACGTCCCCACGTGTTGCGACAACTGTTTAAATAACGTCCTTGTTATTTTTCTTGTCGTTGTTAACATCCTGACAACATTTTACACTTATAACTTGAAAGTCTTTTTCAAAGCTCTTTTGAAAATGGCCGCTCTAGTGCACTGGGTTATAGCAACAGGTGGGGACATTAGGCACTATATTTTTTGGAACCCCGCTACTTACTCTTTAAGTTGCCTTGGGATGTGAGCATTTGGCTTCTATTGATTAGAGGTTTAGATGATCACACACTGTTCAATTTCGTAGTGAAAATACCATAGTCAACAATTAGTAATAACCAGTAATTGTATATGTGGTTCCCTTCTCTAAAAAGTGTAATAGTCTCCAGCTGTGAGACTTCTGTGGGAGTCTGCAATAGGAGAGAGGATGGGACTATGTTTTGCATGTTCCCAGTTCCCACAGAATGACATTCACTGTAGCAGCTCTATCTTCTGATTCAGCTGGGAAGTGCCAAAACAAAGCTTAAAATGAGTGGACAAACAAAAATGTGCATCACTTTTTTTCATTCCCACTGCAACGCTACTGGTTCCTACTTCCTCTTAACCTTGCCTTGACCTTCCCAGCTCAACAGGCTTCTTGTAGGAACTCCTTTTACTGTAGCTGTTCAGAACCTTGCAGACTTGCTTCCAGTCTTCATAAGCGACAGTATCGTATACAACAAACTAAGCTGTCAATTTTAGATTTTTAAAATAGAGAAGCTTACTGACAGCTAGCTTTCTTTATGTGTGATTACATTTTATTTGATCATAAACTATACATTTCAATAAAAAATGGACCACGTAATGTTTGATGCCTTTTTGTTGGCTCACTATGACCCTATTCACACTTGTGCTTAAACGCAGCCCAGGTCCACCTCAGGGCCGCCTTTTGTCATATGTGAACGCTCCAAAAAACAAGTCAAGGATTACTGTATATCCCAGTAGCTCTTCCATTCTGAGTACAGGCTATCGTTCCATTTATAAAAAAAAAAAAAAAAAAAAAAGCAATTCGCCATATTTTAGGCCTGCTTTTCAGTCACATATGCAACAGTCATTTAAAATTACCATAGCAAAGTGTGATGTCATAAAGAAAGCCCTCTCTCCTGAATGCACAAACCCTCTGTATTTCCTGATACCTCTATCTGAGTTATTTTTAGAAGACGCCAGTGTCTACTGAGTCAGTGTTATAAGCCATTTAAAGGAGTGCCACTGGGAAGTTACCTTGAAGACTTTTTGCTGAAATACAAGAGAATTTATTCATAGCTCTTTAGTTCTGCATGGTGTGTCTTTCAGTCTAGTAATGCCATGCTAGATGTTAAAAATTATTTGTATCAGTAATGTTCTTAACAATCATTGTTCTCTCCAAAAGTAATACAGTGCTCCCTCGCTATAAGGCTCTCGATTATAACCTCAGATATAACACTCCTACATTATGTCCCCCAATTCCCTGCAATGCAATATTTTCTACAGTAAATACAGTACTGATCAAACTATAAACAACTTCTCAGTCTAACTTCCGTTTCTGTATGTGAACTGGAGAAAATGCACTTTATAACACAGCCATCTTATTCAGCATTTGTTTTATAACTAAATAAATATTAGGCCAATTACTTGGTTATCTTTCCTAATGTAAATGTACTTTTTTGTTGTGAGAGGAGCTGCAGCTTTCTCCAGGAGACGAGACGCTTCAGCCCCGCTCAGGCAGCCGAACCTGGGGCAAGCCCATTCCCTCTTCCCCTCTCCCGACCCGCTCTCCTTCTCACACTTGGTTTGGTTGTCTGTTGCTTAGAACTGAACACCCGAACCGAACGCCGTTTAGCCAGGCTCTTTCTAGTTATTTAATGATCCACGCATGGGAATGTTCCCCTTTTTTTTATTATTGTGTAAAAAATATAGCCTTGATTACATCGTGCTTTATGCATAGTTAATTCATGGAAAGTTACATTTTTGCTTCATTATATGTGCAGGGATTTATTTTATTTTGTATTTTAGTTAGATGTGTGTTAACCTTACCATTTTTTAAAATGTGTCTCCGTGAAAATACCTAAAAAAAAAAAAAAAGTGCAGAGTCAACTTATGCCTTCATGGAAAAAATGCAGGAAGTATAATGGTAATTTGCCAGAGGGTGATTTTTTATTTTTTTTACTTTAAGCAGGTAGGGAAACATTTTTTAAAAAAGATAGATAAATAAATAAATAATTGAGATGGTATGCAGGGCATGAAGTGTATACTGTATGCAGGGCATGAAGTGTATACTGTATGCAGGGCATGAAGTTAAGGTCATGAAGGGCAAGGCAATATTGCCTTCATTGAGCATGAAGATTCAGGTGCACCAGGGCAGTTCTAGGGGCAGAAAGGCAAAACATAAATCCAACCCAAGGCACCAAAGCGATTTCCATACTCCTTCATAAAACAACAAAAAAGAAATAGAGGGAGCCTATTATGTTGATGAAATTAATTCAAACAAACACAAATGAATGTTTTCTGAGTGATTCACACACTAATTTTTACAAAAATAAAATATGTCACTTTTCCACTGTAAAAATAAAATGGTATAAAAAAATCCAATTTGAAAACAACAAACTTTCATAAT
The DNA here is from genome assembly GCF_902713425.1 of Acipenser ruthenus. Taxonomy (NCBI): domain Eukaryota; kingdom Metazoa; phylum Chordata; class Actinopteri; order Acipenseriformes; family Acipenseridae; genus Acipenser; species Acipenser ruthenus. The sequence goes on from NC_081194.1 coordinate 23,085,546, forward strand.
GAAAAAATACAAAGGGTAATTTGGCAAAAAATAAATATTCAGGGTATTTTTTTCCTAAACTCGGTCACATACCACCAACTAATAATTAGACTAGAGCAGGGGTTCCCAAAGTTTTGGTCAAGGAGGGCCTCTTAATGGGTGGGATGTGGTCCATTATTTAGACTCCACTAAGTCAAGTGGAAGCATCACCAGGCTGTGTACCGTAGGGACTGTTGCGATGGTGAATGTGTTTTTTTAATAACGGAGCAGACCTGCTTCACAGCTGGCAGAAACTAAAAGTAGACGCCACACCCTCCCTAGAAATCCACTGGATAGCCCTAGGGTAGCTGCTTTAATGCATTATTACACTACAGCTGCGCATTCTATATATAGATCTAAATAATTAATCATGGATAGGATAATATTATCTTTTTTTTTTTGCAGACTTCTGATGCATTTTCTCATGTACTGGTACAGTAGTTCTTGTTTTTTGAACATTACCTTTTGCCAGACAGTGTTATTTCAATGAATGGCCACTTTAAATACTGTCCTGCAAGCTTATATTGTAGTAATACTTAAAAATACTTCATTCAATGACAAACATTTTGACTACATATTATTGGTGTCAGGAAGTATTGCAAACAGATGGACTGGAGATGCATTTAGCACAGCTTGTTGTTTATACTGTGGGATGTTTAAAACAATTACAAGTCTCTAAATGTGCAAGCAGTAGATTTCATAATTCATTTTATGTAAATGTTGTTTTTCATAAGCAATACTTCATCTATGTTTCTAGTGAAATTAGCTTCATCCCTTCCCTTGAGGTTAAATAGACAGTAATTTTCCACCTTGTTTCCAGTAGAGGTTTGCTCTGATGTTTATTTCAAATGCATTGTTGCAGATGGCATCCCTTTTGGGGGGAAAAAAAACAACAGTTTAAGTGATAACTTCAAAGCAAATGAGCAAACAGTCCTGTGCTCGGCACTTACCTGCTGAAAACAAACAAATTGCTCGAAAGTAGATTTTCCTTTTTACTTTGTTTGTTTACATGGTGTGAAACAGCTCATTTACCATAATAACAATGAACTGCTTATGTTAAGGGTGTTTCACATCCTGCTGCTTTACACTCTAAAACAAGGATAATGTCTAACAGTAAAATAAGTACTGTAAGCTGTATGTTTTTAGGTAGAATTGTTCAGCTGAAATGTATCAATGTTTTAACCCTTAGATCGCTTTTTTTTTGTAACCCTGTAAGTCATGTAAAGTACTGCATATTATAAACAAAAAAAGATCAAGTCATAAAGGTATAAATGTAGGCAAAGGCTTGTTGCAGGAATGTTGCGGATTGGGTACCACAGCCATACAGTAATATCTGACCATGTAAAATACAAAACAGAGTCACTTACAACTACGTCTCACCCGAAAGACGGAGCACAAGGAGGTTAAGTGACTTGCTCATGGTAACACAGTGAGTCAGTGGCTGAGGTGGGATTTGAACCGGGGACCTCCTGGTTACAAGCCCTTTTCTTTAACCACTGGACCACACAGCTGCCTATGTTTATTATCCGTTCTAAAAGAAAACTACTAAAGGGGGAAAAAATAACCCATGCCATCAGATGTACAGTATGCGTTCGGGTTACTTCGGAATGAACACAAAGTAACTTTACAGAAAGGAAACTCCAGGATAAAAAAATAAATTGTTTGTGTCTCGTACTGAAAGGTAAAAAAAATGGGACACAGCATTTTGAGACGTTTATAATCTGGAAGGCTTGTGCTTCGCTTAGTCGTTGTGGGAGAGAAGATGTATTTGTTTATTGGTCTGTACATACTTACAATAAAATTTAAGTTTGAGGTCTACCCAAAACATCATTAAATCCACAGTGTAAATTATATATTCAAGTGCCATTACGGAAATAGATACAAGATAAACTGCAATTTGAATAGGGCTTGCAAAGCAGTAATGATTAGGTACAGATAAGACCTATTTTTAGTGTTTGTTGAGGCAGAGCCGTTCCATGTTGCTAATTAACAGAATATCATTGATTTATAGTTACAGTCCTGCCGTCATCAGCCAGAGGTGCCAATGTAGAGCATGAGAACCTAACTGCAACATGCTGATTTAACATTAAGAAGCAGAAGCTGCATTTCTGCATTTTGCTTATTTGTGGGAAGGGCTAAATTGGGTGCTGATTGCATGCATCCTTGTTAACCCTGAATTAGAGATTGACATAATCCATGCTCAAAAAGTATGTGATTCCACAGTACCTGTAGAATGTCTTCTTGATTGTATAAGCAGGTTGGTTGTAATTTATTACCAGTCTCGGGTGTACTGTGCAGAATCTCTTGTGGCTGGAATAAATTGGACAATTTCTTATATTACTATGGATCACCTGTTACCTGAATACCTGTTACTGGGGACTTCTAACTCATGTTTTAATAAAACATGCATTGGCATTTGCCACAACCCGATATTCTTCATACTGTGAGTGTACTGTAAGAGAGTTGTGGTATCCTTCTTTTTTATGGTGCTACTGACACACCTGACCCGATAATTGTGAAAGTCAGTGGTAGTTGTATCTTCCAAACCTTTGTTATGTTAAGCCTTATTTGTTTTGTGATTTTGTGCTTCATTATTCAGGTTTTTAAATGTGTATTAAAAAAAAAAAAAATAAATGACTGTAGTGTTTTTGCCTTTTGGCAAGAAGGCAAAATCAAATGAGATTTAAGGAAGTTAAGAAAATAACCAACTTACTATAAACCCACCTGAAATTGTACTGAAGTGCAGAGCTGCAATTGCAGTTCACTGTAAAGACAAGCCTTAATGATCTCTTGCTTTTATAAATAGTTTTTTTAATTTAGCCTGACAAGTATAGCATCTATGTGGAAAATGTTCTTTAAAAGTAATCTCGCATCTCTCCTTATCGTCATACTGAAGAGCAGCCTCAGTACAGTGATTAATACAGTACACCCTCGCTATAATGAACCTGTTGGGGTCCAAGCCTTTTGTTAGTTATATTGAGGGTTTCGTTATAGCGCAAGGACAATCAAATTAACTAGCCTATAAACTGGCAGTAAATTAGTGAGATGAGATTGTGAATAAAAGTAGAATTACATGTACCTGTTCATCTCATGTATGCAGTATTCTGCCTTTGCTTTATCCTATTAGTTAAAGAATTAAAACGCAGTACAAAAAGCAAAAATCCCAAATGAAGCTGAACTTTTATTCAAAATCAATCTGACATGAATCGTTTCAAAGTGCACCAAATCTTAATCCAACATGCAAGCATCCCAAACTGCTCTTTTATTCCATATCACCCCAACCATGAAAAGTCTGACATGAAAAGTTAATCGGATCCTTTTTTTTTTTTTTTCTTTAATCAATTTTGCTTTACCGCATGGTTGCTGAACAAGCCAAAAAACTTTTTGACAACCTGTAATCACGACAGAGATATGCCTCCGGCACTCCTTTTTTCAAGCAATCAATATAGTTTCCGGCTTTGTTGCAACATAAAATCATTTTTGTTTCGGAGGCATAGTTACACAGTGCACGCTTTTTATTAAGACAAAAGAGTTCACTGCGGAGGTAGCATCCTGTGTGTACAGACCGGGATGTCGACAATGTGTGTTTATATGCTAAAACACAAACTAGCTTTTAAAGCATCCCTCCAGTGTTTATAATATATTTGTCTTTGACAACCAAAATGAATCATTCAAACAGGGCATGAAGTTAGCAGGTTTGGAAATAAATTCCTTTAGGGGATTTTCACCTCATAATGTTTGCTGCCCACCCACTGTCTCCGGTTCCTCCTTGGCTGTATCTTCACAGCGGGCAGCAAAGATGTTCCTCAAAGATATTCATACGTCACTACTTCCTGACCAGCCTCAAAACTGCCGGACTTAAAACTGACAAATCACAGAATAAAAAGCAGAAACATCAGGTTTGACCGCCGCAAGCTCCTTGTTTTTCAAAGAGCTTGGTTCAGTTGTCTTTTAAGCCTCTCTTAAACCAGGTGGAAATCCCTAATAGGCATCTCCAAAGACATTTAAAAACCAGAAGAAGGTTCTTCCACCAAGTTCTGTCCATGCAGTATAATCTGGATCAATCATGATGAGAAGCATAAAAGTGCTTTATTCCTACATTTTATTAATTGAACTTTGAGGGCATTAGAACTGGGTGACCAAGAACAGATCAGGAGGATCACAGCTGTGTCAATGACATGTTACGTTTCATTTATTTATTCATTTATTTATTTTTTAAATCCAGATTTAAAGTGTCACTGTAACTCTTTATACTCCCAAGTTTTTTTTTCTTCCCTTAAAACAAGCTGTCTCTTTAGCACAAAGTGAATAATTAAGCAGTACTCTTAATGGATTCTTAAACTTCTTGGGAGTCTTGCTTCGTTGCAGTTTTTTGAAGAGGAACATGCACAACACATCCTGCTTAAACAAAATCAAGGCATCTCGCCAACTGGGGGACAAATTATCCATTCTCTCTGTCTCGGCATCCATGCCAATACTTCTCACTTTGGGAAAGTGAAAAGCGTGACTGAGATCCTAATGCTTTCAGTGAATTAGCTCCCTGATATAAGGCTCTTTGAAATGATTGCTCATTTCAGTCTACTCTACTTTTTCACATGGTTTTTTTTTTTTTTTTTTTTTTTTTACCAATTCTACATAATTTGGTTTATATATATATATATATATATCTATATATATATATATATATATATATATATATATATATATATATATATATATATATATATATATATATGTATATATGTATACTGTATTTAAACTGCTGATGGCACGCTTTTGCTAATTGTAATGCGACAGAGTGGCCAAGGACAGTGTAAATGATCAGGCTGGAGTTTTGATTTACAGTTTTAAAACGTGTTAGTTTTATTTTTCCTACACTGTGGTGGCAGTAACCAATCACAGGGCAGAATTTCCAAGCATTGATATATATATGTGTGTGTGTGTGTGTGTGTATAATATATATATATATATATATATATATATATATATATATATATATATATATAAATAAAAATTCTGTCTCTTGAGATTTTCTAATGTACTTTACTTTCAAAGTACACTACAATCTGTAAATTTAATATACTTTTATGACTTGCATCCTACTGGTCAGGTTACTAAACATGAGACCCCATACAGATCACATACATTTAACACATACAGGACATGTAAGCACTGCTTTACCCCATGGTCTCAAACCTTTTGATGGTTGTTAAGACTTAATATTACAGGTCAAATAGCCATCCTGCTTTCAGATGATATACAGCTGCTGCAATATAGAAGTCTGCGTTTTTGCTGTACTTAAGGGCTTAACATACAAAAGTGGAGGTAATTTCCAGAATTACTGGGCAGTATTTAACATGCGATTTATAAAACTACTGCCTGGTTATTTTGCCAGTAATGGGTTTAGATGTGATTTACCGTCACGGATTGTTACCAAGAGATTGTATCTAACCAATTGTCAGGAGATATGCAAATGAGCCGTGTCCCCTAATTAAGATGTCACTGGCATACACCGTCTGTTTACACCGTCCCGTTATGGCTATGGAACATGTCTGGAGACAGACAGGTTGTCTGAAATATCGAGGTGCCAGGTTTAAAAAAATAAATAAAACTAAATAAACCGCACACACACACACACACGTCTTTTATAGTGCTCAGTTTATTAATTGCTACAGATCTATTAGGCTATATGCTAGCAACCTTTGGCTTACCTGATTGATCATGCTGTGGTATGTAGAACCTATATATCCTCTTTAAAGCACCAGGTGACACTTGAAATAATGCTGCAATTTACTTGACTGAGTACTCCTTATCTACTTGTTTTTATCTTCTTGGGAGACGTGTTATCACACAGCAGATTGATTTGGAAATGCATTGGGTTCAAAGCTTAGTTATCCATGGCCCTTAGGTGTGAGATCTTACTTTTTGGGAAAATCAACCAATTGAATATGGAACAGTATCTATAATTTCCATATAGAACAGTACATGCTATCTTTACCACATCATGCAGCACTGGAGTTATAGATCACAATGCTCTCTTGATTCAGTGAAGAGCATTGGCATGACCATTGTAGATATCTCCCTTCCCCTTAAAGGGAGACTCCTTCTTGTTAGCAGTGTCTGTTATCCCCCCCCCCCCCCCCCCCCCCATCTTATCCAGAGGAGTTACAATCCCCTGTCTGAAACTGGATAGATCTTTGAAGGGTACTGAAGAATAAGCTGAAGAGTCCTGCTGCTTTAGACAAAGTGTTTTGCACAAAAAATTCAGCAGCGTGAAACAGTACTAAAAATGAACAGTGCTAAATGAAGGGGATTATCTCGTAAATGTATTTATTTATTTTACCGTGTAGGTAAGGGCTTTTGTAAAATTGCATGCTTATATTGAACCCTGCTTAAATCAGCCACTTAACAAAACGAGCATCTAAAATGTCCATAGGTTCAGGACAAATATACATTAAAATATGGCTAAACTGTTTTTCAATATGTTTTTGTTTGTATAAAATGAGTTTAGTACAGATATGTGTGTCGAAATGTGTATTTCACAGACCCTGATTTAGCACTAATCTTGGACTACAGGTCCCTAATGTTACCTTATTAAGGTAATCCAAGACTAGCCCTTTTTTATCAGGGCCTAACATGAAAGCAGACACACAAATGTTTTAATAGTGCTGGCGATTTGCAAATATTTACACAATGCCGTGTACACAGACTTAATGCTTACTTCAAGTTTTAAGTTACAATTTAGCACTAAGCAAACAAATTTATGTTGACTTTTGCTTACAATCAAGCCACTCAAATATATTGATTTAGGTGTTTTTAGGTGACGTTGGAGGTTATAATTGTGACTAAAAGTTGTATTTACCAGCCCCCCCTCCACCTTCTTGCTACAGATTAGAGGCACATAATGTGACCATTGTAGCTGTAAGGTTGTTTAAATACAAATGAAAAATATATAATTTTATTGCAAACATACTAATAAGGGTGCAGCAAAAAGGCACCAGTTCTGTTTATTTGTATGTAATTGGAAAAATCCTTGATTTGAGTAAGACCTACTTGATGAGGGGGGGTGGGAATCAAAAACCAGCTATTGTAAATTTTAAAATTTCAGATTGTTAGACAGTCGCAGAAAGTTTCAAGGACAAACCCCGTTTATTGGTCCAATCAGTGCAACATTGACCTCAACTGTAGTTGTAGGATTGATTTCAATAGCCAGAACTGGAAAACCTCAGAGTGAGAGTGATAACAGTGTGCCGCTAAAAACTCAAGAGGGACCGTGCTTCAAGATGAGCTGTCATAAAAAGTGAAGATAGATTCAGAACAGGCGAACGGGAACAGAGGACCAAAAAGCGACTGTCAGATCAATGGAGGTACACCGCTGAGGCCAGAGAAGTGAGAGTACAGCAGAATTCCCAAACTGTTAGTATTAATTTAGTTCGGTGTTAAGCAAATATTGGAGGGCGTTCAGTGCTGAATAAAATCCCAATAATATTTTCAACATTTTACAAAAACATGTTTAATCTGTAATGGCCCTGGTTGTAGAAAACTATTGTAACCTACTAAAGATCTTCGTTAATAATTGCAGTTAATTCTTGCTGCCTGTCTAAAACAGTAACAATTCTGCTAGGGTTTTTTAGTCCTGCCTTTCCAGGAAGTAAATATTGTCTAGCAGGGGCAGTTAGGAGAATGGTGTCAGTTGGCAGTTTTTCAGAAGTGAGTGAGATAAAACAAGCTGAGGTAGAGTACCTTGTGGGAGGGAAGTTTAAATCAACAGTGACTGTTTGCTTGGCTGTGGGAGATTGGCTCCTGGGGAAGTGACCTTTTGGAACAGAATACAATGCAGGCAGTATTCAGGCTGCGGAAGTGGGATCAAATTGGAGGACATATGTTTTTTGTTAATGGGCATGGATTATGAAAATGATTTATTTTTTTTATTTTTTTTAAACAGTCCATATTTGTAATACGGTTACTTTTATTGGTAGTGGCTTCCAATTTTTGTTTCTCTGTTTTTCTCTTGTGTACTGACTGTGCTTCTTTTCTACCACTGAAACCTCTGCCAAAGTGATTTAAGTCTTGACTCCTGAAGGAAGGAGGTAATCAAAGCAGCAGTCGTTTGGAAGTTTGTAAAACTACATTACAAATGTATAAAGAACTGCACCATGCATTGCACATATTTCTATTAAAAGCACTATTTTTGTCATTCCATTAATCAAATTTAAGAACCTACTTTGTAATGTTTTCATGGATTCATTTTGCTTAATGATAATGATAATAATTCAATTGACTGTGTACCGTGGGTGATATTTTGGGGATTTTGTGTACTGTTCGCTAAAAACATTGGCCTACATTAGAAAATGGCCAGTAGTTCATGTGTTTTCTTTCTGAATGGTTGTGTGCCTTGTGTAGTGACAGGATGGTGCAGCTTTATGCCTTATTCTTACTGACACCTATCCGTGAAGTCTAGTTTCAGCAGGTAGTTAAGAGGCAAGGACCTAGAACGTTTTGCTGCCTGATATCTTTGGTCTATACGCAAGTTGTTTTTATCAGGATTTCTATTTAGGGTCTGGTGTGATCAGGAAGGTGAACTTGTGACCCTGTAGTGCACAAGGTCAAGATGAATGAGGAGACTGGTTTAGTTGTAGCTGTGTGGGATTGGCATGTTGCTGAAGGCATCCAAGTTACCAAAAAAGTGACAGTGGAATGATGCTGTTGTGGACATCTGGAGGGATTTCCACCGTGTGGTTTTACAAAACAGTTCATATTATTTTAGATCACACTTTACAAAACACATCCTTTATTCAGACACAAAGTGTGGCTTTGAAAGAAGTGGAATCTTTTTAGACTGGTTTGATATGAATCGCAGTATTTTGCACTGTGGCCAAGAAAGAAAAAAAAAACGCAGATCTATAATTTAGATCTTTAGCAAAACAATTGATGTGGAATGGAAGAGATCATCCTCAACACCTGTGAGGTGAGTAAGATGTTCCGTGGCAGAGCGCAAGATTAACTTGACAGATTGCAGCTCTTTTAAAATCGGGCAGGATTTTTTGGCCGGACTTTAGTTCTAAAGCGTCTAACTATTTTTTAGCCGTAATAACAAAGTGTGTAAGTCAAGAATGTTTTACAAAACGCTTGCAGCTTTTATTTTCATTTATTATAATTATGTGTTTGTGGCACTTGCTTTAAAACATGAACAATGATTAAATAGACTTATTCTTCAGCCAAAAGAATACAAATGTTTTAATATGGGATAAAACAAGTTTTGTTATGTTATGATTATTTTATTTCTCTCTGGAGAAGTCACCACAGTCAAAACACAATATTGTAGCCTACAGCTAAAGAACGGTATTTTTTCATTTTCATTGTAGTAAAGAACAGTTCCTATCCAGCTATTCATTCAGTTGAAGGGTTACTCAGACTTCAGATTACGTAGGACTGTTGTTTGCAATGAAAACAGGAACAGTATAAATGCACGCTAAGGGTTGGAGCTGTTCCCTCCCCCAAGAGGTCAACAGTATATCCTGGGAGGATGCAAAAATACATTATTGTCACGTGATCCTCTTTAGGGTTAACACAGGTGTCTGCGCAATTTTTTTTCCCCATATGTGCTTGTTAGGTGAGGTGACAATGGTGGAGGTATTGCATCGCTGTTTTTAAAAATAAACAGACCATCAACTGTTTGGAAAACCAGATGTTTAATAACAAAACATGCACAAACTTCTCACTTCATCCAATGCTTAAGACAAAACAGAGCTGCAATCTCTCACCGAACGCTAACTTTTGTCTTGTCATGTTCATGATAGAATGGCTTTATGAAGACGTTAACCAGAATTGCTGGAAAATGGGCATGTCTTTGTCAGTATTGCTGTTCAGTAATCCAAAACAAAGTTGTCCGCAAAATAGGTAGGCCTAGTTTTATCAAATTGTATAAATCCAGCTCTACGGAGGACAACTAATCTTTACTTGCATCCTTTGAAAAATGAAAAGAAAGTACATTAGCTCACAAGACCAACTTTTAAATGTAAAAGTAACCTGCTGCTTAGGAATACAGGTTTGATATACAGTGGTTTACAAAAAATATATAATTGTTGAGATATCATCATTTTGGATACAGCTGTGTACAGCATAGGCTACTGTGTAGTAGTTTGTAACTATTGTCAGAATTTTTTTATTTGAGGTTTTTAAAAGTTTCAGTACATTTTTTTTTCTACACTGTTCAAATAAAATACACACTATTAAAATAGTCTTTATATAATATTGCAAAACTGCTTACAATGAAACAAAATTCTTGTAGCTATACCACACAATTTTGATTTGCTCTGATTTTAACAAATGAACAATGGGTTTACCACAAACTTGAGTGAAGCATGCAGGTTGGCGTCAGGTTGGCGTTAACTTTGTCAATAAATCGGGAGTCACACGCATCTGTCCATGCACGCTAAGACGGTTATGCATTGCCCTCAAATGGAGCAACACTAATGAATTTAATATACAGCAGTGTCTCCTTAACTTTTTATAAAACAAAAAACAGGCAAGGTATTAAAGGCAAAACATGGAATGATGTGTTCTGTAGGCTACAGTACGTGTTGCATATTTACCATTGATTATTACAATGAGTTAATCTGTTAAGAAAACAATCCAGTTGTAACTCATTTTTGGGGACATTCTCCTATCATCTTCTGCGCTGTATTTGTACCTATCAGGTACTTAATTACTTAATTGACCATCTATTTCAATGAAACATGTAAAGGTCAATTTAGAACACGTGGTGGACTGCTCAATTTGATAATGAGTGACCAGGTTGGAAGATACTCTGGATTGAAAGAATCACAAGAGAGTACCAGTGAAGTACAGTACTGTAGCTCAGGCTGGAAGAGGAGATGTGAAAATCATATGCTGTTCCAGCGTCCCAAAACTTCTTCATGGCGCCATTGTTTATCCTGCCAGCTGGGAACTTTAATACTTTCCTTCAACTTTTTTTCCCTGTCACAGAAAGTGCTTGCGTTGTCACCGGTTCTGTCTACACCATGATGTATGACATTTAAATTGCACTTCGCTTGTTTGCCTAGCAGTGTTTTCAGTTGTGCAGTGATTACTGCTGGTTAGACTTTTGTTCTTCCAGTAGAGTTCATTTGTAGTGCATCCAGGTAATTTACTGTTTTATTGTCAAACCATATAACAGCATGAGGCTTTGGAATCAATCCTCAAACTGAAACTGTGGTGTATAACTAACTAGAAATGTCGTGGGGAAAAAAAAAATGAAAAAAACTGCACGATGGATTTATGCCCATTTATTTCAGTATTTACATTCTTTTAATTTAGTTTATCTTTTCCCCAATCGTTCAGACTCTGCAACCCTGAGTTTTTATAAAGTATTTTTGGTGACTGAAGTTGAAATGATAAAACACACAATTTTATTGAACTTCCTGACCCTCTTTGGCTTTTCAGCAGCCCATAAAGCCTTTGCATCTATCTGCATCCATAATGCTTCTCTTATTAGTGTGTGTGTGTTTGTTTGCGCTGAAGTCTCCAAAGAATTCACGCTTCAAACGTAATCAAGCAGCAGTTCTCTGGTGTTTTTCAAAGGAGAAGATCAACATTTCCTGTTGCCATACCCATTATGTTAACCCTCCACTCCATAAACAGCAAGCCCTTAGTGGGGATGTTGGCTGGCAGGGCTAAGCAGATTTGAGGCAGGGAGTGAAATTTAATAAGCCTGAAAATCACCCCCAGTCTGTAGGGACCAATGGACATGCTTTTGTCATTCAACCCAGGCAATAAGTTGGCATGCAGTGTAGCAGCAATTTAAACACTGGTCCTTTTTTTAAAAAAAAAACACACACACACAAGTAATCCTTGGTTTGCAATCCATGCTAAGGCAACAATTCTGAAAATGAACTTCTTAGAAATCATCATTTAATTGGTTTAAATGTGTGGACTGTATATGCCAAAGTGTTTGTTTTTTTCCCCACAGTCTTTCTAAACCAGACTCAATAGGTGCTGTAACTGTTCTAATGGTTGTAGTATGCAGTAGCTGATACATCATTGATGGGTCATTCCGTGTCAACTCAACCACAGCTTCCCACCTCAAGATTTAGATTTTGCTTATATTTTGTGTAGTGGAAGATACAGGTCCGGTATGAAACCAGGCCATATACGCAAGCTCAATGATGATTTGCTGAGATACACCCACCTTTTGTAGTAGTTTGAAACGCGTCTCATTTTGGAGTGATTTTGATGATCTAAAAATGACAGTAGCCCTATAAATTCTTCTGTACAGATAGCCAGGTAGCCTAGGTCTTTTGCAGAATCCATGCAAAAGTACCAAGGCTTTAGTATGTCTGTGTTGCTGGCAGCCTTAAAATTGTCCAATTGTCAAATTCCTGAGTGAACATTTTTGTTATAAAAATACAAAAGCTTAATTTTTGTGAGTTTTTAAGAATGGACAAGAAAATGAGAGAACCTCGAGGGATGATACAGTCTGGTTACACTGGAATCTACTCTTCTTCCTGCTTCACAGATGGAAATCAGATTGGCTTTCTTTCCTTGGGAGAGTCTCTTATATTGTTCCTTTTTCTCACCTGTTGCCAGTAAAAGTAAACCCTTATGAATACAGGTACCAACTTGAAGCTCTTGGGAAAGAAACTCTTTTCCATCTGTGCTTTTTTGTTATGATGCAGTAAGGTATCTATTTTTAATAGTAGGTTTTGGAATATATTTGAATCCACCTTGCATTGAAGTTTCTTTTGATGCTCAAATATAAGTGATACGTTTCTTTTGATGATAACATATTAGTGATACGTTTCTTTTGATGCTCAGTATACTTTATACAGTATGTAAATGGGTAGCTCAAGTAAGCACCAGAGATATTGCCTCCAGGCCAAAATATTATCATTGTCAGGTTCTTGGTGATATTCAAAATGCACCCAAGAGTTGAAGTGACCATTAAGATAAACATAGCTCCGTGCAGGTAACATTTTTCGGATCATACAACAGTTTAGTTTTTTCATATTTTTTTATATAATCCTCACATCCTCCTAAACTCAGAGGAGAGGTATATTGCTGCATTAAATTCCAGCGTCCCTTTTTTGGGCTCGGTAAATCAATGCATGACGGGACAAAGCCTTTTTGTTACTCGGTTAGGGGAATGAAGTTCTTCAATTTACAGAATTCTGTGCACACCCTTTCTGTCTGTCTGCCTGTCTGTCTGTCTGTCTCTCTCTGTTCTGGTGGGTTATAAGCAGACTGCTCTTTAAATGTGTGAGTTTGCCCGTTTTGTAAGCACATGCACAGTGTGAATGGTTCAGGTGACTGCCAGCTGTTTCTCAAACAGCAAATATATACTTAAGACAGACAATGGGTTTGCTTTATTGAACAACAGATGATGAGAGCAGCAGTCGGCACTATTGTAAGTGACTGGAACCCCCATATTGCTTATTCTAACTTGGCATTCCAGTGCTTCATTCCAGTTTTGCATATTCTAGTGTCGATTCTTTGTCACAATGGAGTTTCAGTACACATTATAATTATTTTTCCAATACGAGAGCTGGTTGCAGAACTTGGGAGGAGTCTTGATTCAAACTCTGGATTTCCATTTATTTATGTTGATGTAACTCTAGTCACCTTTTATTGTCTAGACTACATGGCAGATAGACAGAGGTCTCCATCTAACCAAACCGGTGAAGCTGATGGACAAACTAAAGCTGTGCATACAATCTGGAATACAGGAATATTGTTGTATGATAAACTACAACATTTGTACACAGTGTTTTGAAGGGTTTTTTGGTCTATATATACCACAGTTTACAGCAACTATACTTGCCTTAATCAACCCAAAAACCCAACCTAAGCCTACTCATACTGCAGCACTTCAGATTTCAAATAGCTAGAATGCCCCAGGCTTCCATATCTGAAGTAACATCATGTATTGCGTGAAGACAGTACTGACTGCTGCCCTGTGTCTTTATTTGCATTTCACTGCTAGGTTGGAACAGAGACAGAAAAACAGTCTAAGTCAGGGTCAGGTCATGAGGCATTACATTCCAAGTCACTTTTAATGGGTTGCAGCCGTCAACTGCAATTGTGGCATTTTGAAAGAAAAGACATTGGGGCAAGTTCCATGGAAAAAGGAAAATAAATAAGTTTCACCATTTCTCACTATTGTGGTAGTACTTTCGGGTAGTGTGTGTTTCCATGTAGTTTTCTTTTAGTCAGATAAATTCTCCTTCCAAATGCAAATAACCCAATTAATATTAAAATATGGTAGGGTATTTAAATGTTTCTGTCTGACTTCCAATTTGGCCTTGCGCGACTACTGATATCGTACTGCTTTCTTAAACTGGGTTTCCACAAACTTTTTAGGATGTGTTGAAGTACTGCAAGCAGCCTGCCTCATTTGGCCACCAATAAAAATGTATAAATAAAATAATAATTATCCAAAGCAACAGAGGCTAGGGGTGAACATCTCATCTGAAGGATGTACGTCTTTTATACAGAACCGTAGCTTCAGCAAATCTGATCCTTATAGTCTACAAACTGAATACCGGAACAGCATTCCGGCTCAACTGCACCACTGACTACAATGTAGTATGACTCCGTCTGAGAGATGATATTTTTACATGTCCAATGGGTCCCTTGATCTATTCAGATATGACAGATTCTCCTGGAGTCCCTGCACTGGTTGCCTGTCAGGTTTCATGTTGATTTTAAAATTTGACTTCTTACTTTTAAGGTTTTAGTTTGGCTCCACAGTATTTATCTGATCTCTTATCAGTCTACACCCCATCATGCAACCTTCGCTCAACTGATCTTGGATTGTTATGTGTTCCCTGTGTTCACAAACGTTCTATGGGTGACAGGGCTTTTTGTTGTTATGCCCCAAAACTTCGGAACACCATTCCTAAAGAGATTGAGTGTGTTTGTTTATTTACAGAATTCCTTGTCCACAGTAAATTGGATCTGAACATTTTATAGCTGTTGGGATACTAAGCTTGTACACTAGAGTAAAGTTTGTTTCATTTTATGAGGAACAACGTACAGAAGATGCACACAGAAGCCTTTAAATGACCGTTGTAAGTTTTCTAGTTTTAAAATATTACAGCAATAACTGGTCCTGTTTGTGTTAAATGCATACTCAACTATTCAGGCTAAGATGTAGAAGGGGGTTGCATTCCTGTTGTATAAAGAGTAGGTACTTGGTGTTTGCGTTGTCCTCTGAGGGGGGGTGGACTCGGGAACTGTATAAAGAGTAGGTACTTGGTGTTTGTGTTGTCCTCTGAATGGTGAAGCTGGTGAAGATAAAACCGTACTATAGGACATTAAAGGGATAGACTTGTATTGCACTAAAAATGATGTATTATTTACCTTTATTATATTTATCGAATGTCAAGTCATACATTTCTTGGTGAAGCAGTTTTTTTGGAACCACATTATTTAACAAATAAAATCAGACAGTATGACTTTTTGTAAAAACTGAGGGCCTTGCAAGGCACCAATCAACAATTTTTTGGCACATTAAACACAAGGTTACATTTTTCTGTACTTCTGCAATTACTTTCGTTTGCAAAAGGAACTCCAGGCCAATCCATAATGAACATAATTATTTTGCAGAATGAACTGCCTTTGTTAGTTATAGAGAACAAAGAACTGTGGGAATTGTGATTTGGCTGATGTTATTATGGGTAATTGTTTCTAAGTGGATATTAAAATAATTTACCTGTATCTAATGGCTACCGTAGCCTTTGTTTGAACAGTAACTCATTGATTGATCTTATCATCAGTCCAATCTAACAAAGGAATGCACTGTCTGCAGCAAGATCTCCACACTTTAAAAACAGCCAGACACTCAGATCTGGTGTCTGTGTAACTGAGCCACCATTAATTGCTCCTCCATTCTACTTTCTATTAAAATGGGAGCAGCTTCGGGTTCAATCTATAGAGCATTTTGTGGTGGACGTATCGCTGAATTATGTGTGCGTTGAGCCTGGACAAATAATTTCATTGAAGATTTTTGTGACTGTATTCATTTGTTAAATCGGTTAGCAAAATTCCAGTTAAAGACTGACTGTACTGCATGTCAGTCTGCAGTAGGGAATAAAGTGGGACTGCAGTGAAACAAAGGCATTTTATTTAAAGCAACTAGTTTAAGATACAATCTGATTTTTTTTTTTTTTTTTTTTTTAATACAGAACAGTCCTAAACAAACATGTGGTGTCAATATAAAACAAAGCAAGCAAATAAAACTAAAAAAAGAAGCAGAATGCTGAAGATATGAGGAATACAACTGAATTCCATCAAAACAAGGTTCTTCTATTTGCTCATGTTTTCTCCCTGTTACTGTGTGGAGAAAAGTACAGTACAGTAAAAAGGAGTCTGTACATAACTGGCTTGCATTCAGTACAGTGCAAACACAAGAGGCTATGGCTAAGTTTGCTGCACCTGCATATACTGTGGATCAGTTATTTCAATGCATTCACAACATCACCAGGACCACCCTGGCTCCAGAGTGATATGTCTTGTTCATACCTTTTCAGTCTGCACTATCTCAATTGGTTACTTTTTATCACAGAACTTCTACAAAGTCAATTTAGCCTATTTTCTTTAACTAGAACAAATATCTTAAGGAAGGACAATCTGTGCTAATGTATACATACTGTATTGCATAGTTTTTGTACAATATACCAGCACTACAGTAAATGTTCATACAGTATATTACACGTTTACATTTTTCCTGTTTGGTAAGGGCATTTGGTAAGGGCATTCCTGAGGCGATGGTAATTTACGGTAGGACTGCATTACTGCCTACTAGCCTACTGTGAAATCTAGTCTGATCGGGGGTTATTTAAAATTGTTCAATATACTATATTGGCTGAGCTGTTAAAGCTTATATTTTGGGAACTGATAGATTACATTTGTATAATTGGTATTAACAGTATAATATGCTGTTCTACATGCAGTGGTTGAAGGTCATGGTGGCCTACGTTTTTTGGTACTGACACTTAAATGGTATTCCTTTATTACTGTATTTTTAAAATTATTTTTACATCCCTGATGACTTCAGTTGATTTGTATTACAGATATTTTAAAGTGAATAGAAACCACAACAGAGCTGTTGTTCTTGTGCTGGTGTACTGTAGCCTTAAATTGCATCTTAAAATCAAACTGTTAATTTACACATACATAACTTTCTATTGCTTAATTAAATATAAAACTATTACAACTATTGTATGTTCCTTCGAGCCCAGAATGCTGCTGTTCTCAAGGATGTATGATTTATAGTATGTACCAACATGCCTATTCTGTGACCCACTAGGCACAGTTGTTTTTCTTTTTGGGTGAAAAATCCTGAATAACCAAAAATGTTTACAGTACCTTCAAAATGTTGAGCTGAGTTTTTCAGAGAAGTGCTGCCAAATTTTCTGTAATAGAAGATTACAACAGACACTTGTTTCTACAAGGCTAGAGGCAAGCTAATCCTCTGGAGAAATCGTTGGTCTGGAAGCTGTTCAGGACCATGTTTTCAGTAGGATTTTTGCAATGGAAGTCATGTTCTTCTGCATTGGGAAGTTCAACAAAAATGTAATGCAATCAAATAAATAACCTAACCCCCCACCAGGAAATAACAGAACAGTTTCAATTGTAAATTTGGTTTGCTTAGAAATAGACTATTCATTATGATTCAAGGTAAGGCCAGACAAAAGCACAAAAGAAGTCCACCAGTGACACAGAATAGACAGACAGAGCAGTGAGAGAAATGAATCATAGAGCTTAAGCTTAGACAAATAATTACAATGTACGAGGAGAGCGGTTCTTCACCTCTTATCTCAGTCAGAGGCCCTGAATGAGTCCATCAAACCAAGTTCAAATCCATCATTTCATGGGTTACTGACAGGCTTTTGTGTTTCCTGCATAAGCGTCTGGATACAAACCCAGCAAGGGATTCCTTTCACCACTGTTTTTTTTAAATTTGAATTTGGATTTGTAATGTAATAGTTTCTGAGTGAGAAGGAAATGCCCTGATTGATATCAGTCTGCCGGCAAAATGCATGGCAGAGCTATTTTACTCTTAACAATGAGGTTATCCTTTTTTTTTTGCGTCCTATCAATACAGAAAAGACAGATTCATGGATTTTCAGTGTCCAAAATGTGTGTGACTGAGTTAGCAGTTAACAATCAATATTTGGATAGGTGGTACCAAATTAATACTGCCCCATTCATTTCAGCTGAATGAATACATTTTTTGAAGATCCTGTCGACCAACAATTGGAATAAGTCAGAAACTTTTGTAAGGTAAAGTGTTAGCAGCTGTTGTTTAATGCACTTGGCCTCCAGAACAACTTTTGGGCCCTGATTCTCTTGTAAAATTGAAGATGGGAAGCATCCGAAAAGCACAAAACAATACTGCCTATTACATTTGTATGGAGTAAAGTGAGAATGATATACAAGTGTCAGAAATGTGTATGTAGGACTACACCACCATTAACAAGTCTTCTGCTTGACACTACTGTGTCTGGGAACTTCAACACATCTACCCAAATTCTGTCCCAAGATGCAGCCTTTCTCTGTTGTGATGGTCACTTATTTATGGTTGGGAAGACAAAAACATCAGATTCCCTGAGGTTATGCCATTGATGATGTTGAAATAAGAGCTGGTGTCAAGTACAGTCTGGAACTAAGGATTTCACATTGATGCCACAATAAGGAGTCCTCTGTTAGCGTTTTTAATTCCCTGTACTCTCCAAGATGCACACAGCAGTGCTGTGCTTCAAAACTAAAGGGTCTGTGATTTTTAAAGAAATTGAAAAGGTTACTTTCCTTCTACGCCTTTTTAAATAGTCTTTTTGAATAGGAATAGAAAGGCAGTTACAAGAAAGTACACCATTATAATTCTCTCCCAGGGGGTCAAGCATTGAATGGTATTTAATGAGGAGGATTATAATAGGATTTAATGCAGTGGGGTCTAAGACATAATAATGTTATATTACCAGTTGGATTTTAACAGAGTGTCTTAATGCAAGAGCGGAGTCTTTCTGTGTGCACTTGAGTTGCAACAAATGCCTAATGTGAACTTAATCCAGTTAGTAATGCAGTGGTTCTAGGCTACTTCTGTATGACACACAAATGTAAGCACTCTAAGTACTAGAGTACCAAGTGTTACAGGTATGTTTACTGTCATTTATTTATGGTTAGTCTACTTACATTGCTTTGCTACTGTAAAACAAACAAGTTTGGAATAATACAAACATGTAATTGTCATTATCAATACCCAAATCCTTATGAAAAAAACAGTAGACAGTTATTTTGTACTTATTATGTTGTACAGTTTATTTGAACCTTGAGGCATTGACAATGACAAACCAAAAATCTATATTGACAGCCACATTTTTTTTATTGTGTGATTTTAACCTTCATGTTGACATTGATTCTGATTCTAACTCCTTTGAATTTTTGATACCACTGGATTCTTTAGATTATTTCATGCATAATTTCTCGTGGTTGAGCTGTTAAGAACGTCCTAACCCTAGCTCCTACCATTTCTGATCATCTTGCCATTCTTTTTGAGGTGAATCTGCCAGTATCTACAAAGACTGTGGACTGTACAATCCTGTGTAATTAATTCAACTGCTGTTAAGCTTTCTGATGTATTGAGCGCATTAGTCTTTGACCCCATTCGCACTTGTGATTTAAGGCGGCCCAGGGCTGCTTCAGGGCCGCCTTTTCTCATATGTGAACGCTCCACAAAAGAAAAGGCCTGCAATCCAGGACCTTTACATATGTATGAACGCAAAGCAGACTTAGGCCGCCTTTTTGTATCACATTACCAATTTCATTTTCCTATAACACAGAGAAATGCAAATTTACTATCGTTCTATCGTGCTATCGTTCCATTAAAAAAAAAAAACGTAAGCAGTTCGCCACATTTTAGGCCTGCTTTTCAGTCACATATGTGAACGCAAATGTGAACGGGGTTGCAGACCTAAATATGGTGTGAACTGGGTCCTTGTCAGTAGATGAGCAGGTTAATACCTACAACACCACCTTGACTGGTATCTTAGATGTTGTAGCGCCAATCAAAACTCGGAGAGTGTCTTTTAAAAAAAGCTCACCGTGGTTTAATGATACAACTCATAAGATGAAATATGAGGGTCGTAAACTAGAACTGAGATGGCGGGAATCTAAACTGCACGTTCATTACATCGCATGGAAGAGCCACCTGGTTAAATATAGGAAGGGTCTGGAGTTGGCTAGATCATCATCATATTATTCTAATTTAATTGAAGCAAATAAAAATAACCCGAGATTTATTTTTGCTATCCGAGATAATTTATCTTTGATTACCTTGCAGGAACTGACAGAGCTAGTTCAGATATGAGAGCTACTACATGCTCTCTTGATCCTATTCCTACAAAACTATAAAAAGATGTTCTCTGTGTTAATACCCACATTAAAAAAATTATAAATGGTTCACTTTCCTTCGGTATAGTTCCCTCATCACTTAAGGTAGCTGTGGTAAAGCCTATGCTTAAGAAACACAATTTGGACCCTAAAGTCCTCAATAACTATAGGCCAATCTCCAGCCTACCATTCTTAGATAAGGTTCTAGAGAGTGTTGTTGCAATTCAATTACAAACATTTTCTAACTCTTAATGGTATATTCGAGAACTTTCAGTCTGGTTTTCGTGCTGCACATAGCACCGAGACGGCCCTTGTCAGAGTTGTGAATGATCTGCTGATAAGCTCTGACTCGGGCTTTCCATCAGTTTTAATTCTTCTAGATCTAAGTGCTGCCTTTGATACTGTAGACCATTCCATCCGACTGAATCATCTTGAAAGCACAGCAGGACTGTCTAGCCTTGTCCTATCCTGGTTCAAATCCTATCTTTCTGATAGGTTTCAGTTTGTCTCTATTGGGGAGGTCAAATCAGCATTATCAGAAGTTGTCTGTGGTGTTCCACAGGGCTCCTTTCTAGGTCACCTTGCTGTTTTCATTATATATGCTGCCGTTAAGTGACATTATCCACAGACACGGAGTGAACTTCCATTGCTATGCTGATGGTACCCAGCTGTATTTGTCTTTAAAGCCAGTAATTTCCTATGCCTGGGTGTTATTAGCTACTTGCCTTAAAGATGTCACAGAATTTTCTAATGTTGAATTCAGATAAAACAGAGGTTATGCTAGTGGGCTCACAGAACCAACTAAAAGGAAATGTGGGATGACATGAGCTTGATCCTTGCAGTCTCTCATCAAAACTTAAACTAGAAATTAAGAGTTTGGGGGTCCTCTTTGATCCTGATCTATCATTTGAGACTCATATTAGGGACGTTTTTACCATTTGAGAAATATAGCCAAACTTAGACCAAATATTTAGGGCTACTGGTTTTCCACGATCGCGGAGTCACAGACGGAATCGCGGAATTAGGCACTGGGAACGGAATTGGAATTTTGGGAATGGAATTCTGCTTTGCAACTGCACCTTAGAAAAAAAAAATGCGCACAAACAAAAAACAGCAGGCTTTTACTGCTGTTATTCTCCTATAAAAAATAACTACCCAGAAGCCCAGCGATGACGCTTGTATAAAACATTTTTGTATGTTTATTTGGATCATTGGGTAACGAGAAAATAAGTGGTTTTGTGGGCGTTACGCTGATGGACTGTCTGTCTCCTGTGTGCTGTGTGAGTCGAGTTGTTTAGAAAAGCAACTAGCTGTTTTGTGAGTTCTATTCTGTGGAATAATTTGAGTTGTATATACAGAAAAGTGAAGAGTAACTGAAAAAATGATCACCCCCCCCCCCCCCTCCAAATTAACCCCCCCAAAAAAAAAAAAAAACTTGAGTTTTTGTATTCATTTATTTAGTTATTATCGCAAATCTGTTACTCCGTCACCCGCTCAACACAAGGAAACGATACGGTGGTTGAGGTGAAACCTTTAGTTTTATAATTTATTATTTCTAATTTATCATTAACGCCTTAATAATAATAATACTACATACTCAGAGTGATTTTATTTATTTATTTATTTATTTATGTATTTATTTATACTAGTGTTGCTAGAACTCTAGCTCTCTCTACTCTAGCTACTGTAGTAAGAACAGAAAATGGTGAAAATTGTAGATTCAACAATGAGTGGACCAATAAATACTTATTTATTTTACCAACTGTACCGAATGCAAAGCCAGTGTGTTTATTGTGCAATGAATGTGTGTCAGTAGTTAAGGAATACAATATGAAAAGGCATTTTGAAACCAAACAAGGAGCTTTTGGAAATACGTATCCAGAGGGCACAGTAGTTAGAAGCTCAAAAGTAGAAGCGCTGATCTCTTCTTAACAGTTATACTATTAATATGTCACATACATTTAAAAATGTTTGTAATGATACTCTGTTAAATTCTCACGCTGTTCTATTATTAAAGTACTATTTATATGACAATGTGTAAGTCTTGTTCAATATATGAATATTAAGTTATGTAATATTTCTTATTGCTTAAATATGTGCAGAGTAAAATACTCTGCCTGCCTACTCCTAACTTTTTTCCAATCTGGCCCCCTTAAATTTAAAAAAACTAGTTGAAGAGCCCTGCTCTACCTAAGGCAACTCTATCTGTCCAGGGTATACGAGAAACACATGCAAGCAGTTTTACAGCAAATACAGCATAAACCAGTCTGCATTGTTGCAGATTAAACTACAGATGGGAGAGATACGTGTCCTGAACATTGTATTTAATTTGTAATTTTATGAACATTGTATATTTTTGTTATAATGCCCCTCGTTTTCGACTAGTCTGTATATTCTAATGGCAGCAATAAGCTGTTTTTTCGAAACACCTTTGTTGACCAGACCTACAGCATGTTGTTACTAGTGGACTGCTTCAAGAAAGATTTTTCCTGAAAACTACAGTATCTCAGGAACTTAAATAATAAAAAAAAAGAATTCAATAGATTTTTAATGTAAAAATGTTATTTATGTTCAAAGTACATTGTTAATTCTTAATAAATTGGTAAAAACGGAATTGGTCATTTTGAAAAACGGAATTGGTTCTTTTGAAAAATGGAATTTGCCATTCCCAAGAATGGAAAATCAAGAGCCCTACTTATTTCTGTATCTGATGCTGAGAGACTAACGCATACCTTTGTTTCATCTACAATTGATTATTGTAATACACTTTTTTTTCTGGTGTCCCAAAACGTGTGGTATCCCGCTTGCAGCTTGTTCAGAATACCGCTGCTAGAATTCTCACTAAAATCAGGAAAAGTGAACATATTACCCCCATTTTGGCCTCTTTACACTGGCTCCCTGTGCAGTATAGAATTGATTTTAAGAGTTTGCTGTTAACTTACAAGGCCCTGAATAGATTAACACCTAGTTATTTGCAGGAGTTACTGACCCGTATCTTCCAAACCACACTCTGAAATCACAGGATGCAGGGCTGCTGGTTATTACTAGGGTCAACAAAAGCAACACAGGAGGTAGGGCTTTTTCTTGTAGAGCTCCTAAATTATGGAATGCTCTGCCTTCGTTTGTCAGCGAAGCTGGGACTGTTACAGTTTTCAAGTCAAGACTAAAAACACACTTTTATAAAATGGCTTTCTTATCTTAGTGGGTTTTAATGTAACTTTAAAATTGCTGCTTTTGTATTATGTGCATACTGTTATTTAAGTATGTTATTTAAATGGTCTGATAATGGCAGTTGTATGTGTGACATGCTATACAAATGTACTGTGGTTTGTTCTTTTTTCTGTTATGTACTGTACAGTGCTTTGCGATACTTTTGTATAAAAAGCATGATATAAATGCAATAAATAAATATTACAATCTGTTCTATGCTGGAACGAGACAAAAGAAAACAAGTTTACAGTTTTAATAACCTGGAAACAAATGCATACTTTTTAAATCTATGCATCATATCAGATTATTGAATTGTACCAATTGTAATGGTGTAAGTAGCTTTAAAAAATAAATAACAAGGGTGGTAGGGCTTTGTTAAATAAAGGCCTTAAAGCCTTTAGGAGTTATTACTGCATGTGCACAGTGTCGTGACAACTGTTTTAATTCATACCCTAATATTGGTACTCGCACACTGTACAGTAGACTACAGCTGGTGTGTTTCCAGTATCTAATTCCACCTTCCCAACCTGTGGCCTGTGAGCAAATCCTAGGTGGCCTCTGAAGAATTCCCGAAATTAGCCAACTGCTCTTATTTATTCAAACAAATCTCAGCCATTAATCTGATACATTGCAGGTAAGACAGCATCTCAACAGACAAACTGCTAGAATTAATCATTCATTGTACTTGAAAAACGTCCAACCTCTTACTTGCAGCCCTCTTTATAGATTCTTTGCGGGTTGAAAATGAATGCTAGTTCATAGTAGAGTACAGTAAGATGTTGATTTTATTTTGTCTCTGGCTTTGACAAAAGAAGGATCAAAACGTGAGATGGAAAAGTAAAAAACAGAGGGGTGTTTGGACAGAAATGCGTTTTTTCCAATGAGAACCTCTAGACCTCCGCGCACAATCCCCCACCATGGGCTGGCAGATGGATTGTCCTAGCAGCTTCGTTGAATGAATCTGAGTGGTGGAGGTGGAAGCCGTCGGGGTCCGTTGCTACTGGTCCTTGTAAATGGCCTGCTCCCTATGGGATGCTCCTTTTTGTGCTTTTTACTTGTGCAGCCAAGCAGGACAAAGATGAGTGCAGGATTCCGAGATCTTCCTCCCCTGATTTATTATTCATACAGAACAGAGTAGTGCAGCGTGGGCTGGCTGAGGAACGGCACACTCTGAGAACGATGCCGGTGAGAGGGATCAGCCTGTGGAGCTTCAGGAGGAGGAGAAGTCCATACTCAGGTACTGCTCGCCTTTTGGCTTGTTTGTAATTTTCTGTCTGGCATTTTATGCAAAATTCAAACCTGGGGCTCATTAGGAGACTTTTTATAGCTGAGTTACGGTTGTAAATATTTTTTGGGGTAAAGTTCTCTTAAAACAGCACCCTTTCCACTTTGAACTTTTTATGCTGCTATTAACTAAGAAGTTACTGTATATGTTACCTGAGTGCAGATTTAAAAAAAAGAAAAATTAAATACACAGTATTGTATGGATACTGACTGTATTAATTTACAGTGCCCTTCTGTGGTAGAACTGACTATATAAAGAAGTACATGTTTTCATAGAATGTTGTAGTTACTTTAAAAGGCCATTTTGTTAATGTACTAGTATGAGGTACAAACCCCTTAAAATAATGTGTGGGTCTAACAATAGATGTACAGGTCATTGATGCAGTGTCCTTACGCAGCACCCTGGACAGCCTTGATCCCTGTTTACAAACTCATGAACACATGGACTGTTCTGTGTGAAAGGTGCTGGGTTTATCGCCACAGCAGCACAGTCACAGTGCAATCATCCACACTGACGCTGCCCCCTCTACTGTGCCTTGACCCTGCCCTGGAGGCAGTCCGAGGTTAGTTCATTCTCAATGCCCTGCCGATAACTCGCAACCCTTGAAAGATTGCTGCCAAAAGATGCCAATTAGACAGTGATTTCTGACTACTCTGCGTCATGTAGGAAAAGGCCCCCAGCAGCAATCAGATATAAATTACTTTTGAATCACTATGGACTTGAGCTAAATAGTATGTGGCAACCTGGAGGTGAAGTATTCCGTCTGGCAATCCACTGAGCCTCCCAGCATTCTCTTTGAAAGGAATTTCCATTGATGCTTGTCCAGTCCACAGCTGAGCAAGTTGCTATCAGCCTTTTACCCATTTCTCTTCTTTAAAATATAACAATTGTTTGAGACAAGTAACCAAAGGCATTTCATTATACTCTTTATAAATATGTTTATTATTCTTCATTACTGGGTTGATAAATCATCTGTCCTGTAATCCTCCTGAGGTGTGAAACTAGATCTGCTGCACAACCCTGGCTTTGTATAAAGTAATTGTTCAAATGGTGCCGAAATCGCTTCTCTGTTGATCTGAAAACAAGAGGGAGCATTCCATTGTGTGGGAGGTCATGTTCTGCCATTGTTTCAGCACACAAGGCTTTGACCCCTCACTCAACCTCAGATCATTTAAATACAGCCTGCCTTAATAATTACTGAAGAAGTTTCGACTGCTTTTGCTCGGTTAAGAACTTTTAAATTTCTAATTACTGGCATTACTAACTGGTGTACAGTTCTTCAGAAAGACAAATTTTGCTGAAGACAATTTGAAGATTATTTCTTGCTTACCCAGGGTCCTCTTTAGTGTAAATGTCTTTTTTTTTCAAACTGAGAAATACAGAAGATGCAGTACATTCTTCTCTACTTAATGATGCCACAACATACAATATTAAACCGAATAGAATAGCAAACTATTCCAAGTACAGTATTTAAAACTGTTCCATTACAAAACACCTATCTTACGAATGGAAAATGTTGCCTTGATTTTCTCTTCCTTTACAGATAATTATGTACATTTGTTTAATCTCACACTTTCTCTGTCTGATAATTAGCATAGAAATTGTAGAATGCAGACATGCCTGAACTCCATAGGCACCCATTTTCTCTTCTTGCCTGGAGCCTTTGAAGACGAACTGCAGATGCCTGATTAAAGCATAATGGATTTACATTCAGAGACGCATGCATGCATGTATGTATGACATGTACAGTATGTATACATGCATGCAACACTGGGTGCCCCAATTGTGCAAGTTTATTTGTGCATAGTATATAAGTAGGGCTTCTGATGTTCGGTTTTAACCGATAAAACCCGGTAAAACACCCTCAATACAAAAAAAATGAAATCGATGGATAGCCAATAAACACCGGAAAACACTGGAAAAACTGTGGAAATGTTTAATCAATTTTACCCTATTCCCATAAAAAAAAAACTACTACAAAAATAATAATAAATACGTTTCTCAGTGCTGCTGCGCAATGTCCCGCCTTCCTGACTTGCATCTATCATTGATTCGTTCTCAATACTTTAAACCCGCCCCAGCTACTGAATGACAGCACATTCCTACATTTCTATTGGAGACTCCGCTTGCGAGATTTAAAATGAGATTACAATCAGGATGGAGGCTTGTTAGCGGGATTTCAAGTTGTATTACAGTTAAGATACGGAGGATTTAAAACAGAATTGTGGCAAAAATGCCTACACACATAAATCCCAGAAGAATGTGCCCATAGTGATTTCGTTGTGGAAGACAGCAATGGAAAGAAGGTACAACTTAAGTGTGCAAGTACTGTCGAGTTACTGCTATACATATTTTGACAGAAAAAAACCCCCAAAAAACGCTCAAGCATTTTGCAAAGTAAACGAGACCGCTAATTTCATACAGTATCAAAAACGAAAAACGATTTACATAAAACTCAAATAGCTAAGAGTAAGCACCGAAAAATACAATTTATAAAACCCGAAAAACAGAAGCCCTATATATAAGTACACATTTTTTTTAAGCCACTTTTCCTTACCATTGGCAGATTTGAATATATGTATTCTGTATTCATACTTTTTGCATTCATACTTTCTAAACATTTAACTTGAAACCTGTTTTAGCCAGAAATATCATTTGTGGGCTGGAAAATCCAGGTTCGGAATCCTATTTTAGTCTCCATCCAAGCGTAATGTTTTATAAGCATCTCACTTTAAGGTAAATGTGGCACCTGAGATGGGCTATAATACTTCAGAACTTAAATACATGCCCTAATCATTGACAAGCATTGACAAGGGTCAGGGTGGTGTGGCTACTGTCACCTTCTTTATAATAACAGGGAGTGGAGCGATCCCGTGAAAAGAAAATGTTCACTAATTGCCTTGGCGCCCGCCCTAAACTATGCCAGATTTCATGATCTGATCGTTTTCGCTTGACACCAGTCCCTCTGGGAGTATCCTTCCTTGCTGAACCACAGTCTGGCTGAATCAGTGTTCCTTAATTCCTCTTAATTAGCACAATTTGCTGGGCGTGCAGGTGAATAATGAGACTCCCAAGAACTGGGACTGAGGCTGGGTCAGAATGCTGACCCGGCTCCACCCATACCAGATTGAATCCACTTTGTTTTCACCATAAAAGGAAAGACGAAAGTTTAGTGAAACAATTAAGCTGACAAATGGTTTTTGATTCAAAAACACTTTATATACAAGAATGGTATACCTCCAATACAATCATATAAGCAAGAGTTCCAAACTGACATTGGACTCAGTGATTTAAAAACAACTTAACTATAAAAGACACACACCACATAATGTAAAACTTATAATTAATAACATAATTCATACCTCATGCAGAAAGCCATTACTACAAAAGCATATTGCATTTGGCATGTGCTTAAATTGATAAGCATTGCTCTGAGAACTGTTAAAAAGCAGCATTGTGGTTTGTATAATAGAGTAAATTAATAAAGTGGTTTTATATAGTGTTCTGCACATGAAAAATGTATTGTTACTTTCATCTTTCTGTCCTCCACACTAAGTAAAGATTACCCTATTTCCCAGCTCATGCCAGAATGTTATAATCAAGCAAATGTATCAAACTACTTTACTGAGTGTATGTTGAAACATTTGTCCACATAATTTATGACTATTTAATGAGTGTTTTAAAGGAACTGGTTCATGATTGAGCCAAATAAATCCTGGTGGCTTTTGAGTAATTCCTAGTGGACAATATATGCACACAATACAGTAACCTGTATACAGTGAAGCTAGCCTTAATGTGTGTGTAAATTAATAGTGTCTCCAAACATGCAGAGCATTTGGTAGGCATGATGAATGAACTAGTAAGGTGGTTTAGTTCACATTGTTGTTTTTTTTTTCTTTTAAACAAGAAGCCATAGCTTAAATGCCCAGTTGTATATGGTTACTGAATTTTTTCCATCTCAGTGTTTACAGTATGTTATTCCTTCCAGTAACTGTTATAGTATATTGTAACAATAACATGACCTTTTAAAGGCATGCAAGGATAGTCAAGGCAATGGTATTTAACATTTGCCCTTACTGTACCTCATAATGAAGCGTTGAACTTCGACTAATTCATTTGCTTTCCCTCAGGCATTCTTTCATATAGTATGCAAATTCATTACCAATTCACATGCACATAATTAGTCTTTCCTTGTAATTTTTGTAATAAGGAAAATTAAGACAAAGACTTTCTTTTGCAAGAAGACTTTCTTCAAAAGCCCTGGTAAGCAGATTTTGGGACTTCCTTTTTTCTAAACCATGTCTGTTAACCTTTGTAAGTTTGACCTACTAAATGCTTTCATTGATTTTTCTACTGGACTGGAAGAAAATATTGGTAGATTGTGTGTGTCCCGCCCAGATGTGTTTGAAATACACAGCATCTATGCCAACGATAGATAGGCTACAAGCTTACAGAAGACTAAATATTTTAAATATACTGTGCTAAAATACAATATAAGATAATGAATGCTGAAAGCTAAGATTCAGCATTAAGACTTTATTGAGATCTGTAAACTTTGTACAGTATGAACTGAATGAGGAACCTAAGCCTCTACCACTGTACTGAGGAATTCTGTTTAATTCAGGATCAAGTATTTTTTTCTATTTTAAAATCCCTTCAATGCCTCTAAGTGAATATTTAGCCAATTTAGAAATACAAAAAATACTTTTTTGTGTCTCGGTCCTCTCTTATTCAGCTACTGACAGCCATGTAATGTCAAACGAGATGAACAAATGCTCATGCCAGTTTATCATTAATCGCTTTGCAATTGAGTACTAAAATTGAAATAAATGACACCCCTGCTGCTTATAACATGCACAACAACGTTCTGTTCAACAACTAGTCTTTTTTATTTACTTATTGTTTAAAATGCAAGTGCAATTTACAGAGTAACAGGCCAATAGTTTGTTTTTCAAATGAACGTGGGTACACTTATCTACGTTTCTAGTTAGGTATCTATCTTCTGCATTTTTATTGTTCCGCTACAGTAAACAAAACGCAAAACTGCTTTTTTTGCACCATTTAGGGGTGTTGACTGTGTATCCTTTACAGCATTACATATTTTTTCCAAATTTTCCTGAACTGTATGATTCATCTTTTTGCTGATTTTTTGCGTGAATGGGAAGAAGAAAGTGGCACATTTCCTCTTGTTCTTGATTAGGTGCTAAACACAAGTGGGAGGCTTGTTGCTTCAAGTTGCTCTGTGATGTTTATGTACTGTACACATAGGGAGAACTGGTAATTGTTTTAATTAAAGGCTTACCATAGGAATGTGGTTTCCATACAAACATTTGGGATTTGCGTGCCTAATCATCTGTGTCGTTAACAGACAATATACCAAAAAAAATTGGCATTGAAACTTTTTTTTTAAATATTCTATTTTTTCTTCTTCTTTGTTATTATTATTATTATTATTTGTTTATTTAGCAGACGCCTTTATCCAAGGCGACTTACAGAGACTCGGGTGTGTGAACTATGCATGAGCTGCAGAGTCACTTACAATTACGTCTCACCCGAAAGACGGAGCACAAGGAGGTTAAGTGACTTGCTCAGGGTCACACAATGAGTCAGTGGCTGAGGTGGGATTTGAACCGGGGACCTCCTGGTTACAAGCCCTTTTCTTTAACCACTGGACCACACAGCCTCCTATGTATTTAGTCTCCAGCCACCCTTTCATAGAAAAAGCAACGTCCGCTTCTGATACATTCTGTCATGTACAGAATTTTACCAGTCATTTTGTCCAGCAGCTCCAACACACTGGCACCTTTAACAGTGCCTGAACGGTACTATTTTTAAACAGTTGATAGAAGTATTAAAAAGTGACTATATCTGAAGTCAAGCTTCTGCAGATATTTTAATTTGAAATAATTTGAAATTATTCCACACCCTATAAACCTAAAAATGTGGATTTCTAAAAACACAAAGAAAGCCTGGTCTGAATTCTAAAAATAAATATTGCAGTACAGTTAAATATATGTTCAGTAGGGGATATGCATCAAAGAGCAACAATTAGATTTGTTGAGTTTGGATTTTCCATTGTTGGATTTAAACTGTGAATATCAAATTGGTTGTAAGTTCAACTGCATTGTAAAAGAGGTCTCTCCTAATACGTATAATTAAATCATCTTGGAAATCATGAATATAACTAATGCAAATTGATAAGGCCCTAGTGGGTGGAAATGTATTAAATATAATGGTTATTTCAGTTCTAAGTGCAATAAAAGAAAAGTCTGTTCAATTTTGTTAAGTGACAATTTAGGTAATTTGGTAAGTAAAATTCACTCTTCTCAGCTTCAAGGCCGGGGTTTCATTCAGACCTGGGAGGTGTATTATATCCATTCACCAGAAGAACCTGACAAGAATTTGGGACAAAAAAATAATAGTATTAAAATGTTTTTTAAAGTAGTTGTGTTGCGTGTTTTTTTTCAAAATGACAGTTCTATTCCACTGGCGAGGGGGGCTTCAGCTGAGTGGTTGCTCAATGATTTCAGGTGTGCATATTTGTAAAGCACTTTGAGATCCAGTGTGGCTGAAAGGTGCTTCCATTCGAGTAGTTTCACGTGGAAGTGTAACGCTTTTGCTTTCTGGGCAAACTTATAGGCATTACTTAATCTCTTTATTTTTTTATTTTAGTTTTTTTGCTGTACAGTTGTAAGGAGTCATTGACTATTTAATGGAATTCACCTGCCACTCTATATTGAACAGTACATTCCTATGTAAACTGCTAAGGATTGCACATAGTCTGAGTCAGCTGTTTCAAATTACTTTCTGTCTGAAACTGCTGTTTTGTTGTATTGACTGATAAGACTCTCAGTGACCAGCTCCTGGACCCTGCTGCAAGGAGTTCCTAACAAGATGCATTAACAGTGAGCATAGTGCACCTCACGCCTGTCAAAATTCAGCTTTTAGTATTACTCTCTAGCTTATTAAAGTATCATACAGTTTCACTTCTCTACTTCACAATGTTTTACACGTTAACTACAAACATCTATTTGTAAGTATTTTTTTTTTATGTCTGACTGATTATTAACACCACTGAAAGATATTGTTAGGAATATCATGACAAAGGATTCTACATCAAATCTAGCAAATTATACAGTAGACGATTGCAGTGGTAAATCATAGCAATGTATTATACAAATGAATCATGGTAAGTTTACAATTCCAGAGTGTAGTACTGCCTAGTACTGATGCATAGACAGTTTTTCCTTGCTGTCCTCAGAATGTAATTGACATTATTTGGTGATGGAGTGTTTTCACGTATGACTGCTAAGTTTAAACACAAATATGTGTTTTTTTGTTTTTAATGCATCTGTAAGCTGCCTGCCGATTATAGCAGCCGCTTTTCCATGGTGTAAAATAGTTTAGGATTATCAGTCCCCTTTTGATTTGTTAGGTGATGTCAATTAATGTAAACCCATCATGGTACACTTGATAAAATAATTAATGCTAAAACAATACTTTATTTGCAACTCACTTTTTTCTGTCCCAGGTTCTGTTCCTTGGACACAAAATGCAGCCCTTATACATTTCTAATAATGTCATGCATTATTGGTGTTAAAAATAAATGTTTCTTCTCAAATACCTCAATTTACACCTTTTCTATGAAAGCATAACAACAGATAATGGGGGACATGTATCAAGATTGACCGACGCAGCACTAAATTGGCGGAGTGTAAAGTAGCGCTCTGCTGTAGCATACATTTGACCCCATCCCAAATGTATTAACTGGCCCAAAATTAATGAGGCACGGCGTAAGCTGCCACATTTAAATGCTTAAATGCGCTGCGCTGGTGCTCAAAATGGGCTACCGGTAGCACAGATTAACAGACTAATCTGAAAAATAGCCACCTCCCCTCCAAATGGGCTACCTCAACTGAACAATAGGTCGGTCATTTGGAGAGGCAGAAATGACCGTTCAAAATGGACTAACCTGTGTTTTAAATAAAATGTACAGGTTTTAACCCACTAAAGCCCAGGCAGCTCATCTGCAGAGGCAAAAATGAGCTGTGTTGACTAAGTGTCTTGACTTTATATTATATTATATTATTGTTAAATGACAGATAAAACGAAATATACATAATGAATAGGATAACTTAATGAACTTAGTTTATTAGACGACGAATTCCAACAACTGTACATAATGAAATAGCCGGTATCGAGCTATAATTTAATCCTCAGGGAGATCAGAAAGGGTAATGCAGACCCTAAATACTCTCCCTTCTTCTCAGTACTCTCCCTCTGTTCCTGGGTTGTTCAGGAAGGTTAGGGGCCTGCACTCTCCGTCGTAAGAAATACGTTATGACTGCTGCCATGATGCTCTTTCCTATCGGCTGCTTTCTGACTTTCTTTGCGCCCAAATAAGACCAGTTTGAATTCAGACTTATTTGTGGACCCTTTTAGAGCAAGGCACAGCTATTCTGCCGCTTCATAAATCGGCAGAGCGCATTGCACGGCGGAGCCCATTTTGCCGGTACAAACACGTTATATCCCATTAGGTAATGATTACATTTCTATTTCAGGGAACCAGGGTTATGATAATAACCTAATGCGAATGTAAGATATGGAATGAAGTGGCCTTCTACCTAATGGGATAATTAATTGGCAAAATACAATGCAACCTGCTGTGCCTGCTTCCAGCACAGGCTACTTTAAGAGAACATAGAAATGCATATTAGCAGTTTCTGTTTGCTTTTGTTTAAAAGATACATCCTCAATTCTACAAATATAACAGATTACATATTACATAAATATAACATTGAAAAATAAACATAACTGGTATATTCTTTATTATTTTACCAAGAGCTGCTTCCATCCTGGTCTCTGCAGAATAACCACTATTTTAAAGGGTGGAAAATTCATTACCTAAAGAGCTCTGCCCTGCACAGCTGATGCCCTATGCACACAAAGGATGAAACACAAACAAATGGCTTAGTCACTTTAAATAAAAAGCTGACGGAAAAAGTGGACATGGATTCCTTTTCCTGGATTGGGACAGTTTCCATGCAGAAAAAAAAAAATAAGTCTTGCCTTTTTTGGTAGTACCTTTCGGGGAGTGTGTGTTTGCGTGTAGTTTTCTTTTAGCCAGAGAAATTCTACTTCCACATGCAAATGACCTAATTGATATTAAAATAAGGGAGGGTGTATTTAAATGTTTCTGTCAGTGAGTTCCAATTTGGCCTTGCACGACTACTGATATCTTTTTTTGAAACTTCTTTTATTTTATATTTTAATTTTACCTTAAAGGTATTTTTTATATATATTTTATTTGTATACACCAAACTGTTTTTAGTTTTTATTTTAAATATAGAAATCGTTTTTTAAACCCCCATTTCTGCCATGTGTGTAGAGTCGGGGGAGGGGCATTAGTGTGGGGGAGTGAGAGCACATGGTCTGTCTGTTTTGTTTTGTTTGTTCTGTCCTTTTATCTTCCCTTTTCTTTCCTTTTTTAACCATTTATATTTATTATTATTTATTTCTTAGCAGACACCCTTATCCAGGGCGACCTACAGTTGTTACAGAGTATCACATTACAAAATATAACAATACAAAATATCACATTACAGATAACAGCAGTTATAAAATACAATAAAATCAGTAGTAAGAGCAAATTCAAATGAGAGAAAATAATTTATAATAAATTGCAGTAAATAATTACGTGTGAGAGTGATTACAAGGGCTATATATATATATGGCTACTTCCAGCTGCTGTCAGATAATAAAGAGTTGCTTGGTATGGCCTTTACTATAGTAGAAAGTTACGAACAGAATTTTCTTGTAAGCATAAGGTATGACTTCTGGACATGCAAAAGATCCTTTGGTCAATTGTACGGCTTTTTGTAAGGCGATTTACCCACCCATTAAAGTTGTATAATGTTTTAGATGCACACTTCCTATAGTGTGTGGTGTGTGCGTGCTACTTCACATAAATCATGACAGTGGAGGCATTGGCTTTCTAAGCTGCATGGAAGCCCAGCCATTGTGTATCCATGAGTCATGATACAAGAGAAGCCTCACCTGCCCAGTTGTATTCCTGTGGGTGTGTTTTTCCTTTCTGAAATAAATGTGCTAATGACGATTTGAAGTAAATAGCTTTGAGAATTTAGCCCAGTGTTTAGTTATGCAAACACAGTTCCGGAAAAGCAAGCAGAGTGCATTTGTACTCTGTTGATTTGTTTGACTTCAGATGTAAATCTGTGGAACGGGTATTCTTTATAAAGGATCCACCTTTTGAAGGTGTTTGTGGGTTTCATTTGCAAAGCAGGTTAGGGCAGTTTTTGATTCAGGCTAAATGACACCACATGGCATAATGCAACAGTGCAACAGGATGTTTCCACTAATGTTCTTAATAGGTTGCTTGCAATACATTCAACATTCTGCTGCTTGAGTTTTCACAAGAAAAAGCATGACCATGTGTTCCGCCCCTATATATATTTGTGCACTGTTTTAGTAAGGATGCGTGGCTGTCAGCTAGTTAAATAAATCACTAGCTGATCAGTCACGCATCCTCACAAGGTTTTTAAAATATAAAAACAATAACAAATACGCAGCGCTTTTATCCGCGCCGCAAACAATAATACAAATAATAATAAAACAGTGCACAAATATATATATAGGGGCGGGACACTCCGCCACACCATGTAACAACAGTTTTAGCATCTCTCCACTGGTTACCAGTTAAATATAGAATTGACTTTAAGATCTTGCTGCCGACCTTCAAGGCTTTGAATAGCCTGGGCCCATCTTGCATCAAGGATCTGCTTTGCTGCTACATTCCCAAACGCAACTTGCAGTCAGCTAAAAATGAGCTCCTTTCCGTGCCAAGAACAAAATTACGAACTATGGGAGGTCGTGCCTTTTGCTCTTTGGCCCCTCGTCTCTGGAGCTCCCTTCCAAGCTCTATCAGGGACTGTCTGTTTAAATTGTGCCTTAAGACTCATTTTTATACATTGGCTTACTGCAGTGCATACAGTAGTTTATATTGTATTGTTTTATGTATATTTATGTATTTTATGTATTTTTATTAATATAAAGCTCTTTGGGATTTCTTTTAATGAAAGGCGCTATACAAAACAAATATTATTATTATTTTTATTATTATTATTATTATTATTATTATTATTATTATTATTATTATTATTTTTAAGCCATAAATATTTGCAAGCCTTTTATTTTGTGTTTTTTGAGTATGAATATGCTGTACATATAATTAAGTAATATACTACTACCAGTGCAACAGGTCGCCAACATTTCTGTAGCAAAATAGGTTTTATGAGTGTAATTCGCCAAATATTTTGGTTGCAAATATTCATGGCTTTACAGTATTGTGTTTAAGTATATGATACAGCATAAGTAAATAACATAAATAAATAACAGAAAATGTTTTTGAAGTTACCGCAAGTTTTTTCTTTCTTTTGTAGTATGTTTTGTAATTAATTTTCTGTCACAGAATCGCAGTTTTTTCAGCCATTTTATCTTGTTGTTTAGGAGTGGAGGGCGTTCCTTTGAAAGGGGGTAGGACTGTGAGACTATTCTTCCCAATGCTATTTATGTTGTTTATTTGGGACGTCACTTCGTTTAATTGGGACACAGTATTTTCAAATGATGAACGGAGATCGCTTTTCAGAGCAAGACAGGTTTGCGTAGCGCAGTGAGTACGTGATTACGCTGTGACTTGCGTAAACCACGTTGAACTCTTAAAGGAGCTGGAGTGTCCTGTGGTTCTCAGGCTGCTGAGATTTCATTATTTTTAATTTCATGTAGAAATGAAAAACAGCAATTCATTTTTTTAGGAATTGAAAAAAAAAACTGACTCTAAATTATGTATTTTTAACATTTAATCATAAAGTGATGTAATTTCATTATTTTTCTTTTCATTTAGAAACAAAAAGTGTGACCTAAGGTCGTCTCAAATGCCTCTCGTTTAATTGGGACAGTCTCTTATTCTAGATATTTTTACTTCTCCCAAGGCGTCCCGATAAAGCAGCAGCGACTGTGTGTATATGGTGAGCCTAATAGAATACTGTAGCGTGGTTTCTGTTGGTCAATGAGAAGTGGCCTTGGTTCCACACTTCATAATTTAAGGGTTAATTCATCTGAAAGGGCAGATAACCTGAACATTCCTCACATGGTGTTCCATTGACTCTGACCTTGGTTATCATCCTGATAAGGTGCAACAGCCAGAGGGTCTTGAAACACTATCCGATCTCTGAAAAACTAAGTAAATGAAATTGGATTTAAGAGTTCATTACTGTCAGAGGCCCCAGTAATTACAGAAGTGTTCTGTAGGACTATCTTAAATCTACACAGCCGCTGAAATGCCGTAAGCAATCCAAGAGTGTAACTCCTCATCTCTAGTGTGTTGCTCTCATTATGTTGCTATTATCCAGGGGAAGACTGAAAGCTCTTTGTAGAATACAAGGCTGTTTGTGAGAAGGGCACGTTCGGTACCATACAGAAAGACCAGATCTTGCTGTACAAAAAACTGTTTGGTGTCAATATTGTTTTTCTTCTTATTTAAGGATATAACGATTTCAGTTACTGCTTTATAAGACTAGTCTGTCAAAGACCAGATTTTGTCTTTTTAATTTTTTTATTTTTTTTATTTTTTTTGCATGCAGAATACTTCATATCTTCACAGGTTTGGGTTCAGGTTGGATATTTTAAAGTTGATGGGGGGAAAAAAGTACAGTCCTTGTATTTTATGGCAGAAACAACTGCACTCTACAACTGATTTTCTACAAGAGGTAGTTTTAAAATCCATGCATGGTTAGTAATGTTTTGCTTTAGAAAAGATAACACTAACACATTCTCCAGAGGTTGTAGCATATCTGGAGATCTCTCCAGTTGACATGAATATAAATTTTTTGGAAGATATAATATGAGCCAGCAGCTCCTGGTCGATTCATTTTGTGACCCCAGCAGTTGGTGTCTGGTGTCTGGTGTCTGGTGTTGCGGTGAGTCAGGAAGGAATTTCCCTGTAGTGGCTGAATAAACTATGAAGGCGTGTTGGAGGATGCTGCAAGGAACAGAGATTTTAAATTAGCAGGTTCCTCTGTTCACAAACAGACTGGGTACTGCAAATGGACTGAGAGAAACAGAAGTGTGTGTAAAATATACAAATACAATGGTGCATTAATTGGCTACAGTAACTGAGGGATACAAACTAATAAAAGCTGTGTTAAAAAAAAAAAAAGATGTAGGTATGTCTTATTTAGACAAAAGGCAATAGATGATACATGACCTGTGAAAAGGTGGTGAATCATTTTCAGTTCAGGCACCATATGACTGGAATCATTTTTGAGCTCAGCTGCAGTAAACTCACCTATACAGTTTACACATACTGATTGTGTATTTGTATTAAAATATGAATTTCTGTGAATCACACATAAAAGCCATTTTATATATATATATATATATATATATATATATATATATATATATATACACACACACACACAGTATGTAATTGAACATCTTGACTGGTTTGACAGCTTTATCTGTTCTGAACACTCACCTGTGTTATGTATATATATATTTTTCTTTGATGTTTTAAGGTTTCAGTCCTTAAGTTTTACATTTTAGAAGCTAATACAGATAGTTTGCACTGTGTAGATCACAGCACTCTAATTAAATTAAACAAACCCATAACACTTGTGGCGAATCTTCTTATTTGAGCCTATTTTATTTTTTTTTTTTTTTTGGCCTAACATTTTGCTTTGATCTGCCCGAAAGAAACAAACAAACAAAAAAGTGTCATTGCCCAAAATCTGTCATTGCCCATTTTGTGAGGAGCTTTGAAATGTGTTTCTTCACTGCTAGTGATGCAGTATGCTAAGGAATAGCAAGGATATAATAGTGGCAGGATCTACTTCAACTTCTGTCTTTTGTTGCCGTGGATACACTCATCAGCAATTTCTTGCCAGTGTCAGGGTAACCAGATTCATTATATCTGGGTTGGCATAGCAAACACCCAGTATGTTGACTGAATAAATTACGATCAAATGGATTATTAGTCATGCACTTCCTGGTTAAATGTCAATATATATATATATATATATATATATATATATATATATATATATATATATATATATATATATGTGATATTTAATCTGACAAAGGCAAATTGTGTGTTTTCTAAATGAGAAAAAAAGAAAGTCTCCATTTCCTGTATAACCGATATATTTTACTGGCAGGGTGAAATTAAGTGGCGCTTGGACCAAATGATCCCTGTATTTTGAGGCTGTTGCAGAATCAGCAGTGGGGTCTGCTATGAAAAGGAGACAAATATTTTGGCTACTGTAATGCCTTCATCAGTGTTATGAAACCCTGATTGCATTAATTCAAAATCTGCTTGGAAATGCATGGTACAGCTGAGTATTCCATGTCTTACTGCTGTTCAGCTGTGTCTCTTGTTTTGATTTTTAAAAAAAGTGTTTTATTCCTTTTCTGGTGCTCACATCTTGGTAAATGTGAACAAGCTGGTTGAGTATTGCTGTAACAGACCTCTCCAAAGCCGGGAACATAAATGTAGTAGGGCTATATCTGGTTTTAGGTCAGTAGTATAGATCAGTGCCAGAACTCTTATCTGAATCTTTGACTGTCCAGAGGGTCTGCAAGAGTGATTCATAGGTGAGTCAGCCTCCTTTACTGCACAATGTGTAAACTGAGCACCTTCTTATCTGGCCCTGCTGTTCTCATGAGCTTAAAAGGAGTGATTTAGACATTGTTTCATTGAGTTGGAATAAATCTCTGTTAATTGCTGTGCTATTCAGTTTGCGTCACCTCGACACACCGCTGTCTGGAAGTAGTTTCCTTTGTTCAGAGAAAGGCCAAGGTTAATGCTGAGATTTTCATAGTGTGAAATGAAAAGCATGAGTAAAGTGTTGGGTGTTGCAGACAGGGAAGCCAAGCCAGCACCTGTTTTAACTCTTCAGACGGTCCACATGAAATGAAGAAGCGAAGTTGATGGATTTAAGAAGTAAAATACATAAATGAAAAATACACTGTATAGTGTAAGCTTTGAAATGTAAAAAAAAAAAAAAAAAATGTACACCTTCTGGCCAAAATGCTACGTCACTGGAATCCCTTTGCTTGTTAACAAGAATTTTAATCTACAATTAACAGCACTGGCTGAACTGTTGAAAAAACTACAATTAGACATTTAGTCAAGAATTACTGTACGTTCTCTGCAGATCCAATTACTTTGCATGATATGCTCCATTGGTTGAAACTACTGCACCCTTTATTGGGATAAATGCTACTTCAATATGGTAGGAGGCTACAAGGTGAATTACAGTACAGACACGTTTAATGTAGTTTACGTCAGAAGTGGTTTATGAAGCAGTTGTGGAAGGTTTACACAATATTGGTATTGTGTAAACAAAGAATTTAGTAATCTGCTCTGCGTTCTTTAAAGGGGGTGACGGGATACGTTTTATGATGTTTTATATTCTCTTATTGGCAGAGAAAAAATAGGAAAATGCTGGACTAATGTATCAGTTACTGTATGTACTGTACGTGCAGTTCTCTAACTTGGGTTTACAGTAATCCGTCGCATAACCGACTGCGCTGGGACCAGAGTAAGGGCGTTATGTAAAAAGTTGCATGAATGATTTAAATAGCATTATACACAGCTGTAACAATTACTATATTCACATGGTTATTGTTTTGAGATTCAGCTTTTATTAGGGAGCTCCCCTATATCACTTGTTTAGAAAGATATAGAGTATTAATGCTTGTGACAGGGAAGCCATTTGCCATGTGGGTGCCTGCATTCGCTGCTGAGTGACAGGCAGGAGATCAAGACGAAGGTTGAGGTTGATATGCCCCGTAGGCGAACAGGATTTATTTACATATCAACACACTGAACAGCTCACGTGACACTACCAGCAATGGCAGCACACAGAGTAGATACAGCACAGTGTATGAAAACTTTGTTAGGATCTACAATATCTGGACAGTCTGTTCAATAATAAACTAATGTTGCTGAAGAGGTTGATCATGGTGGATAAACAGCTAGGGCGGATACATGACGGATTACTGTATTGAGTCTTGTTTTTACAAACAAGAGCTGCCATCTACTGTACATTTGAAGCACTGAACCTTCACTTCCAGCTAAGGGATTTGAAAGGACAGCGAGTACAGTAAGAGAATGGGCTGTACTGTACTTACCCATAAATGTGAATGAGTCTTATTTTATTACCTTTTAAGGTAGATTACACCTAGAGCAGTTATGTTTTTTTTTTTTTTTATACAGAATTCAGAAATATTAACATGCCTATTAACATGCCATGTGCTTGTTTTGTTCAGTGGTCAGTTAAATCTGCATTTAATTTTGGAAACAAGAAAGAAGGGTGTTTGTGTGTTATTATTGACATTATCATCACGCTCAAGAAATGGAATGCATTGTTGTTTGAATGTGTTGTTTTAAGTGTGGAGTTTTATTTTTAGCATCAGACCTTGAGCAGATCAGTATGAGAACTGACTGGGTTAAAGTGCCATCTTGTGGCAAAAATGAGAGCCTAACATTCTCACTTGAGGATCTGAGACATAGACTTCCTGAGCAAATGACTAATATGGGAAACAAGCATGTTCTATGTTTTGGGCAAATCTATATTAGTAGTTCATCTGCAATAAATTAATCTTTCCTCCCAATTCAGCAGAATTATTTTAGGTCATTTTATAAAAAATGTTACACACTTTCTGTCATTTACCAGTTAGTGTATTAACAACCAACCAATTATTTCCTAAAAAAATAAAACTCTCTGTAGAGTTGTAAGACTTTTCATAGCCTGTGCGTTTCTCATGTAGAGAAAGACATTTGTTTATATTGTGGCTACTGAGGTCTGTGCTCGTGTGAGCTTCATTTTGAACAGAGCTAAACAACAAATAGGCTATCCTGAGTGATTGCAGGTAGGTTTTTGTCTGACACTGTACACTTATCCTGCGAATTGCTGATAGACCAACTTATCTGTGTGGGTATAAGTTTGCTTTGATTGAACTATACCCATATTATTATTACAGAGGAAATCCCTGAGCTAGGGCAGCAAAATGTAATAATTCGCATCAGGCTATCAATGACAATAATCCACTAAACATTTGGACCATTTAAAAAAATGTACATTCTCTGCAGATCAGATTACTTCACATGCATGATATGCACCATTATTTGAAACTACCGCAACATATTTATTTAGCTAAATGCTACTTCACAAGTGTAGGAGGATACAGAGTTCAAGTAACTTACAATACAAGCACGATTTGTGTAGTTAGCTTTACCTCAGAAGCTTTTTATGAAACAATTGTAGGTGGTTTACAAAGGACTAGTGCTGTGTGCAAATGGCTTAGTAATCTGGTAATGTCTTCTACAGTATGCTCTTTACAGCGGAGTGACAGGATATGTGTAAGGTTTTTTTTATGTTGTTCTATTTCATTATCTTATTGGTAGAGGAGAAAAGTTAGAAAATCGACTTTCATTATATACAGGACAGCACTGAGTTAAGGCAGAAAAAAATGAAAGAATTAGCATTGGGATATCAATGACAAACAGAAGCCATTAAACAGTTTGGACCATTTTAAATCGTTTCACAACTTTCACAGAAAGAGACTGGATTTTCCACAAAGACGGCCAACTTTTTGTTCTTCCTGTGCAGGAACAATGTTTCCCCAAAGCATGAAGTCATTTATTAATGTTCCACTTATTCCATGGTGATTTGATGGACTAAACTGATTTTCATTTTACAGCCTACTTCTCAGAACAGGCAGAAATCTTCAAGTGGGATTCTCCTCGGTATTACAATTGAGGCTGGCTTGCTCTCGGGTCCAAAAATTGACATGGAGTCAGAGATTCACAGCTTTTGATAAAGTGCAAACTTTGCAAGTAAGAAGGTTGAGTGCTGGGAAAACAAGTAAGAAACATCCTGCACCATGAAACTGTAATTGCTTGGCCTTTGTTATGTTCTATTAATTTGCTAGACAGGCCTTGAGCCATTACCTTGAACCATAGAAATTGAATTGCAGCTCCATAAGCTGTCAATAGACCCTGTGAGAGAAGTGGATGGATGGATGGATGGATGAATGGCTGTTTGTTTTTCTTGGTGCCGCAGAGTGTTTGTTTTATGGTTTCCTGTGCAGCTCATGAGGTTACTAGAGCAACAGCAGCAGCAGCAGCACCTGTGCTGGAGACCCCAGCTTTCTGACTCTGACCAGATATTTTCAATGTAGGCTCGAATTTGTCTTTCTGAAACATGTGAAAAGTTGTGACTTTTCTCCTAAAATTGTTAAACTTTTATTATTTTCTTTTATATATAAAGTATAAAATAAAATAATGAGCAGGTTATCTGATGTGAAGTTATGTTAAAAAAAATATATAGATTAACTATGTAGTAAATTACATCTCAAACACATTCATAGATTTAAATATAAATCAGTTAATGTAGTTACCATGGCATCAAATGCTAAGTTGGCTGTTTTAAGCAAAACCAAATGGCTTATGCTGCTAAGGCTGGCCTAGGCCTTGTGGGAAATCTGCTGTCACCCTCTGTCACCAATATTCTAATGCAGTCGGATCAAAGATAGAGAAATGTGTTTTGATTGTTAGAACAGGAGTTTTATTTGAGCAGTCATACACAACTGTACATCCTGTCTGACCTGTATAATTATTTTATAATGGCAAATTATATTTGCACTTTGCAGATAAGTACAGTAGTACAGTAGTTGCTGGCATGTGTTAGTCATTTCTCGCATTACTTTAACACCTGTCATGCCAGTGTTTTTATTTTGTTTCAATGTCGCCCTCTATTCAGATGACTAATACTTAGTGTTGTCCCTAGTCTTTTCCTAAGACATTTATCTTGCATCTACTGTATGTACTGCTACCTAAGAGAGGTATTGAAGTCCCTATTTATGAAGTGACTGTAGTTTTTTTTTTTTTTTTACGCAGCCTTGGGTGCCTCATCAGACCTTTTGAAAGATAGTAAGCTCCCTAGAAATGTCATTGAGTGAGCATTCCTTCTTCTAGGGACACCTTTTAAATAAAGGAAGAGAATTCACTGGTGTTGGAAGATTGATGTCAATGGGTTTATGAGAACTGTGCACTAGATTAATGGGACAGAGTATAAAATGACCAGTTCTCCTTGCTGCCTGTTCACTTGGAGAGCAGAAAGTGAAAGAGGTCATAATAA
Organism: Acipenser ruthenus; assembly: GCF_902713425.1. Taxonomy (NCBI): domain Eukaryota; kingdom Metazoa; phylum Chordata; class Actinopteri; order Acipenseriformes; family Acipenseridae; genus Acipenser; species Acipenser ruthenus. The sequence continues at coordinate 23,129,676 of NC_081194.1, forward strand.
GATTTGTGGACCAGCCAAAAACCCTGTTGCTGTCTGGTTTGCAATGAGGAAATCATCCAAAGTCAGAAGGTATTGGTTTGAGACCAAGCCTCCTAATGGTTTCATTTCCTAACCCAGCTGTGAATGCACTATAGTTGAGTATGGGGAAGGCAATGCAATGGGAGGTGCGCACAACACTTTTTTTTTTTAATTTTTTTTCTTTTTTTTTAATCTATCCAATATCATTATGCAATTACAGTACTACTACAGCTTGGTGTACCATTTGCCTTTTTATAAAGAAGACCTAAACACAATAAAGGGCCCTATTCACAAATAATCAACTCATGACTTAAGACTTTGTTTTGATTTAATTACAAAACACTCTTTATTTCAATTGATTTAGAGTGTTGTTGGTTTCTAGAACAATTTTAAACTTAATGCATTTAATCAAAACAGGCTGTTAACATGTATTTCAGCAAGTGACTGAAACTCAAGATCTTAAAAGCCACTGTCTTGGTGGTGAGTGCAATTGCATCCTTGTGATCTGTAGCACAGAACTGAGGGATACATACAGTACACCATGGACTACTATAGGTACAGGTGGGTAATGGGACAATTGATGAGCAGGCAGCGCGGTGAGGAAGAACTTAATGTGTACTCGTGCATGTTTCAGAAGAAGCTTTAAAAGGACTGCCAGCAGTATCTCTAGACAAACTCCAGCTCCGATTTTTAAGAGGTGCTTAACAAACATAAACAGGACTCTCTCTTAAAAGTCTAATCTTCCTGACATACAGTAGACACATCCCAGATGTAACTCTGTTTGGCAGGAGATCATGGTGTTATTAATATATGTTAAGAGCAAAATGTTTGACCTCAGACAGTACTGGAATTAACTTGCACATTTAAGATATATTGTTCCTTAAGCAAAATATTATAATTGCCAAGTTATGTTTGGATTTAAATACTGGAAATTAATATCAGATGTTACTAACCTCCAATTTGGAACTAAATTACTTTGTGTAATGTTTCATACAGATTCAAACTATTGAATGAAGGTGCCAGTAAGGCTGGGTGAATAAAGGATAAACAGCAATGCTTGTAATGACAGCTCACAACAGAGTATTCATTTGATTGAAGTAAATTTAGGTCACACAATGTTTTCTATGTGGTACGTTACTGAAGATATTTTACATTCATAATAGTGCAGTAGTGATGTGAAATTTGCATATTCATCTAGAAGATTATACTTGACCTTTGACCCATATTTGACTCCTGTGCACCCTGACCACTTTCACACAAAATATCTCGTTTTCAATCACTCGACAACACCCACAATTCCTGGTTTTTAGGCACTTTTAATCTGTCTCTGAAGATTTACAATCATCCTTCACCAACGGCAGCACCAACCAAACGAAGAAGACAAATAATCTTCGATTCTAACAGCGACTAAGAAAAAAAAAAAAAAAAGCATACCCCATTGAAACTATCCAATCTTTAAGACAATGCAAGCATATTGTGGAACTTTTTGTGCAAGGCCAATATACACAGAGGATGATAAACTGAGATATACTATATACTGCTATTGCTATAATGCTACAGATGTGACCTGTGAAAATTAAGGTTTTCAGCAAATATGTTTGTTTGGTATGTAAAACTGTTGAAAGAAGAGCTTGGCCTAGTTTCTTCACCTGAGCACAATTTGGTGAGTGAGCATAGAATGTAAATCCTATCTCTTTCATTTTGCTGTATAAGTTTATAGTATATTTGTGTTTTAAGTATTCAGGGTTGATTTAGAAGTTACCAGACCAAAAACTTTATATCTCTTGCCCACATATACTTTTTCTTTGTTCTACATTGTAGAACCCTACAATAATTAATTGTTGTTACTGTGTGTAATCAACTGTTTTCTTCAAGACATGTAGAAAAACATAACTATAGTACCGCTGAATCAACAGAACAGTAATGATTGAGAGAACTGTGCAGAAATTAGAGGCCTGGGTGCCAGAAACCACTGCCCCAGTTCTGAACTGTCTTCAAAGCCTTCAAGCTAAAATTGGATGGTAGTTTCATTTTGTGTGGCTTCCTTACACCCTAGCCTGAAAATAGCATGGGGCACACACAAAAAGAAAAGAGCTTGGGTCCTAGAACAACCTCTTTATAAACCAAAAACAATGTTTTTTCACTTAAAACTAAAAATAAAGCTGGGAAGATTATCTTTTTCAGTACTGTTTAGTAGCCCAGGAGCTCAACAGTACTACAGGTACAGTATACAGTAGGCTACACTCTTGTCTGTGTTGTATACTTTTGCAACTAAATATGTGAATATTGTGCCGTTTTCACTACAAACGAAACTATACTGGCTTTGGATTCATTTTAGCAGTGTTATGAAATGAAGTTACCATGTCTACAAGTACTGTAGGTGTGGTACTTAAATGTTCCGTGGTAATATTATTGAAAACAGTAAAGTGAATGTGTAATAATGTGTTTCTATGGCACGCCTCCAGACCTACTGTGAAAACTAGTTGTGAGTTTAATTACTTTCTGGCAGCGTTTTCAGAGGAGACATATGAAAAAAATACTAATTTCCTTACAGTTCCAAATGGCCTCCGGAATTGTAATTAAACAAACTTTTCAAAGAAAAGGGTTTGTAGACAAGTCCTCAGAAACATGGAAATATGTTCTTCTACCCTCTCTTTTTTTTGTTTTGTAACTTTTCCTTTATGCTGTAGATAAAAGCAGTGTCCTAAACACAAGGTCCAACTCTTATAGACAGAAGTTTACCAGTATTTTATTTTCAAAAGTTATTACCAAAACAGTTCCAGTTAATGAAATGAAGGCCCTAAAACTGTCAAGCCCAGAAAGCAATATAACTGCTTTTGTTTTATTTTTAACTATGATGTAGCAGAAATGATTAATAGCTCATATCTGGAATGCAGTGAAAGCACCTATTCAGTACTCTAATTGGCTGATTCCAGGGTGTAAAAATAATTATGGTTAATATTCTGAATAAAATTATGTATTTTGTGACTATTATTTGGATAAATGTTATTTACACAGAAAAAAAATAAAAATAATAATAATAATAATAATAATAATAATAATAATAATAATAATAATAATACCAGAGGCAAAAGTTGTATGTGTTTTGTGTTTTTTAATATATTAAATTTTGGGGTATGTAAGGCAAAGTGGCTCTGTCTTATTAGATCTGGGGAAGTAAATGTTTTCTTGAAAACAGATTAGTTCTTTTGCAGTCGTTTACTGCCTCTGTGAGATACAAATTGAAGCTGCACTGTACATAATCTATATTACACCCTGCACTGTAGCCTGTAGTCACTAAATACAACTATAAACTATAAATACAACATACAGTGTACGATGTACCTTGAGTTTGTCCACAGTTTAACTGGAGTGACTCTTGTTTTTATCCTATGTATTGTATGTAGTATAACCATAACTCCAGTTTGGTCTGCTTATGTTTCCTTGTTTAAACACTGTTTTATTATACATTATCATGGTTTACCACTGGTTTTACAGAATACCTTACCTAAAGTAACATTAAGTAGTCCAACATTAGTGCTAATCAAGGTCAGTGAAACCAAACCTATGAGTTAAGAACATAAGAAAGTTTACATAAGAGGGGAGGCCATTCAACCCATCTTGCTCGTTTTGGTTGTTAGTAGCTTATTGATCCCAGAATCTCATCAAGCAGCTTCTTTCTGTTTTATGCTTGCTTAATACCCCTGAGAACTGACTTAGCATATTCCTGCTTGGATATTCCTGTTATTTCTGTGAGGCAATGGATAAATCTAGAGATTACTCCCTAACTTAATTTACATTTCCTGTACAGTTCTAAGGAGTTATATGTAAAATACTGAAGATAGCACATTTTGGGCTCATTTTATCTGATGTTAAGCCCCATCTCTAATTTACAATACATATTGGAGCTTGGGATTAACATCAAATGAAATGGGCTGAAATGGGTTTCTCAAGCTTTGGTATCTATGGTTTGGTGTGAGCATCAGCCCTGCTCAGCTTACTTTGAAACTTAGTCACAGTGATGACATCTGACCTTTACAAAAATCTTTAAAGCCCCCCGTCACCCTCTTAAAACAAGGCTTTATATCCAGTTGGAAGGAAAATCAATAAAGCTGGGCTTCCACTCAGAAAATGAGTGAGAATGAAAACACATGTACTGTATATGTAGAATTCTTCTTAAAAGCTAAGCTACTGTTGAGATATCAGTCATTATTGTAATTGGAATTATTTGGGTCTGTACTTTTAAATGAAAAAAAAAATACATAGCATAAACCTACTTTTCTTAAGCTAGCCTAGCTTACATGGATACATGTCGGTTCAAACAAGCTCAATAGGTCCAACTGTGAAAAAAGCCCAAAGGATAGAATGCTACAAGCGGAAACCAGGCTGCTCTTTGTTGTATCAAAACACTTCTGTTGATCCTGCATATTGTTTTTAGATTCCCATTTGTGTTACACTATTTGCTCTGGGGCTTATTGTAGAGAATGCAGTGTTTACCTCATATGTTTACAGCCCTCCCTACAAGTGGAATAGCATACTGTATCTGTCTAGTATTTGTCTTTCCTCACAGGAAGCTTCTCTATTTGAAACGCCTGGCTGATCAATTATTAACAAACCGTGACAGTTGGTGCACCCTTTTACTGCGTTCCATGAGCCAGAGGTCACATGGATGCGACTGGCTGATTCATAAGGTAATATGATAGTACTTTGCTTAATTTCACAGGCAGAGTCACTTAGCCTGAGTCAGAGGAGAAAGCTTAAAATGTGCACAGTAATGAAGATGGGTTTGTTTGCATTGATCACTTTTTGAGGTGGTGCTTTCTTTGTGACAAATATAAGCAAGCGATTTATCCAAGCAGGGGACAATGAATTATTATTGTTGTGGTCTTGATGGTGAGGAGGGAGAACAAATGCACTTTTAAAGTATTTCAAATACAAAAAACGGGGGAACATGTCTAAACTGTCATACATTTCTAGTTGAAACTATTTCAGAAACTTCTGTGACACCACATTTCTAAATTATTTTCTGTAGAACTCCAGGATGTGTCGCAAAAGAAAGTGTTTATTATTTTTTAACTCATTCCTAAAGCACATTATGAGCTCGGTACCAGGGCTTTATTGGCATTACTGGAGGTATCCTTATGGCTATTTATTTTTCTAAAATGTTATTGAAGGGTCTCTATATTTGTTTCATGGTTAAACTAAGTATTATTTGTTTATTTAGCTGATGCCTTTATCCAAGGCGACTTACAGAGACTAGTGTGTGTGAACTATGCATCAGCTGCAGAGTCACTTACAACTACGTCTCACCCGAAAGACGGAGCACAAGGAGGTGAAGTGACTTGCTTAGGGTCACACAATGAGTCAGTGGCTGAGGTGGGATTTGAACCGGGGACCTTCTGGGTACAAGCCCTTTTCTTTAACCACTGGACCACACAGCCTCCTAAAAGCTAACTTTAATTTAGTACAACCTTGCCAAGAGACTGACTCTGCATCCTCCCAGGATAGTAAAATAAAAATATTTTAAAAAAAAGTCTATACTGTATGTCGCTAGGAGAGTACATTGAACTGGGGTAATTACATGAAAATGGTGCGTTTGTGACACTGGTAAGTCATCAATATTGGGCTAATGTCTAGATTGTTGTGGTTATGGGTCTATACTCTTACTCATACTGTATTGGATTGGCCCAATTGTTGTTTGTTCAGCTCTTTGGTGGTTAAAAATCAAATACTAGCATGGTCAACATGGATAAACCTAAATGGGCACTACTGTACAAACTTCAGCATATTTAAAACTCTGTTGATAGCCTTTTCAAATTATCCCTGAACTTATATTTAAGAATAAAACTGAAAATTATTTTCAAGCTATTAGAATTCTCAACTGAAGCTGAAGCTCCTTCCTGTCAGTGTATGGTTCTGCGAGAGTCTGTTGTGTGTATTTCCACTGTACACAGAGGAGGTGTGGTGCTAAGCTGCTTTGGCAGGTCTCTTTTGCACACAGTGAATAATATTGCCAAGCACCTGGCTTGAGAGAGGAGGAGTTTCCAAGCTCAGTTGCCATGCCTATGGACAGGGGAGGGAGAGGGGGTGTGAGTGAGAGAGACCGATCCTATTTCAATAGATCACTTGCCTCCTCGTAATCCTAACCCAAAGCTCCTGAACCTCCCTCCCTGTTGATCGGTCTGGCTCCTAACGAGGGACACCGCAGAGGCTTGGACTAAAGGTGGAAAAAAGGAAGACATTGAAAGACTGGAGGAGAATCATTGGCACCTCCTTAAAAGAAGAATACTGTGTATTTTTTTCCTTTTTAGTTTTGCATTTTTGATTTGAATATGTAAAGATAGACAAAACAAACCAAAAGGGTGATCTGTGGCAAGGATGGGAACTGAACTGGGATTGGATGACCTAATCTGAAACCCATCAGTTTGAGAAAAGTTGGGAATGAAGTAAGGATACTATCCTTTGTTGTTTGCATGGAGCAATACCAGACTTCTCATTTAAATAAACAGCTTAAAGAACTGTTTGAGATTCACTGTGAACATTGACAGCCATACCAAACCTTTCTGTGGATTGACATTTCCCTTCCAGGTAACCATCAGTGAATTACTTTAGTTTTATTGAATCAGACTTACAATTTTGTTACAGTACTTAATTGCCATAAAATGCCTGCATTCTTCAAATCTCTAGCAATTTCCAGCTGGAGTATAGAGCATTATACTAAAAGAGGGATCAAGCAGTTCTGAATTTCACATTGGAATACAGTGCTTTGAACAGAGGTTGATTTTACAAAGTGTATTATATGCACGTCACCTGTGTTTCCTAATGTTCACATTGTGTTAAGGAAGCGAACCAGCACTAGGGATTTTCTAGCCAAGCTGCATTTTCCCCAAGTGTGTGTATGCGATAACACAACATAACAATTACTGTCGCTGTAGTACGATAGTTGTTTCTGAGGATGAGGAGAGGGCGCAGTTCAGGCTCCTTCAGAAAGGAGAGGAAGGAGAAGACGGCTTCTATATCCCGCGCTCTGAGCTGGATCAACTTCTCCACACTGACTCGACAGACCCGCCGCCTGTTCCACAGCAGTGGGGAGCTGTCGTCAGGGCAACAGGGAGAGGGGGAGGATGACGAAGATTGGGTTTATGCCCCTTTGCATCGGAAAGGTAAGGTGGGTAGGGAGCCACAGTAAGCTGGGTCACCACCTGAACATCAGCACCTGTACCTGTTCAGAATGTTTTTGTGTAGCCAGTTTAAGACACTAATAACTCGCTTGCTAGAACACTGTGTAGCAGTGGTCCTCACAATGGCACTTTAGAAGTGGTCCTTGTATAGAACATTTAAGATTAGCAATAGTGATCATTGTATCCAGACAGAGGAGCATTTACATTATAGAAATCGGTGACAGTTACACCCCTTAAGTACAAAAGAGGGAGGAGAGAGAGGGTGGGTTCAGTGGGTCACTTTAAGAGAGACTCTGCTGTATTTATTGTTTTTATTGCTTTAATTATAGGGTAGAAGTAACTGATTCAGTTGCATTCTGAGAAAGCAAGTATTGTATAATGGAAACTGAATGATCCATCTGTAAGAGTGGCACTGTTGTGAAACTGTCTACCATATTTAATAATCAGGGAGCATTGCTTTTGTGAGCAGGTGCTGGCACCCCTGCCGTGTTTAACTAGCGAGCAGTGTACATGTGATGAAGGCAGTGCTGCAGGGATGGAGTTGAGAGGTCTGTGTGTTTTGAGACAGGGAGAAACTCCCTCCATGTCAAGCACATTCCTCCTCAAGTGCTCCCTGTGCGTTTACAGTTTCAGCTGTGTAACCACTTGGGCCGAGAGATTCTCTGTGTTTTGGAAAGTCACTGCTATACATTATAATGCCTTTTTTTCGTTTTTTATTTTATTACCTGCATATTTCAAAAGTAACATGATTTAGACCAATATTAATAACACCTCCTTCACTAAAAAAAATATTATCTTGATGTTCTTAAATCATTTCTGGGAAATTGTGAAATGTCTTCATAGAATGAAGTGATAATACAACACATAAAATATGCCTATATTGCTTACTGTATGCACAGTGCATCAGTGTATTCCCCAGTGCTTTTGTGTTGAGCAGTAATTTAGTATTCGCCTATGACAATGTATACTCAAACCGGATCAGGCTCTAAAATAGTGTAACAATTGGTTTGAGGTTTATTGAAAGATGTTTCTGGTAACTTTAACACCATCCTCCAGGATCTCTCCTCTGTCCCTCACCAGGTCTTTCTACCTACTCTCTTCCATCCTCTTTCTGTGGGGCGGAATGTATTGGACTTGATTGTGAAAGATACAGGCCAGCACATTTTACATGTGCCTTTTGAGAACCTCCTATTGGTTTCGACCTATAAAAAAACCTGAATACATTCTGGGCAGGATTTTCAAACCCAGCGTTATTGTATCAAACTCGTGGTATGGTAATGAGAGCTTTAGCTTTAGTGATTTTCAAACGAAATGTGTGGATTAAATAAATCTGTTAATTCTTTGAAATTGAGTCGATGAGGTAATTAATGAACGCATTTCTTGTTAAAAAGCTAAATTGTCGCAGATTGTCGAGATGAAGAAAATTGAATGGCAGCATAATTCGCTGCTATGGAAACTACTAGCATACAGTGAGGTGGCTCTCCCATCAGTGAGCAGCAGCCAAATGGAAATACAAACTAACGGGAATATATATGTTGTGTATAATTTGTAAACTTCATTTTAAATTGTGCATTTTGTTATGCAGAATATACATTTATTTAGAATACTTCCCATATAAAATGCTGATTTACGATTATCTGGCGTGTGGGTAAAAATTGGAGAGCACGGATTAAAAAAAACAAATAAAAAAAAAACACCACTAGTCATTTACCATCAGGGGGATATTTTTCCACAGCTTACTATATACAAATCTTTACCGTAAGCCATCTATGTATATTGGTTGTAATTTATGTTGACATCTGTTGATGAATTCCTCTAATCATGCATTTTCTCTAGTCCTGTTTGCTCACCTCCGTGATAAATAAACTCAACATGATAAGAAGTAGCCACCTAACACTTACAGTATTATAAGAAGATATTATAATATGTGCATACAGACGTGTGAAGTTGAGTGTGGTGGGAGTCTGACAATATTACAAATACGTTAGGAAAAATCCATGTCAATGATGTCGATCACATTAGGTATTCCATTCATGTCCGTGGCGATATCTTTTGAAAGCAAGCCCCATATTGAACTTTTTAACTATTAGATGAAATGTTTACAGACACTTAACAACTGCTATTAGGAGCTATCCAAAGAGAGGTTGTGTGCCAAAGTAAGCCTGGAGCAGTTATTGTTGCAGACTGGGTAATAAGTCTGGGTATTATTAGCCTTGTTTCTCACAGTAGGACATGAATCTTTTGTTGAGAGGAAACACTGGTATTTTAAACAAAGAAATATTTTGTTTTACTTGACTCATTGTTATAGTCTGGTCTGGTATTTAAAAGGGACATTTATTATTAAAGTAATACAAAGCTACAGTATCATGGAAAAGGAGGTTTTTTTTTGTTTGTTTGTTTTTTTTGTTTTTTTGTTTTTAAAGTACAATTTACTGTGTAAATTCTGGTTTTGGAAAACAATTTAATGGCTACTAGAAGGTACTGTAATTTTGCAGTAGGAATATACCACTACAAAATATTACCATATTGCCCTGAAGGTCTGAAAAGTAGCAGTGTGCCATAATATTGTCCACCATATACTTTTATTTCCTGAGTTTCAACCTACAACACCTCTAGTTTAACTAAAGCTTTCTGCCTTTTATTGAATCTTTTTAAAGAATGAAAAAAGTTTGATGGTCAAGCCTTGCTATGTTGTGCAGTACCCTTTTAATACAGTCACCCTTTTTGCATATTGGCCCCTCGGCACATTTCTAATTCATGTGTTTTCTCTAATGTGTCTCCTTGATATGGTGATATTCACTCATGAAAGTGGAGGCACCCAGTATGCTTTTGTCCTCCTGAGTGTAGTATGCTCCAATGTGAATGCCAGAGTACAATCAGGAGTGATTACGTGGTTTTATTTGCTAATGGACTTTGCTCTTCACTTCCCCCAGTGCTCCATTTGAATTACAAACAATTAATGAGCATAGCTTAATTGGGTGGGTTCGAGTGTGGATCTGCGTTTTTTTCAAAATTTTGCAAAAGACACTTCATATCATTAACTGGATAGATTGCTACGACCAGCTGTTTACACACTATTGAAGGGTAAATGTTGAAAAAATGAATACAGGGTATACTGTATTTTAGCAGCCATGCTATTTAGAGCTGTCTTTTTATCACAAATAGTTAGCCTACTCCACAGCTGGCTGTAATTCTATTTTTATAAGTATATATTTAATGGATGCTCTTCATTACCATGGATTAACATTATACAGATGTTGGACACCATTGATATTTTGCTATGTTGCTTTGACTCTTCAAAACACACGTATACTAGACTGTGGGCGGCAGAATGTTGAGGTTTAAAAAGTGGAAAAGCCACAATTGCGGGAGCTTTGAATAGCTGGTCATAAACTAAATATAAAAAAGTAGATATAAAATGTCTCATTTAAAAAATAAAAATAAACATGAAATTATCTTTGGTGTGGCTGTACTTGTTTTTAACAAGGTCTAACTTGGCAATGTTCTTTCTTAACAATTATGAGATGAAGTTAATTTTGTTTTTTATTATAGGCAAGTTTCTGTCAGATCAAACACCCTTGAAGAAAGTAGCATTTCTAGAATTTCCAGAAGATTTTTTGTGGAAAGGTACACTACCAATTCATTAGCCAGTGAATTCAGGGACTTAATTTTAATGAATTCAAGATCAAATCAAACACACGCTATGCTGTAAATTAAAACAGCAAATCAAATCGATTAAAGAGGTCTGATGTTATTAGATGGAATCCCGCTATGGTACACATTAAAGAGCGTGGTTTTCAGCGACTTATCAGAATCTGCCACAGACTCCAGGGTTCTGCCAGAATGTTTCCAGCGAGTGTGAAGTGGAGAGGTGCTGGCCAGCCTGATTTAATGAAGGGCTCTTTTGTGCTTGGTCCCCCTGCTGGTGTTAAGCTCCCCATGACTCAATAATGTACTCTACTTGATTAATTGCACCTGCCCACAGTCTTCAGGGAAAAGACACTGCAGGACACCACTCGCACCAGCTCTCCACTCTCAATACACACACATTCAGTTTATAATTTGTTTTCGCTTGTCTGCTATGCAATGAACAGGCCCATTTTGTGTTGTGTTTTATTTTATTTTGATTCTGCACAATTGTTTCAGGTTCTTACAAAAAATATCTACTACAGTTTCATGGTTAAGTGTACTGTTCAGTGGAAGCACTTAAACACCAGATAGCATTACAAATCCGGGGGGTGGGGTGGGGGGCTGTTGCATATGTTGACATGAAGCAGTTTGCCTGTCAAAACAAAGATAGTATGATCGCACAATCGTCTTTTTGCTTGGTTAACTTTTGAAAGGTGTATTGAGTCGTGTGTTGATACCACATACATTCATTCTTGGGTTTCCAGGTGCTGATGTTTATGCAACCACAATGCCCTTTTTGATAAGATACAGTATGGGAAATAAATATTGTCTCATGGAGTGTACTGATACAGTACCAGTATGTCAATAACCTGCATGCCTTGTTTCTGTCTGCTTGAAAATCTGTGCAAAACCTCGTTTGTCATTAAATTTGTCCTTGTTGGAGAGTTTCCATCAAGACTGCCACAGTGTGTTCTGAATACGGGTTACTCAACTAGACTTGGCATTTGATATAAAACTGTCCTTTAAACAGTATTTATATTTTAAGAAACAAACCAAACCAAAGTAAAGGAATGGTTGAGTCCCTTCAGCATTAGTTTTACTGCCACTGTTCATTTTACTTCCAGTGAAATGTCAGTAACTGCATGCCCAAGCTACTGTACTGGGATCTCTGTATGTTTCACTTTTCATTCAAAGTTTAATTTACTATTATTTAATGTCATATTCTAATAAGCAACAGATTGCAATATGTATACTTGATACTCAGATAATCTTGGAGGGTTAGTGGGAGAATCCTAGAAATTAAAATAATTATAATAAAACAAAAACACATAAAAATCAGGAATGCATCACATTGTATAGAATGTTAGAAGAGGCTATGGAAGTACTGTGTTGAAGCGTGGAACATACAGGAACATGCCGCTATCCACTTTCTTTTAAGTGCTACAGGCAGCAGCATTTGATAGCAAACAGTTGAGTGCGGGAATTAAGTCATTTATTTTTTATCGCTGACCAATTGATGGGTATAAGCTGTGTCCGCTGCGCTGGGAAATGCTGACAGACCAGATAAAACAATTGCATGCAGAGCTGTGCTAGACAACAGGGTTGTCCAGCGGGACCGTTGTGCAGTGGAGTTGGGATTATTTTTTTTTTTTGGGGAGGGGATTGTCAGCAGTGTGCCTCAGAAAGCAGTGGATTGGATAGCAGCTTCCTGGGCTGTATGTGTGTGCTGAACGTAGCGGAGCGGAGCAGGGCAGGGGAGCTGCTGTGCCTCGCACTGCAGGAACTTTGCAAGGAGTACAGAGCGCTAACTTCTCTGCAGGGAATACTCACAAGATGTTCTGTGTGAAAGGTAGGGGTTCAACTCTCACATTTTCATTACAGCTGGTCCCTACAAATGCTGAATGTTATGCGTGGTAGTGGGTATGGAAACACTTCTTGGAGGCGAAATACTGTTTTTCAGAAACAAAGGGAAAAGGGGTACCGTACTACAGTTACAAACCTGAAGTCAACTTCTGCATATTTGGAACTGAAAAAAGGCTAATCTATTAACCAGGTTTGTAGTTTTCCATTTACTGTACTGTACTTGCAATTTGCATTTGAAAGATGGGAAAAACATGCTGGCAACAGCACTGTAACTTGAACTATTTGGGACTGGAAATGTTCTTACTCTGGAAGTTCAAGAAGCCAGGTTTTTACGATTTTATTTCTGTGGTAAAGATGTATATACAAAATATTATTTGTAAAATAAAAAAGGTTTTGAAGTTCAAGTCCATGTGTGTGCACAATAGCTATAGCAGTAGTGGAGTAATTGCATTGAAATATGGGTTTGTAATGGAAAATTGACTGTAACTTGCCTTGAAGTTAACATTTCCTGTAAGACAAGAGTGTGATACAGTGTGTCACCTACAGCACTGTTTAGGAAAATAACTTTTTATTACCATTTCATCTCACAAATGTGCATTCGTAAGGTTAGATGTAGAGCATTGTTTTTGTAACTGAGTTCAGTCACTGTACGATAACAAGGTAGGTGAGTAAATTGGTAACAGAGCCCACAGGCAACTCTGTCTCCCTATTTCCATTTACACCCTTTAAAACAGTGGCATTTAGTAATCGATTTTTTTTGTCTTTTCCATTAACAATTTAGCTGGCTGCCATATGACTAGAGGGAGTGTTTTTAAAATTGACAGACTAGCTAAAAAAAAACAAAAAAAACAGCACTTACTGTACGTATACTGTAATAACATGGAACTATAAAAAATTGAGCATTTTTCTTTTGATTTATTTTACTATGAGTTGAAATTTACCAGATCAGTTGCTGTTTGAGCTGTTTGCTCCTTTTAAAATTTTACTTGATGGAATATTTATTGCTCACTGTCAATCAAAAGAAAGTCTTCACAGGGTCCATTCTGCAATTGCTGTTGTAGTCGGGGAACACGTTTATAGGGACCATGCATCATGTCCTTAATGCAACATTCTTTGAGGGACAGCTATGGCCAAAAGTTTTGCATCACCTAGAATTTTAGGATTGAGACATAATAAATAAATAAAAAAACTATATGAACATAATTTAGATAGTTTATGAGTGTTGAAGCTGGAATGTGTACCAAAGGGGAGCACAAAAAGTCTGGTTTGTAGATCAGTCTCCATGCCTTTTGTTATCTGCTAGCATGCCTTCCATAACAAGAGTGCAAGGTTAAGGCTCATTAGCATCTCTGCCTCTGTCTGGACTCAAATGTCAGGCCACAGGTGGAATGCTGCATGGCTTCTAATATTTCTTAAAACTGTATGAGTCATTGTACCATGCAGTACAATATGCCATTCTTTTCCAGTGTAAAAGTGATAAACAGAGCATTGTTGTTCATTTTATAGTGCTTGTGTAACCTAAAGCACAGCAAGTGAGTTTCAGTTGCCTAGAGGATTAGCACCCTCCATTATTCCTTTCACTATTTTCTGAATAAAAAGGAATACAGATGTTGGTCTAAATGTAGTAACCTTTTATTACTTTATTTTATTTTATTTTATTTTATTTTAGGAAAATCTTCACTTACAAAATGTAGTGGCCCTAGCCACATTTAACCAATAATTAAAAAATCAGAGCATTCATTTAACATATTCCTGTATCTCTGGTTAAATGCGTATGTGCTGTAAAATCAAAGTTGGTTCTGAAAGAACTGCCTTTACACAAGTACATCAGTATTGGAGGAAGGCATTAGCCGGAACATTTGTCAGCATGACATTTGTTTCTTACAGTTATGCCTAAGTGTTTATCCAACACCACAATTATTTTAGCAAAATTATGTATTTGTCCATCTAAAGTATCCTAAATTACCTGACAGAGTACTGGTTGGATATTAAGGCTGAGAAGCACTTTGCATGCAAAGTTTCACATTTGTTATCCTCTCCATTATCCACTATACATCTCAATGTCAGTTAGCCTGGTTAATACAGCTTTTTTAAGATGACAGCAGCAGAGTTTGAACCGTGGCTGTGGTTTAGGGAGCATGGTAACAGTCTGTCACACTATTTCATAAGTTGGCGCTTGACTCCTTAATGCAGAGCCAAGCTTCAAGGGAATCTTATCCAAGTTAGAGTACCTGACTGTAGAACAGTTCCACTTTGGACTGGGAGCTAAGAGATACTGGGTTACTACCCAGCTCTGCCACAGAATCCTTGAGTGACCTTGGGCAGTTTGCTGATGTGCTTCAGTGACACCAAGCTGTAAAATTAAAGCACCAAGTTTGGAAAGAAGATCTCAAATGAGTTAAATAATTCAAATAAACAGTATAGCTGTATTAAGAAATTGTGACATTTTAATTTGATAGCCAAGTCAGGACTTTAGAGCTGTATGTAACATTAATTTACCCTGCATCTAGCTTTAAACTTGCTTGTTGGTTTACACAATTTCAAACTTAAATAAAAAAGGGTAATAAATATCACTAGTTTGGTTTACTGTAAGTAGAGAAAACTATAAACATCAGACTTCCCCCAGTGTTTTAAATGTCCTGTCAATTAAGTATATGTTACTTAAGTGCTTTAATGGAAAGTTAGCAGTTATGCAACATGAACTGGAGATTTCTGGAATGCTATGAAGTGGGTGTGCATGGTCTCCATTAGCACTTCATGTACTCCCCAACCCCATCCCCACCTACACAGCAGCTGCCCCTCCAAATCATCTCTTTGGTCTAATATTAGTCTGGGTGGGGATGATTGCTGGCCTATCTCCTTGCAACTCCAGAGCAGTTGTTACTGCAGTGGTTCCTTCCATAGCTCCGGCAGATATGTTTTCAAATCCCCAAGCCTGATTTACCAGTTGTCTCGCGTGTGTGCCCCAGTGTAAGTGCATTCTTCAGATTCTGTTTTTGGCTGACTTCTGAACCAAAACAAATGCACAGAATGCAAAACAGATTTTGTGCCGAGCCTCGGCATCACATGTGTTATAGCTGGAGAGGCTCCTACAGTTTAACTACTTGGAGCATGAAGTCTGTACTGTAATCCCGGATCCTTTGAGTAACAGCATGAAAAGGCGGCCTCTTCTAAATTACAGCTGTTTTCTGTATACTACAGTATTGTTATGGGCCTTTTTGAATTGTAGAGCCCACAACAGTGTAAGTGGATTCAAATCCTGTGAAATGCTGTTGCAGCATCTTTACTGTTTTGTTGTGGTCTGACATTCTGTACTCAAAGTCATAGCAAAAGAGAGGCAGTGTGCCAACTTTAATTGGCCGCATTTTTACAATTTGGAATGAAAATCTTCACAGCCTGTTGTCTGCTAGCAGAGCGATTTTTGCATTATAATCTTAGATTTGTTGTAAGGCTGTGATTTAAAATAGCACAACTCGATGATGTTCCTGTGCAAGATGAGGACAGTGCTATTCAACCAGGCAAAACATGTACCATACACTTTTTTTGCTTTAATATTATTAAAAAGAAATAGATGATAAATACTTTGGAGAAGCATAATAGTGTAGTTCTGTTTTTCTTGGACAATACTACTGTAAGGATGTGCCATGTCAAATTTAAAAACGTGGCCTCAAACTGCACAAATCCTCACTCTGTTGACATTAGCTCTATACTGCATGTGGGACGTCTTCGCGCTGACCGCTTACATACTGTAGAGTGTCTTGGCAGTGGAGCCTACTGCAAGTGAGCCTAACTGCCCACACCTCTGCTTCCTGCTGCTTCAAGTCAACTGACTGAACACGCATGATTATACAGCCAGAATTACATAACCAGCTTTTATCAGTTCTATTTATCAATATTTTCTTAGATTTTTAATGTGAGGATCATACCATACAATTTCAAGTTCAGTTTAACATAGAAACACCAAGAATTTGCTTGTTTTTTTATTTTAATAATGCAGGACTTATTTGCGGTACCAGAACCTCTGAAATTACCACTTGCCTCCAGTTCATCACTGTAGATCTGGAGCGAATACAGTAAGGTCTGCGCAGTAAGCCCCTACACAATTATAAAACTGTATTGCTTTAAGGAGAGTTTCTGTAACATTACATATTCTTGACAACTTACAAGTGCTTTCAAGGAATTTTCATAGCCATGTCCCACTAGAAGCCTGACCATAATCCTGTCTGTTCTATGCGCTCTTTCATGTGAGCACAGAGATGCATCTCCTGCCCTGCTTTTGAATTCAGCTGTGGAGATGCACAACGGTGTATCATACAATATACTGTACTGCAAAGAAATTTAACTCACTCTAAGAGGTAACTATTTGTGAATTTTGCACACAAGGCTGGAAAAATACAGCAAGTATGCAGGAAGAAAAGTATACAGTACAGCAGAAACACTGGCATGCTGACAAGTAGGTTGAATGCAATATTATACAGTCTACTAACAAGAAGCAGGTGCAACACAATACTTCAAAAACCATCTAACCCCCTAAACATCAACATCCCAGCACACAGGATTAAAAGATAAATTCAGTTCATAAGAGGAAAGGAAATACACACAAATTATACTTGAACAAGTCAACAAATTGAACTGAAGAGCGATTGCAGATGTCACTGTTCCAACAGGTGTGGTCCACATGGTTTCTGTGCACTTTTTGCTCCTGGTAATAAAATGGGCAGTGGATTTTAAACTTTCTGTTTGTACAGCTATTGTCAAAAGTTTTGCATCACCCTAGAATGATCTAATTTTGCTTCATAAAGTCGAATGAAACCTGCTGAATAATGTTACGTTAACATATTAAATTACATACTGCTTTGTAGCTTTCCATATACTTGACGAAAAACGGACTAATTTCGAAATCTTACATGAAAATATACGTTTTCCCAAATCTTGACATGTGTTACTCAATAAGAAGTCGTAACAAGATTTAAGCTATGTACGTAAGATTTAACATAGATTGAGTAACTTCAGAGCAAGCCACGTGGGAGATTCATAGCTCTGAAACACACTCAGCCTTCATTAGGAGTAAGGAGTTGTCAAATAGCCAGCAGAGGGTTATGCCAGCCAAAACACAGTATCTAAGATCATCCAGAAATACAAGAAGACTGGAAGCTGTAAAGCTGCCCCCAGGTCTGGACGCCCAAAAGTCAGCACTGCTCGCCAGGATCGCCACCTATGCCATTCAAGTTTGAGAGAGAGGACGACCAGTAGTGTCCACTTACTGTGCAAAGGAAAGAAGTTTGAGTGAAGGTGTCTGCACACATTGTGAGATGTCTCTTGGAGAAAGTTCTGGTGTCTGGGAGGCCTGCTAAGATGCCTCTTCTGAGCAAGAAAAACATCAGAGATCGCCTGAACGTTTGTCGCACATACAAAAACTGGACCAAAGTAATTTTCTCTGACGAGTCCCCCTTCTGCTGTTTTGGAAACCAAGGTGGATTAAGAGTTCAAAGGCACATAAATATAGAAGCCAGAGTGTACTGTCCCAACGGCAAAGCATCCGGAAACTGTCCATATCTGGGGATGCTTTTCTGCTAATGGCACAAGATACCTCCTCCTTACGACTCTGAATGATTTTCCCAACAGTCATTTCTATTTCCAAGGTGACGGAGCCCCTTGCCATCAAGCCAAACAAGTGAAGAAATGGTCAGAAGACAACAGGATCACGCCACTTCAATTTTGGCCTGGAAATTGGCCAGATCTCCATCCTATCCATAAGACTGATAAGACAGGAAATCTGGAAAAGTCAACCACGCAACCGAAACGAACTGGAATCAAATGTAAAAGCTGCATGGAGGAATCTAAAGGATAACTCGACTCATTGAGTCCATGCCTGAGAGAATTAAGGAAGTCTTAAAACACAATGGAATGCACTGCAAATACTAATTACTACTATTATGGCGGTAGACTTTTGCAATATCATTTTGTAGTTTATTTGATTACATGATGTTAAATAAAATATCTAAATTATGTTCACATAATTTATTTATTTATTTATTTATTTATTTATTTATTTTAATTATGTCTCAATCCTAAAATTCTAGGATGATGAAAGACTTTTGGTCATAGCTCTGTCAGTACTTTGAAAGAAACAACAACACCACCACCACCAACTTAGCAAGTGATTCATTTGAAAGTTGATTGCGTATTAATTTTAACTCTGACTTCTTAACAATATACGTGTTGGACTTTTTCTATACTACATATACTCTTTAGGCTGGCACATTGGTTCATTCTTATGGTGTAATGGGGCTTGACTTATGTTCTATCCTTTTGAATGAACCTGGTCAAATTTCAGATACAAATCACATGAGAGTAGCCTACATTTTCCAGGCATGGTTGCTGAAATGTTTGTGGAGAGTCTCCATTACTTGTTCATCTGTCAGAAGCAATGCAGTGCACTAAATCAGTATGGTACTCTCTAAGCTGTGGATTGTAGAGGTATGTTTCTCTGGGTTTTACATTACAAGTGAGAACAATCATGCCTTACAGAGAAAGACATTAACCCTTTAATGCGAATAAAACCCTAAAGGGATAAGGGGGAAAAGCAACTGTAGATTAGGAATTTGAGTTGAGCCCATCTGTAAAGCACTGTGGATAAAAAAGAAATTGTAATTACTGTAATAACACCTACTATTGGCGTGTTGTGTGACATGAAGTTTGCCCTCTCTTGTGCAGAAGTGGGTGTGTCTGATAAATAAAACTTGATACTCTTTTCTACAACAGGTTTCCATTTCAGTAGCAGGTGCTTCTTCTAGTCCCACAGTTTTGCCAGTTCTAGTTGTGTCCTCTTCATGTTCACAACTCATCCCTTCCACACCCTTCTCAAATGTGAAACAAGCACTATGATTCATTGTACACTTGTGTAATCCAAATTATTGTGATCTAGTCATGTGTTTGTACTTCAGTTATGGCCAGTTTGAACTGCAGTAGTTCTGCAGTCACTGTCTGATCAGGTTATCACTAGAGGTTTGAAACTAACTCATTACTTATTTTCTTAAAGCCTGCATGGTTGAACCAGGATTGGAAAATACAAATTTTAAGCAGCCTTGAAAACAAGGAACTTCTTGCAAGATTTGGATATATTTTATACTGTTCGCGGTTAGTCTGGTTTGTCTTGTTTTATGTTTTAAATTGCTGGTCAGCAATTTTAATGAAAGCGATTTAAGATGTTTGGACTCCCACATGGAATCACACCAGGCTTTGAAGTGTTTTAGATTGTGTTGTAGGGAGTGACAAAACTACATCTAAAATTCTAAGCAACTCTACGTTTGTTTAAACCTCTTAGTCATTCTGTACCCAGTTTTATATTCCCCTGGGAACCAATTAGAATTATCCTACACCTTGTTTTTTTCCCAAAATACATATTTTTGGGCACAGGATAGGGGCTTAAGCAACTTTCTTCTCATGGAAGCAACTGTGCCTAATGTCAGCCATGTCAGCCAATGAAACTTAACCTCTTGTACCCCTCTAGTGGCCACATGCCATGTACAAATACACCTGCTTGCTGTACTGTAGCTGTGGTTTACAGTAGGTATCCTATAATTAAGGTTAGTAAAGGAAGATAGATATACACACACACACACACACAGTACCAGTCAAAAGTTTGAGTACACTTGCTGGAAACTAGTTTTTTTTCATAATTGACAATGTTTTACGTCGTATACGTTTCTGTAAATACTTGAAAATGAAAACACATGTTACAATATAGAAAACAAAACATAAGGAGTATCAAAGCAATGTTCAAGAAAATTGAAAATTGTCTCTAAATCTTGGATTCCTCAAAATAGCCACCCTTTGCCTTAATAACAGCCTCACAAACACGAGGCATTCGGTCAACAAGTTTCAGCAGGAAATCACCCGACATGTCTTCCCAGCTCTTCTGCAGCAATTCCCAGAGATGTAGGGCACTTGTGGGTAGCTTTGCTTTGACTCTTCTGTCCAGTTCGCCCCATACAAGTTCTATGGGATTGAGGTCTGGAGACTGGACAGGCCAGGTCATTAGATTGAGTTGTCCTTCACTTTCCTTCTACGCCAGATAGTTCTTGCACAACTTTGAGGTGTGTTTTCGGGTCATTATCTTGCTGAAGAATGAAGGACTGCCCAACTAGCCGTAATCCTGATGGAATGTCACCAGCAAAGCAACCCCAGACCACGACACTGCCTCCTCCATGCTTGACAGTGGGAATCACACATGCAGAACTCATGCGCTCACCCGCTCTGCGTCTTACAGATTCTTGGCGGTTGGACCCAAATATTTCAAATTTTGACTCATCGGTCCGTAAGACCGACTACCACTCCTCAAACGTCCAGTTTCTGTGTTTTTTGGCCCAGGCAAGTCTCTTCCTCTTATTCTGCACTCTTAACAATGGTTTCTTTGCAGCAATTCTTCCAGTTAGGTCAGCTTCACGCAATCTCCTCTGAACAGTTGATGTTGAAACATCTGTACTTGTAGTAGCATTTAGCTGAGCTTGTGTTTCAGGGGCAGTTAATCGCCGGTTTCGCAGACTTGTGTCTCGAATTAACTTGTTCTCTGATTCTGAGGTCACCCTTGGCCTGCCTGACCTTGTTCGGTCCTCATGAGTGCCAGTTTCTTCAAATCGTTTGATGGTCTTGGCCACAGCAGTTACAGACACTTGCAAAGTTCTTGCGATTTGTCTTAAAGATTGACCTTCATTTCTTAAAGTAATTAGAGACTTGTTTCTTTGCTTAACTGAGCGTATTTTGCCATTTTCTGCTCCCTTACATTCAGGAATGACAAACTTGTGCCTATGCTACCTATATTTATAGTAATCATGGACCCTCACCTGTTAACAATAATTGGTGACAAAAGGTAAATTAGGTAACATGCTAGTTAACTCTGAGAACATCTAACAAAGACACTTTAATACTTAGGCTAGTGTTCTAACACCATGTTATACACATTTCAGACTTTTAACTGACTTGGGCTTCAGACTGAAATCCCCTTGCTTTGGGTGACCATTTCATTGAAATTGTAAATCATTTTCATTTAAAAATAAAATTTTTGAATGCAATTCACTTATGATTATCAGCTTATATAAGTACACGTATCATATAATGAAATATTAAGTGTTTATAGACAAGTTTATACAGTTAAAAGCATAGATAATCATGAAAAACCTGGTTTCAAGCAGGTCTACCCAAACTTTTGACTGGTACTTATATATATATATATATATATATATATATATATATATATATATGTCCTGATATAAATCTGATTGAGAATATTTGGTATGAGTTGAAGAAGACTGTGCACAAGAGAAGTGCTTGGAATTTGAATGAACTGGAACATCATTTAAAAGTGGTTATTATTGCTAAAGGTGCCTCAACTAGCTATTACTTGAATTTTCCTTGTCAGGGTATGAATACTTTTGAATTAGCATTTTTTGAGTTTTCCTCCTCCACAACAACAAAACTTTTGCTACAACTTTTGCATCCTATAATTATTTGTTTGAGAAATTTATAGAAATTATAAATTTCCATTGGGGTATGTAAACTTTTGACTACAACTGTATATGTCTATATACAGTATATGTGGTTTACATCAAGTACTTGATGTAAGTGGAAGTGACAATTTAAGGAGGTTTTAGTTGGGCGATGACCGTTGACACACTGCTTCCATGCATGGTGTATGACTGCTAACAACTTTGTCAACTTACTGTAAGTATGCTGGAGTCTAAATAAGGCTTCTAAAAAAGGAGGCAACCAACCCCAGGTTCATGCCAAAAGACTGACAGATTTATCTTAACAGGAAACAAAACAAAACCAGTCCCAGATGAAAGAAAACAAGAGCTTTAAATGGTTAGCCTATAGAATATTGTTGAACTTTGTAGCGGTTGCAAGCTGTTCAAGGTAAAAGGTTGGCTGTAATCGAAGTATTTTTAAAACACAAATTCAGGTCCAATACCAATACAGTATGCTTTACCCCGGAGGAGCACTACATTGATAACAGATGGTCTGAAATGGTCTTTTGCCAGGCTGTGACTAGCATCAGATTCTGATCTTCTTTACCCTGATCCCTGGAATAAATTCCTGCCTGTAGTCCAAATTGAGTTATTTGCTTTTTAAACCTTGGATCGCCGGACCATCTTAAGTCAGGATTGATTCATTAAAAAAGAATGTGAACCAGGGCAACTTTGTGGAGTGCTGCTGGCTATGTAAATATTCAGTGCAGATGCTGCTTCAATGTGTATTTTATATCTCCAAAGGACTTCAGTTGTGCCAAATTTCTGACATACCAGGCTTTTTAATTTTAATAGGCTTTCTTATTTTTCTGTTGTCAAATGTGATTTAATGAATCACTTTTCTGTTGTACTGTACAGTGTTGATGAAAATTACAAAGGAAGGAGGAACCTTCTCTGTAGTTTCTTCTTGAGTGCTGTAAATTACCAAATCGGCATTAATACAGTGTGGTCATTTTGTTTGGAACCATTAGAAAAGTAGGTCATAGTATTCATAGGAACCGAGTCATGGGATGTGGTTGTGGAGTACTGTATTGTCTTTAGAAGTTAGCTATTAGCTGTTAACTTCTGTACTAATTGGACTGGTGACTAGCTGCAGAATATTGCAGATAGTGAGCAACCTGTACACTAAGAGGGAGTTGCACAGGATGGATTTTCATCCAGTACTGAGGATGTAATGATGGCCACTTTTATATGTAAAAGAATAAAACCGATAACAATGGTAACAATAATAATCTTATGAATAGTACTGCAGTTAGTATTATTATTACCATTAGACTTAAATAAAATCTGTATTTCGTGGAACTGTTGAGGTGGTTGCCAGGTTATTATCATAGATTTGGATTCCCTCGTCCTTTAGACTAGAACCTTTACACAAGGAGATTTAATGAATAGCCTGAGGTCTGCAGATCACAAAAATATTACATTTTCTAATGGCTCATATTAAACAGCAACTTAATCTTATTGAAGAAGAAAGCGGGACAATAATAGCCACTTTTCCCACTATCATCTCAGCAGCAGCTCTAGGCAGCTGACTGGAAGTTGCAAGTTTGTGTAAACGCTTACAGATGTAAAGTGGCAAGAAAAAGGGTATGTTTAATTTGATTGGCTGTAAATCGTGCCATGATTTTTGAGCCAGTGCTTACCAGATCGCAATAAAACAGCTGGATAAAGCGCCCTGCAGGCAGTAATGAGTTTCAGCTGCTGCAGATTGAAGCCGCAGCATTTACAGTACAGTGCCAGTCTAACTGAAAGCTATGGGATTTACTGATATTATGCTTAATTTCTGCAGAGTGCCAGACACATCTCTTTGGATAACTGAGTTAATACAGTACCATATGTTGTAGCAGGTTTTATTTTATTTAGTGCTGTAGTATTATATTAAAATAAGGCTGTCAAAGGCCATGTATGCAGTTTTGAGTGGGGATCCTAATCATGGATTGAGGTAAAAGCAAAGTACTTATTCAAGCTTTTGCTGCCAGCCACTAACCTTTTAAAAAAGACTGAAGCCCTGTTTGGCATGGTTATCCCCGGAAAGCTGCTTTATTTGTTGTGGTTTTGTACTGCTGGCAACGTCGCCACAGTAGTTCAATCTGTGTTCGTCAAACGTGACCAATGTTACAGTACATGGCTGAAAGGGAAGCATGTCAAATGCTTGCCTGGTTTCTGTGGCTCAATAACTTTAACCTCTGGGTTAACCGTTTCCATAAAGCAAAATATTGTACGGATGAAAAGCAAGCCCTAGTGAGTTTTCCTAGCCAGGTTAATTTCACAGAAATGTTCAGTATACTGAACATTTGTCTTTATGTTCTTCTAAATGTAGGCTCCTACAGTAAGGCCGGCCGCAGTGTTGATGCCCAGGGCTGTATGCATTAAGACCACATATTAAACCACAGCTTTTTTCTGTTCAGAGTCTGTGAACTTGAATGGCCCTTTTAAAGGCACTGCCATGTCTAGAACATTCTCCATCTGTTCAGAGTACAGTACTGCAGGATTATTTCACACGTGGCCAGGAGATGGCACTCTTTTTTTGTCTTTCCTTTGATAGTTTAAGCATGTAAACCTAGTACATCTGCATTGAAACAGGACCAGTGGTAAATGAGTAGAAAGATATTCTATTTTGATGGCTGTGCTGCTTCCATCTGGGTGACTATCACTACAATATATGGGCAGAATTTCTCAGGAAGAAGATTTTTAGGTTTCAAGGGGAAGAGGAAGGAAATGATGTCTCTACAGGCTTCCCCTTTGGGGGATATAAACAAACAGTGTCCTGTCAATGAAGACTATAATGAAAATAATGTATTGGATTGACACCACTAGATTTGATTTTAGTGTGAAATTATAGTTGATTGTAGGGCACTGCATCTTTAGTAAACTGTAAATGTAATCAATACATCTTTGGCTAAAACTGCGTCAACTGGAAATAAAGTTTTCATTCAGTATGGTTGACTTTTTTTAAAAAACAAAAACACAACTATTTGAATCAATTTTGTCAAAACCAATTACAGTAAGAAGAACCTTTAATGTTTTTATTTGTTTTAATTCAGAGAATTGCATGTCCAAACAAATGTGTATTGGTAAGGTTGTTGGGAGCATTTTTAAATTGGCTACAGAAAGACAGCCATCTGCACTGGAGAGCCCAGTCTGGCTCATCACAAGGGTTTGTGGGATAATCTGGTTTTAAGGATTAGAAGAAGCAGGATCCTAGCTGGGATGCGATACTAAGAAAGCTGCTTCAGACCTGTTCAAAGGCTGAAGACGGGACGCAATTAACTTAAGGACCTATTTTATTTCAGAGGACATAGTAGACTGTTTTTCCTTCTTTATCTGTTTTCAAAGCTGTATAAACTATCAAAAGACATTTTATTTTATTTTATTTTATTTTATTTTATTTTATTCTACTTAAAAAAAAAAAAAAAAAAAAAATTAAAAAAAATTAAAATAAAAAGCTGCCATTTCCTGGATACTGTTCGGGTTTGCATACGATGCAAGGATCCAGCAATCCAATTTAATTTAGAATGCTGCTTGACTGGACACCCACTGGAAGAAAATCAATACAATTTTAAGAAGGTCTTCAGGCCTGCCCTTTCATTCAGTAACCCTTAGGGGATGGTCTCTGTGGTCACAGGGGTGAAAAGAAAGCCCCTCCTTTTGCTGTGATCTATCCACTGGGGAAAGGGTCCACCCCTGCCTCAGCCAGCCAGGGCCAAGCCAAAAAATGATTGCATACGTGCATTGCCTGTCTTCAGAGCCAGTGGTAAGTTGCTGGCATAGGGCCTACAATGAGGATGAGGAGGAACTGGTCCCCCTTTACACAAATAACATGGGGAACATTCAGACCAAACCACAGGGGTGCACCCGCAGGAAGCTGCTGCAGCATAGAACCCAGGACAAGAACTCCCTTTGGACATGTAAGTCAGAACCAGATATACCTTAGATATAATGCCTTAGGAGGCATTTGTTTACAGTATACACCTGGGTACATTTTGAATGCTGAATGCTAATAACTTTTGAAAGTACATTTTCTTTCTAATACACCTCTTTTTTATATCTATCAACATGATAGGAAACCTAAGTGATGACATTTCTTACAGTTTTTCACCTTAAAATGTATGGTTGGTCAACTCTGCTTTTTTATGTGTTTATATTGCTGCACTTGTTCATGACAACTTACAACAATGTAAAAATCCACCTGTAATATTTGGAGGCCTTGTGGCAGTTGTTTGTGGTAGTGCAGTTGCTGTATAATCTGGTATTTCTCATGGGAATTAATTAAATCAAATGTAAATAACTAGTCCTTGCTTTCCCTTAAAGCTACTGTGCAGTAGCTAACAGGCCTGCTTGTATTGTAACGAAAAATAATAGCCTACAGTACCTTTTGAAAAACAGCAAGTCTGGCCTACAAATTCCTGATCACTGTAAGCTACTTATAATGATACTTTTGTCGTCTGATCTACAGTAATTAATAAATAAATAAATAAGCCTTGTACAACATAATTATTCCTTATGTGATTTGTGGAATTTGATAGCACAGTGTTGTAGTCCAATGTAGGATGTGTACCATATGTGTGTGTATGTATGTCTGGCAGTAAGGCAACCATACTAAAAACAAACTAAAAAAAAAATCCCGTTTTGAATTCTCTTGTGCAGATATTCAGGAAAATAAACCAATACACACTACAAAGTGAAATGGGGGTACAGTAAATTGACAACCCTGTGTTAAAATGTGAATATAAATATTTTCTTTTTTACAGTAACTCAAATTGAATGATGGTTTTAAAGAGTAAGTAGCGGAGTTCCCCACGTGTTGCTACAACTGTTTAAATAACATACCTGTAATTTTTCTTTTCATTGTTAACATCTTGACAACTTTTTACACTTATAACTTAAAAGTCTGTTTCAAAGCTCTTTTCAAAATGTCTGCTGTAATGTAAGGAGTATTGCCCACAATGTCAAACAGGTAACACAGCAATAACGATCCATGATGTGGTACGGAACAGAAAAGCCAGAGCATTTGTTATGTGTTTAGGTTTTTTTTTTTTTTTTTTTTTTAAAAGAGCTTTGAAACAGACGTTAAAGTTACAAGTGTAAAAAGTCAGGATGTTAACAATGAAAAGAAAAATTACAGGTACGTTATTTAAACAGTTGTAGCAACACGTGGGGACATATAACGCTATATTTTTCAGAACCCTGCTATTTACTCTTTAATCCTGAACTATGAACAAAAATATATTTTTGAATGATAAGTGGTCTACTAACCCATCTTAACCCTCAGACTTACTTGCCCTATTTCACTCACTGTGTAAAACATTAGCAGGATTAACTTCAGACAGTAAGCTACTTTAAAGTTTTCATTACTAAAATAAACTTAAGCTCAGCTACAGTAAGCAAACTATTCAACAAAACTGTGCTCTCTTAACATGACTGTTTGACAAATGTTTGTTTACCTAAACTTTTTCTTTTAGTCGTACAAAAGATTTTTGTGATTGGGTTTTGGACGTTAGGTATAACTAAAAGTGATGAATGCAATTTATGTTTACAGAATGTTACTTCAAAAAGCACTGGAGCTGGCCTGAGTAATAAGTGGAATTATTAGTCAGGCAGTGTGCATGTGTGTTGAGGAGGGTGGTTGCTAAGCAAACGGCTCAGCTGGTTATTATTGTCTGCTTCAGCACCACTCCCTTTTGATCCCCCTTGACACAGACAGCCAGCTGTGTGCTGAGCAGCACTCAGGAAAGCGTGAGAAAACCGTGCACAAGGCAGAAAGGGCTCTCCATAGAAAATCCTGCTGCGCTGCTGGGACCCAGCTTTGTCTGAATAGAATAAACCAATTCATTCATCAGTGTTTTCTTTATTTCCTTCCTTATCTGCCTAATGCCCTTGTTGATCCTTTCCACTGTAGGGAGTATCATACCTCTTAATCTATAGTACTATATTCGCTTGCAGTGGGGGAATTAAATGTGCTTGCCCAGTATCTCATTTTCTTTATTGATTTTTTTTTTTTTTTTTGCATATAATTTCCCCAATGAAACAGTAACATGTATGTATTATCAGGGAGAAATGTTAAGTAGGAAAACAATATATAATTCCAGATTTTGTTTTTTAACTTCCAGGTACAGTAATGTATCAGATATACTGTACATCAGATGCAGGTTTACACCAGGTTTAAATTCCTCTGAAATTGTATTGTTGATTGTATAGTACAAGTATTGCTTGACTTGTTGATGAATATTTAATGTTGGCACCAATTGATAAGATCTGTTTATTAGGCTTGGAATTGAACCTGCCTGTTCTTGTTAGAACTCGGGGAATAATATCAGAATAATTAAGTACACAATGCAAATGCTTGCTGACTATACAGTATATTAATGTGCATTCTCAAATAGTCTGCTGCTTAGTGCAAGATCAAGATAACTGATGGATGAGAATCTAACAGACCATACTGATATTTCCTTTAGTCCTGCTACATGAATTGCATTTTTAACTGGGTGATATGTGAAGAAAAAGAAACGGCATGTTTACTTTGTGAAGGACTTGCCAAAAAGGATTATATTGTGCATGAAGCCAAAGAAAATACAGGCCCTTGTTAAAAAGGCAGCAATAAACCTAAACGCTGTACATCTCAGTAACTGTATAAGCACAGTACAGTGGAGCAGTTATTACCTTGTACCTTTTCACTGTTATGAAGGCTCTGTGACTCTAGTCCTCTGAAAAGTAGTAATTGAAAAGCAGAAGTACAACTACTGAAACAGTGAAAAGCTTGAAAGCTACTGCATTAGAGAGGTTATATTTTCAGGTTTCCACTGTGCAAACTGTATTGGTGCCTTGTAACTTGTTACGAAATTTAACCCAGCTCTTGCTTAATTGTGACAGTGAGCACAAAGGCATTGTCTCTTTTCTGAGGGGCTTTGAGCATTTAAATGATTTCTAAGCATGTGTCTTTCTTCTGTAGACTCTTTTTAGTTTGTAGATGGAAAAGACAATAGAAAGCTAAACACAAGGCAGAACCTGCTGAGTGAGCTCCAGTGTAACAGAAGCAAGGTTTACCGGGAAAGGCGTGATCTTTTTCTCCTGGTACTGCTTACTGTGCACTACTCGCATTGTGAGAAACGCATAATAGGCGAGTGAACAAGAAACATGCATGCATGCACATGGAGAATTTCTTCTTGGGTGATTAGGCCAGGGTCAATGCCCTTGCATGGCTGTGATGCATACTCTGTAATTGTAGAAGTCCACAAAGCAGGTAGATGCTTGATTTTGTATTTCGTGCACAAGATTGCTCCTATTCCACACTGCTGGGGTATTGGTTGATGCACATCCGGAACTTTAAACACTCAATCATAAGTCCTAGTGTAAAAAGATTTTTATAGAATGAGAGAAATGCTTCGAGAGGGTTTTATGACTGGCTTTAGTGTTATAATGTGTAACAGTTATGTGCCTATAAGGATAGTTTGTATTAATAAATTAAATCTATAGAATTAATAATGCATATTTGCCAATATAGTTCTGTATTGAATGCTCTTGAGTGAGAAAGTATCCAAAGGTTTGCTGAGCACTGTAAAACTGTAATTGTAGGGAGCACGTGTGTACAAATAGTGCATTCTACAAAACAAATACTAGGTTCAAACGTACTAGTAAGTTCATAGAAATATGTACTGTACCATAAGATGCAGTTACCATATCAAACTGTATCTTAATCAAGAAAAACATTCTTCAAATAAGTGATTTGAAGCTTTGAGAATAGGGCCCTTTGTGCTCAGTCTGATAAAGACGGATGGCTGATGGAGCATTTGCATGGAAAAGATCAGTTTCTGACATGAAGATAGCACCATTGTGATAGATGCTGTGTGAGCTTTGGTCAATAATACTTAGATGGGGAAGTTATTTAAGATGAATGTAATCAAGTCATGTGCACTTTCTTAACATGATTAGACTTCTTTAGTGTCTGAATCAAGGAAATAAGTTTGCCAGCAATACGCCAGCAGCACGCTGCATCCAATGCCTGTCTGTTGAACTCATGTATCCTTGGACAATTGGATTAGATAGACTAGACTACTGCAAGACATTTTCTGTGCTGTAAATGATATAGTTTTATGTTGAGAATGTGTTAACCCAGGTTAAACCAACACTTTTCTGTGGAATCCGTAGTTGTCTGGCCATATGTAGAAAACTGATTTGTTCTACCTGTGTAGTAATTTAAAGCATTCAAAACCACAATCCTCCTGGCTTGCAACCAGTGGTCAGCTTTGATCAGTA
This sequence comes from Acipenser ruthenus, assembly GCF_902713425.1. Taxonomy (NCBI): domain Eukaryota; kingdom Metazoa; phylum Chordata; class Actinopteri; order Acipenseriformes; family Acipenseridae; genus Acipenser; species Acipenser ruthenus. The sequence continues at coordinate 23,160,148 of NC_081194.1, forward strand.
GGCCACATGGCTATGTGTGCTATCATGCGACACAGTAAATCAAGACAGTTACAGCACAGTTATGGAGTGGTCTGGCATATTATTCTACACCACAGTATGGGCAAATTAGTTCATGTTTAAAAATTGCTTGGTTTTTAGATGTGTAAATGTAAAGTAGTACTGTTTACAGTTAGGTCTATGTTTTGAAAGAAATAGTCCCAAGCTACCCTCCGTGTCATCACTGAGCTATTCACTTTGTCATGTTTTCTTTAAGACTGTGTTCTTTAGGAAGGTTAAATAATTCCTTTGTTAGGATGACCTCTGCTGGCAGAGGTGTTCTACAGTATAGTTATTATACACCAACGGCGGGCTCTGGAAGTTGGATATACTGTAGGAAATGTGCAATTAAATCTGTTTAACCTTTAACATACCTCCTTTATTTTGTATGGGACCCCTTTAGATTTAGAGTTTAAATGTTCTTTTTTTATTGTGATTGATTTAAGGGCTCAAGAGCTATTGGAAGGCATTTGCTCCAACCAAATTGTTCTTAAATTAAGTAAATCCTGGATAACCTATGTGACTAGCGGCTCAGTAATAATAAGTTTCCTCCCTTCCATTCTGGTTAGCTGGTAATTGAACTGCGGTTGCCAACGGAAGCTAATAATGGCAACATAATTTGAAGCCATTTCGTTGAGGCTTTAGGACCCAGGTGGGGTTCTCTGGGAGAGAGGGCCGCAGGTGCTGAGGAGGGGGCTGGTGTTATCTGCAGGCCAAGGCTTAGTGAGGTTTTCAGTAAAGGGCTGAGTGGAGTGACCTGAGCTTTGTCTTTCTTTCCAAGTCTCTGTCATACAGCACTTCTCTGCATATCACAGCACAGGGTGTACAACCACAAATTGCACTGTAGCAACCTTTTGAAGTATACTCAATCAAATGATTTGAGAGCCGAATGCATAATATAGGAATGAGCAGGACATTATTGATCTGCTTTTTAATAAAATAAAATAAAATAAAGTGCAAGTATCCTTTTAAAACCACAGAACAAGCAGGCACATGTTCATTTAATATAATTTTGCTCACCTCATGTTACTTCTAGCAGTATTAAATAATTAACAGGCCAGTATAGCAGCAGGAGAGCAGCGGGTGTCTGGCAGTAACTGTGGATTGATTCTCTTCTGCACGAGAAGAAATGACTGATCTCTGGGGAGGGAACAGAAGCCAGAACCTTCAATTGTCTTCCTTAGTGCTGTTCTCTGCTTGATCAAGAGATACTGGAATTGTTTAATCAAATGTTCATGCACTAAATATAAATGGACTAGTATTGATGACCTGGTCTACTAGTGCTATTACTGTATATTTAGTATAATTAGTTGATTTTTCTACTGTAGACATTCAGGTAGACATTATTCCCACGGTTCTGTGAGCATTGTTGATGTGTGTTAGTTTTTGAGATAATGACCTGTTCATAGTAGGAACTATTTTATGCTTTATCACCATGTAACATTTTTAGTGCAATTCCACATAAACAGCACAGTACAGTGCCTGAAAACAGACAGTCCATAAGGTATATAAAATAAACTTGGCTAATTCGACTTGATTTGTTTAATTACCTTCCAATAGGCTTTATGCACTCACCAGCTATCTTCTTTTACCAGGCACAAATACAGTAGATAACTCTTTAAAAGCTTGACAGCAAATTAGGTTATAAGCAGAGTTCTATTGAAAATATCATTTGTTTAATATTTTACATGCTCCAAGTTATTGCTGAACTACTGTTCCCCATCATTGTCAATATCAGATGCATCCGGAATCTCCAGATAACACGGTACTTTTGCTGAAAACCAGCGACAGTAGCTTTAGTTGTATCCTACAGGCAGTGGAAAGCGTACTTGCTAATAGTGTATCTGTTCTAAAACATAGTCCTGTATGTACGGTATGAAACATCATCCTTTCAGTCTGTAACACAAAATAATATCATGGATGTTCGATGTTTCTTTAATTTTAGATGCATTCATTTCTGAAACCCCTTGGGAAATGCAGGCATTTCTTCCAGCCATCCTGAATGTGAGGGATGCCCCAGATTTCAAAGCAGATTTGAATGAATTACAGATCCACTGATACTGTAACTAAGTTAAAATTAATTAAGGTAAAAGCAGCAGAAACATTTTAACCAAACCCGATTTTTAAAGCGGTGTCTTTTAAGATTTGATAACAGTGAGTGATGTACACAAATAATGTGATTAACTGTTGAAACTAAAAGGATCAGTGTTGTCTTTTATTATCTGTCCTTTCCATACTGTAGACTAATTAATTAATTAATTATATCTAATTCAAAACCATTGGAATTCATTAAAAAGTGTTATTTCAAGGCTTGTTCTGATAGGGTTAATTGAAGAATGATACAGATTCTCACTTAACAAAGGCTTATGCTTCTAGTCAAAAGATTGCTGTTTTAATGTATTTGCAAGTACAGTGTGAATCAGTTTTTGCGTGCTCCTGTAGGTGGTAGTACGGTCAGAAAAAGTAAGGTAAGAGAAGCGGTTAGGTTTCTTAACAACATTAATTGCATGTCCTTGTTTTACTGTCTGTGGAGCTGCACATAGCTGTAGGTTATAAAATCAGTAATAAGACACAGTAGAAACGAGTAACCAGTAATGTGCTAAGTTAACACTATTTATTTCTAAAAGGAAAACAAAACATGTTAAAAAGCTTAAAATAAATAACTCCACAAGGTTCATTTACGAGCTCCTACAGGCACCTTGGTTGTTTCTTTCTAATTATGCAACATTAGCGGTTTGTAAATGCTTTGTGAATATGGCACATAGCCTACATGTTTGGCATACCAGTTTAAAGTTCATATTGCACTAATCGGGAGAATTTCTATTACTGTTTTGTCCCATTTTAAAGCAGCTAAAATTAGTTATGGACTTGGACTTTAATGAGAGTAAGCGAGTTGTAATATTTACATAAAAATGTAACATAACGTAAACATAACATAGTATTTGTCAAAAGGACATGTAATTATGGTTTAAATGTTATCCAATTAACTTTTTTTTTAAATGCAAATGAGACATTTAAATGCTAAAAATAGTAAAGGCTTTGTGGTTTATACTGCTAATTCACTTCAGTATGTATTGTCCTTGGAGAGTACTGAATCACATTAACCATGTGTTGTTGCCATGCGGCGGGCATTTTGTCACTTAAATTGATGAGAGTCCAAACTGCATTACTACATTTTTCAGCACGGGCCAGTGAGGTTCTGAGAGGAAGATAAACGTTCTTAATTACGCTCAGATCAGAAAGGGTTGGTCCAGCATATGGCTAATAATTCAGTTTCGCATTCAAGTAAGGAAGAGCTCAAGTTCTGTTATATTAACGTTATGACAGCTACAGATGTATCTTGTGTGAAATGCTTAACCCCCTGATAAATTTAATAGGGACTCAGCTGCCAGAGGTTGAGTGTGTGACGTCTATGGTAGAATGGAGGGCTTTCAAACTTGCATGGTACAGTATGTGCAAATAGCAAGAGGGAATCTGTGCAACCTAATGTATTGAAGGAAGGTCTTCCTCTTCACACTCGGAGCCCTACTTAACTGGAATAACCGACAGTTCACAGTATTATCATTGTTGTTATTATTTATTTCTTAGCACACACCCTTATCCAGGGCGAATTATTACAAAGTATCACATTGCAAAATATCACATTGTAAAATATAACATTACAGAATATCACATTACAGAATAAGAGCAAAATAAAGAATACAGTAAATAATTACATTTAAGAGCGAGTTCGACCTAAGAGCAGTTAACATATAGTAATAGGAGGCTGTGTGGTCCGTTGCTTAAAGAAAAGGGCTTGTAACCAGGAGGTCCCCGGTTAAAATTGCAGCTCACTCCCTGACTCACTGTGAGCTTAAGCAAGTTACTTAACCTCCTTGTGTTCCGTCTTTTGGGCGAGATGTTGTTGTAAGTGACTTTGCAGCTGATGCATAGTTCACACACCCTAGTCTCTGTAAGTCGCCTTGGATAAAGGCGTCTGCTAAATAAAGAAATAATAAAAAAATGTGCTAATAGGAGTAAAGTTCAGTAAGAGCATGTAGTAAGTGCAATAATACCCCTGTAATTGCTGTCTTTGGCTATCCAATATATTTTGAAAAAAGTCTGTACATGATTGACCGTGAAATGCAATTATATAGCCTGAACTTGATAGAGGTCTGTAGCTCTTGTTTGTTATTGTTTTGCAATACAGGAGTGGAGACTACAGCTATGGCCAAAAGTTTTGGAATCACCTAGAATTTTAGGCTTGAGACATCATTTAAAAGATAAATAAATAAAACAATAAACTATATGAACATAATTCAGATTTTTTATTTAACATCATGTAATCAAAGAAACTACAAAATGATATCACAAAAGTAGACGCCAAAATAGTTTACAGTATTTCATCTTCGGTTTCAAAAAGTCAGATTTTTCCATTTTTGTCAGCTTTTCAGTAAGTATATGGAAAACTACAAAGCGGTATGTAATTCAGTGTTAATGTAACATTATTCAGCAGGTTTAATTTTACTTTATGAAGCAAAATTAGTAAATTCTATTGGGTGATGCAAAACTTTTGGTCATAACTTTTTTGTTTTTTTTTTGTTTTTTTTAACTCCTTTGACCTCACACTACAGTATGCATTCAACCTTTAGAAAAGGAACTGTACAGTATAATCGATGTCCAAACCAAATAGTTGTGATCATTATTCACAACTGGACATATACAAGTTAAACTTAGTACAGCAGTAGTAGCAAACACATTTTTTCAAAGAGGAGGTAAGCTACTGTAAAGGATTTAGTCCTTACAACAGTAAGTACAAGAATAGATAAGATATATATAGATGGCCCCTGTGTCTGTTTGATCTGGGTTATATTCTGGTGTGCTGGTGGTTTGCTTGTGTGAACCCAGTAGGGAACCTGCGGTCAGGTTTTAAATCAGGTCGGGTCACTGCAGAGTACTCTGGATTACAACCCAGTGCTTCAATGATATATTCCGAAGGGTCTATCTGATGTCATTGATCCCATCTTCTGGAGGACAGGGAAAGTTATTCACTATTGACTTCTTTATTGATTTTTATAATGCAGTTGCTGGTTCTGTTGCACTGAAAACTGCTCACTATCAGCTTACCAGTTGCTTTGATAAGGGGTATATAAAATACATCCCATCCCCTTTCTTCTCACCCCTAATCCTCTGCATAGATAATGAACATGCTGGATCAACACTGTATAAAATGTGGGTCAGATCTTTGGACAATCTGTTGAGGTCACAACAGATATTATTGTACATGCTGCATTTGTTAAGGTTTTATCAAGTTGGTCAATACTGTTTATATTCTATAGTAGATATTAGGACTGTAACAAAAGGTACATTTTGACCTTTGAAGGTTAGGAACAGATTACCGAAGGAAGGTTTAAACCTTCGATGGTACTAATTTGCATAGTTAACTGGTGATGTCACCATAGCTATGAGTTTATATCTGATTGAAAATCCTATTATTTTACAGGTAATCCATATAATTGGAATAAAACATTCACTGTAATGTATTTGACTACACAACAATGTACAGGCATGTTTGTTTTTTACTATTTATTTTCGTGGTCTATTGTGGAGCTACCGTTAGTGAACAACAGTTTGAGCACCCTTCTATATATGACCTTTTTCAACTTCATATGGTGTTCCTTATTTGTTTGAACTGTTGACTTTTTATTCAGTAAATCAGGAAAAGTCATTGTCGAGTTGTGCTACAGGATTTAACGTAGGCTTCAGTTTTTTTCCGGTTTTATTCTGAAAGAATACTGAAGCACTACAACCGCTACAGGTACCCCACCCCACACCCGTCAGTGCTTTGATGTAATACACCCTGCTCCACTACATGGCTGTGGCGCCATATAGAGTTGCTTCGTATAATGATTTGGTAGTGGATTTTAATACAACAGCTTTTGTTTAAGTAATATGCATTATACAAATCAAAAGATCTAATTTTGCATGCGAGTGGCATTTACTGTGTGGTTTATATTATTCATACATTATCAAACGGTTTCTGTTAACAACAAAAAAAAAAAAGCATACAGTACGTGAATGCTGCCTGACGAACCTTCAAAGGTTTAGAACTACCTAAGAATTCCTGGCTAGGGAACAAACCTTCAAACCTTTGAACACAGCCCTACTAGATATCACAATATGTCTGTGGTGTATGCAATAGCCTTACCATGAAAATGACAATACAGTTTAAATTGTGCAATTGTGTTTTGATTTCACTGTATTACTAAGTCTTCTGGTCACATGGCCCCCATACAGTAGCACGCTGCATACAGTACATAGAAAAATCAGAGGTTGTAACAAAGCTGTGGACCCTGCACAATAAATCCAGTTAAAACTTCTCTAAAATTATATCATATTTGAATGAGATATCCCAGAATATTTACATCAATAATTTACCATGCTACCCTAACTAATGTATAACATTGCTTATTCATGAGTGACAATGTGATATAGCAAGAAACCTGCAGTTACACTATACTGAACAGAGGCACACTGTACTGTGCAGTTATACCTTTTTATATGTCTTTGCATCTCAACTACACCTAACACATTTAAGCAGCTGTGTACTGCACTGCACTGTAACCCATATAGAAATGCAAATTTGTGAGTTAAAGAATCAATACTTTAAAATAATGCACTACAGTAATTATAATGCCAGTGTTGTATAATTAATGAGGCTGTCTGTCGCCTGCTCTCTGGAGATAACAACCAAATGCGTTTCATCTAAAAGCATCTGATGGCACAGGCTTGACTGTTTCACTGTAGAAAGTGGGGGTCAGGTAAGCCCTGGCTGATTTGAAGGTGCTTTATACAATAGGTCTTATTGCAAATCAAGCCTGCAATCCTTAACACATTTTTTCTTTTCTTTTGCTTGATAAATGTTGATAAAAGTTGTGAGGGAATCAGTACTTGTTTTATAAAGTAGAAAAACATGTCTAACCTTGGAAAAGGTTTTGGAATTGAAATATCGAGCATCTGGTGGAAGCTTGTCTAATTATCACTGAATGCCTTAGAGAAATATGTAGCCGCCCCCTATAGCAAATGTGGAAGGCATGTTCTGCACTGCATTGATTCTAATGGGATTTTTTCCTGCTGCATGTGACTGATCACATCATCTCATCTTGAGAGGCAAGAAGATGCACCTATATAACACCATGAGTTAGGCGACGCAAGGCTTTGGTACTGTTTTACTTTCCAGCCCAGAACAGCTCAAAAGACATCACATATCTAGTATATGGTGCTGTACTGTAGTTGAGTAGACCGCTAATAATTCTGACAATTCCAGTAACTTCTGATCAGCAAGAATTAGGAATACCCAGCACATGTTTACAGTAATTAGTTTTATTCAAGAGTATGACAACAATCTTTCAACAGACTTCAGAGCCTTTACAGTTTATTGTGTTTTGGCTGTTTATTTTTCTTTTCTTGAAACATCTTTACCAATTCTACAGCCAGTATAACAGTCTTTTGAACCAGTATGGCCACTGGAAAACCAGCACTACCTGCTCTAGAACCAGCTCTTACCTGAATAACCAGTCCTGGCCATGCTGGAAATGGCTTAAATAATGTAAGGCCGGAATACTTGATAAAGACTTTACCCCAGATAACTTAATTGTGATGTTGTGAAGTTGAGGGTGTGGCTCTTACCCAGTTTTTATAGCTTGCTGGCCCTGATAATGTAAGTGATTAAACTCTACTTTAAGGACATGATGTAGAAATGAGTGTCTCAGATGGGATTTGGAATCAGAAGCTCAAACTATTATATGGAACCCATTCCTCTTCAGTACTGTAACCACATTTACAGTAAAGTACAGTAAGGTAAAAAGTCAATTTTCTGTTTTCATTTATTTTATTTTTTGTGCTTCATAAATAATAGTATTTTGTACACTTATGAACTGTAATGACAAATTCCACTTGTCCATTTAGTGTTTAGTGAGTTTTAGTGGAAATGTGGTTAAATTACATTCAGGGTAATGTTTGAAAATGATGTACAAACACATGGATTCTGGTGATGAATTTGATCTGATTGTTCAGTGAGTTAGGAATAGTGTACTGCTTACTAATCTGAACGGATGGAATTAAAATCGTAGTTACTAAAGTTGGAGACAGTTATTGGCTTGATTGATTGTTATAAAGCAGGAGTATGTACTGTCTACTGTAGTGGGCTAGTGGAATAAAGGAACAGTAGTTGTTTAACCCTTATTCCTGAAGGATCAAGGCCAGTCCATTAGTCATTGGTACCATGGTGTCTTACAAAGACAGAAAAGCATGCTTTATTGCTCTCTTAAACCCTGAGTTCAGTGCTCTTCATCTTCACTGGCACTTGGGATTTTTCTCTTTTTTATAGGTCAATCTTAACTGCACCCTCCAGGTGGGACTCAATATCAATACCCCAATTTATGATTATTAATAATAATAATAATAATAATGATAATAATAATAATAATAATAATAATAATAATAATAATAATAATAATAATAATAATAATAATAATATTTATTTCTTAGCAGTTGCCCTTACCCATGACGACTTAGAGTTGTATACAAAAAAATGCATATCAAGAATTACAGTACAATTAAGAGCAAGATACAAAATACAATGACTTCAGTCCTAAAACACAGAACGATTTGATATCGGGGCAGTTCAAGAGCAGATAACAGTGTTGATAGTTACATCAGGCTTAGATACGAGTGCAAGTGAAATACAAAATAATACAGATAGGGTTAAGTGCAGGATTAAATACAGTAAAATAGGGAGCAGATAAGTGCACTTTATAGTACATTAAAAGCAGAGTGCTATATTGTCCAGAAGGGAAGAGTTGAGTTTTACAGGAGTTTTATCAATTACTGTACTTACTGTCTTATTAGGCCACTTTCAGAACTGTTTAGGCCAGACGTCCTTTTCTTTGATTTAGGTCATTTGTGAAAGAATGAAAGCTGTTGCAAACTTCGCACTGGAGATTAGCAAACTGAACAGTGCTTTTGTTTAATTAGACTCTTATCCTTGTTCTAAATGAATCAGTCGAGGCTGGCTTGTTGTTCTGCACCAGAGGACGACACTAGACTGCTGTACAGTACTGAACCTGCCATGTTAAACATTAAGTGTGTTGCTTTGTGAAAAAAAACTTGCCTCATCCCTGTCTTTTGTTGTTTTTCTTTAAACTACACAGTATATGTTGTAGTCCAGTTTGTTCCCCGCTGCTCTGTAATTACACCTAGGCATTCCTCTATTAATCTCCTGTAAATCTCTTGGCACTGAGAAAGCCTTGATAACAACAGACCTCCTACATCAACTTGCATACAGAAGAGAGGTTCCCAGTGTGCAACAATGGGTATTTACATTTAAAGTAGTCCTTGTTTAGTCACAATGATCCACGTTTTAGAAAATTACCCTAATGAGCACTGGAGGACCACTTACCAGTAAAGTGTCCTGTACTGCATCAGAACAAATCAGTTTTTCTGTTGTCGAAACACTGCTGTAAAAAAAAAAAAAAGCCATTTAAAAAAAAAAAAAAATTCATGGATTACAAAAAAAATAACTTGTGTGGACAATCCATCCAACTGTAGAACAATCAGTAGTGCTAAATTTAGAAAAAAATAAAAGAAAGTAAATAAATTCAAGTCTTTTTCTCAGATGTCAGAAGCCAAATATAAAAGCTGTGTGTCATTCATTAACCTATCGTGAAGACCGTATACCGTGATCAGTGAAGGGAGGAGAAAATCTGTATTGTGAGTTTGGGGGAGTGTGAGAGGAGATGAGAGGACAGCCAAATATTGCAGGTTTCAGGTTGTGGACAGATCTGATGGGAAGGTCTTTTGTCAGTCAGTAAACATCAGGAGATGGTCAGCGGTCATGTTAGCTTTCAAACCCAATCCCTATTAGAAACTGTTGAATCCAAACGAGGCTGGGGGGCAGGCAGATTTGAACAATGGATCCTCCACCGACAGAATCACAAGATGGAATTGAAGGCTGTTGAAAGTTGTGTTTAAGGCTTGCTGCTTGGCTGCATCTAGTTGTCAGTTAGGGATTAAAAGGTTTCACCTCAGTGCTTGGGCTAAACAGGAACATACTGTAATAAAACCAACCCAAACAGGTGGTGGAGCCAGTAGTAGGTGTTATAAATTGTTCCCTTAAGGAGTGAAATCCTTTTTTTTTTTTTTTTTTTTTTTAATTTGGATTCAGGATGTTGCATACCAATGCAGCAGTGTTACTTTGAACTACTTGGTGCTTATGCCCTGAAATTGACCATATACTGTAGTAAAGCATACTATTATTATTATTATTATTATTATTATTATTATTATTATTATTATTATTATTATTATTATTATTATTATTATGGGACTGAATTAGCACTGGCATTTTATTCTGATTTGCTTTGCAGCCCGATGCATTTAACTGCATGCTAATGCTGTTTTAATTCTAATGTATTTCTATATATCTAGTCACTGGTGTATGGAAATTAGATGGGTGTTACTCCACAGGAATGGCATCTTCCCTTGGGGAGTTATCCAGCCTTGGCCATTCCAGTAGACTGATCTGCATCTGTTGACTTGATGGTGTAGCCCATGGAACATTTTGACTGCAGTTTGAAGGTTTAAAGGTTTCAAATTATATCAGAATGTCTACTGCGTATAAAGAAGTAAGTCTAAAATTAATATGAACTTGCGATGGGCTCCCTGCAGATCAAAATGTGTTTTAATTGTATGCCATCCATACTGCAATTTTTGTAAGAGTCACTCTGACAACCCCCATGCCGACACTCTGGTCTATGAGAATGAGACCTGCAGTAAATGGGAGGTTAGATTGGGTTTATGGATGTTAGGATCCCGTGGTGTCTAAACTAGCTCAATAGAACAGCAGGGGGGCCTCAGTGACCTCAGTGCCTCCCACTGCCCTCTGTAAACATCACATGAATAACAAAACAACGTTTCATTCCAGCATTGCAGAAGATAGCAGGTGACTGTGTGTTTAAAATGGAAAGCACTTTCACATGCAGTGACTGAAACATGTGTAGCAATCTTCTTTAAAAGTGGGTCCATCTCTTCTGTGGGTTAATTATAGGCTTGTTACTGTTCGGTTTTTATTTATTTTTGCCAAATGGACGATTAATATCGATGTTTATTTTTGAAAGAATTTACTGTTTTTTAATTCAAGCAGAAGCATGGGTGAAATCGACCTTTATGCTTAAAAAAAAAAAAAAAAGAAAACAGACTTTTTATCCCATTGAGAAACATCTCATATTCGACATGCAACAAAACCATGGTTACCAACATTCTAATTTGAATTAACGTTTGGTAACAGCAAAGCTATACCTTGTAAAGCTAAGGTTCCTACACAAATTAAAAAAAAAAACATGTCTCAAATAAACCGTAGAAAACGCAGCATATAAAAGTGTATTACACAAATTTAAACGAATAAGAGCATTCTAGCACTGCTTCAGCCAACGAGATCTGTCACAACAGGATGAAATGACTGACGGTGAAACTACACTAGCCTATTAAGGAACCACTGAGTTGACTGACAGCGAGCCATTCAGAGCGGAACAGAGACGGGACAGACAGCAAGTATAAAAACTACACAGACTAGAGATGATTTCTTAAATTATTATTTTTGATAAGAAAATAAAATAGGGAGTGGTTTTACCGATGTTAATCCTATATAAATTTATTTCAGTCAAACTCCTATTTTTGGGGAATTCGACGTTTAACGCGTTTTACCGGTTACAATCGAGAAGTAGCAAGCCTAGTTAATTAGTCCTGTTTATGAGCACAAAGACATTTTCAGAAATGCTAGACCACCAGTAAGCGACCATGGACTGAATTTTCCACTTCTCTTGTTAAGTTAAATATACCAGTAGAGGGGACATGCCATATGAAAAGAAATGTTATTTAAAAAGTAGACAGAAAGGGTGATTCCACCATCATTACTTTTACCTTACTGAATTAAACAGTCAAGCCTCATCATTCCAGCACAGTGGAACACAGGGCCCCAGGTTTCTCTTACAAGTGCAGCACTATGGGTTGTAGAATGATTTCAGCTTTATTTTATTTGTTTATTTTAAAGTAAAACTTTCACTCTTTTTAAGTATAGCTTATTTCTATTAGACGTTGCCTTTTTATTTTTTTTTACTTCAGCTATACAGTAAGAGTTCAAAGTAATAAACTAGATTATTATAACAACATCCCACAATGTACCTTTAGAAATAATTTCAAATGATGTATTTGCCCACTGGGTTGTTTCAGATATAATTCAGTTAAAAAGAAAAAAAAAACCTTTAGATGTACAGCCTAGCCTCATTAACATTCATTTTACAAATTAACCTACTGCATCACCAATTCTAAAGAACCCCCTTTACAGCCACAATACAGTCTCATTATTCAGCTGGCATTCAGAGCCGGAAGTATTTACAAAGTAAATCAAGAATTACCGGTACAGAAATTGAGTTTTAGTACAAATATGGTGCAGATGTGTGCAACCTTTGATCAATTTCCAAAGCAGTTCATTATCAAAGCCAAGAAATAATAATAATAATAATAATAATAATAATAATAATAATAATAATAATAAAAATGAAGGTATTATTTGATCAATGTTGCTAATGTTAACAGGGCAGATTTTACTGATTTTTGCTATTGTCCCACCCAACTCGTTTTAAATGAATAGCATTTGTTCATGAACTGTACTTAAGAATACAAACTGTTTAGTGCAGCAACAGTATAAATGTAGTGTATACTTTTTAAACCAGTCTCCAAGGTGTAGATTATTGTTGCTGTTTTTGTAGAGCTAATCTTTTAGGGTTTTGTTCTGCTTTTGTCTCTGGGACTAAAGGCTCCCAGGCAGCCACAGAATGGCTTTGTATGCAGGCATTTTTGTTCTCAGTGCCGGCATCTCATCACCCTTGATTTGTGCCAGAGTGACCGGCACAAGTAACACAATGAAGCAGGTCAGTCGAAAAGCTAAGAAGTGCAAGCTGGGGGATGGGGACAGGATCTTGAGAGGACAATAAATTTATTTCAACTCCAATCCATCAACTAAAGACAAATGTAAGTGGCTTATTATAAATATCTTCGTTTTAAGTACAGTTACTTTAAAAAAAAAAAAAAAAAAAACTTTTAAAATCGTATTCATATCACTCCAGTAACACTACCGGAACAATTTACTTTTAGTAAAAATCGTCCCATTTATTAAATCTGTGTGACCAATACAGCTATTGTGTTTAATCAATTGTATACCCGGATTGGGTGGGGAACTTTTAACATTGAAAAAAGCAATCGGGAAAGACCTCCAGTTTTACACATCTTAAGACCTGCTTTCTTTATAAAGGGTCTTGTTCTCCCAGGAGGGATGAAATATATCCCACTGATGCTATTATTTCCCCAACAGTGAAAATTCACAGAGCTTTCTGGGTTCAGCTGTACTGAGGTTAAGTGAAAGGACCTTGGTAAACATTAATATTGCAGATGTTTTGAGGAATTATTTAAGCACATTCATCCTGGCAAAGCAAGTGTACAACACCACTGTATTCCTTTCGGTTTACAGATTAAAGATATTAAAATGTGTACTGTGTAGTTTTATGCTTCTCAATCTCTTAAGTACTGTGTTGGAAAATACCAGACTGAGTAATATCAAGCTGTTAAAAAAAAAAAACGGGGCTCCTTTTTAAATGTATACTGTAACTCAATTAAAACCTGTTAACATTAAAAAAGAGCAAAAACAACATCTAAAATTGCATTGTGTAATGAGCACCTAATAATTAAAAGGATTTTTTTTTTTAATTATCCTGAAGACAAAAACAGTGCAATAGCTTTCTTAAAATGAAGAAAGTACACAAATGTTGCTTTAGTCCTTTACTCCCAGAGAAACCTGACCCCTCAAAAGGGCTTTCATTTCAAAAGGCAGATAACCCAAAGCTCTTTTTTATTTGATTATGTGCAGTTTCTTTTATCGTTCTTTTATTTTGTTTCTCTTTTAACTATGGAAATGGAGGTGAATGTGCCTCTTCAAGGAGAGAACAATGATATTTTAATCCAGAGCTACACTGGCAATCCCTCTTTCAACATGCCTGTAAGCATAGACATGCCAGGGCAAAGCAAATCCAACTAGTTGGTTGTCGGTGCATTTTAGATCCATTGTGCTAGCAAATGAGACAGCAGGTTTGGAGCAATTAAAGCCCCTGCTTCAGAAGTCTGCAGAGCTGAAATTAGTTAGACAGGGGGAGGTGTAAGCTGTTGATCTCCCACCGAATTTCATGGATCATTTGCAACTCCATTGAGTGTCTATTGTAAATTCTCTTCTTCCCATAACATAACACTGAACCCCACTACGGTGGGGGTGTGGGCATAGTGATTGTGAAGGCTGGACAATGGATAGATTGTGGACAATCCATTCTGAATTGGTAAGGTCTGCGAGGGACTCAGCAGTGTGTGCACTTGGAGATTTGGAATAATACTGTAGAGGCTATGCACTTTTGATGGCTCCTGTTTTCTGCAGCAGGAGGAAAATAAGCTAAAAAGCAAATACAGTAGCTCTGAAACTGTACAAATGCAGCCTGGGTCAGTTTTAGCTTCAGACGCCAGCTTGTCTTCACTAAAGCCTTTTCTTCCAGTTCATTGTGTTGTCAGGCTTTGCTAGGCAGTGCTGGGATCATGTTGCAGAGCCACGACTCTCCTCCTGTGGATTGCTAGCGGAGTGCAAAGTGCCCTGTGAAGCACTGTCACCAGAACAGCAGGCAGATTCTGTAGCAGTGCAGACAACAGGACGAAGTCCGAGGATCAATGCTGTAGTAAACTTTTAGAAACCGTACCTTTGGAGAGATAAAAATACATAATGGTGTTTATTAGCACAAAGCTGAAATCTGTGATTAAATACTTCAAGAGAAAAGGTAAGTGTTCTTGCTTCCCCTCACAGCGGATGATCTGAGGTGCTGTTATTCATATTGCTCAAGGTCAGAACGTATGGATTTTTTTAAAACTATTTACTTGCGGAACTTCATGTCTTCCATAATAAAATCCTCTACTTGTATATTGAATAATTAACTAATTCTTAGGGTGGTGGTGTTATTTATTTATTTATTTATTTATTTATTTATTTATTTAATTTATTTATTTTTGATGGTCACATTTTTAAATTGTGTATGTATGATATAAGGATAAGACTGTGCCTGAATTCCAGATACTTCATCTTAAGGACAATTTTTTTATTTAAGTAAGGTTACTATCTGAACAAACCTGTCCTGTGGTGCAGTACAGTAGAGATCATTTTGCTACACTACACTTGCAATGCTAAAATGAAGCAAATAACACTTTTGCTATCTTGATGAGGCTGATCCTGTACTGTATGAAATTACCAAACTTCACACTGATAAAACGCGCTAGCCAAAATGCTTGGCACGATTACAAACTCCTAAAGTACCTTGTACTGTAACAGCTCTGTTTACCGTTGGATAAAATACAATTGATCAAAAACTCTAAGGTTTAAAAGTTGTAAGGCTTGTACTCTTGGGAATGTTTTGTGTACTCTGGGAATGAGAATGAAGACAAGGGGTTTTGTGTTGAGACGATTAATAGAAAGGGCATGGTCTTTTGAAAAACAGGGTGTGTTCCCCTCTCTCACTGCCCAGAGACAATGACTTTAGTGGAAATGAAAGAGCTACCGTGGTGCACACCTGTTTCTTGCATCTTGTCATTTGTGAAACTAGTCATGCATGATTGCTTTTACTTATGTTTTCAAATGAATGAATATGAATACATTGGCTGTTACAGTTTTACTTCAAAGTTTTATAAAACACACTAAAAGTCACTCTTTGTTATAGCCCATTCTGTTGTGCACACAGTGTAGTTCAGAGCTGTAACTTGTGGCTGCGGGTATTCAATCTTATGAGTGGAGCGGTGCATTTAATAGAAAGAGCCGTGCAGTCTGTGGTGCTGGTGTGTGCCAATTATGCAGTGAGGAAATGTGTTGTATTTAATATGATCTTTAATTCTACTACATATGACATTGTTTTTCGTTTGCAAGGGCACTGCTTTTAAATTGCTTTTAGTTCAGTTTTCAGATCATCCCCTAATTTTATATATTTTATTTCATTTTTGCTTTTATCAGTAGTTTGCTGCACGTTATACTGTATTGATTATGTATCATAAAATGTTGAGAAAGCATTTTTGTGATCACTGGTTTGCAATGAATTTTTTCTTTTTACTTGAGCATGCCTGGCCTTCAAAGAATACATGTGGCTTTCCTTGAAATGATTGGGTCTCTTTCTCAGGCTCTATAGTAAAACCCAATAGAGTGTCGCTATAAACAGTCCTGCACACAAAATCACTTTTCATTTGAGAGTGTTGGGGGGGGAAAGGTTTCACTGAACAAGGAGCTGGGAATGGAATTGCATTCTTAATAAGGGCTTTTCAGAACAGATTACTGGAGTCCATGAGAGAGGATTCTTACACACAGGTTTCATCATATGGTTACATAATAAATGCTGGGCGTCAGTTATAAAAGACCCTCCAACCCCTATTGAAACTACTGGAGCGGGATTAATTAAGATTAATTGGGTTATCATTTTCGTCTCTACGTCAATGAGTATCTAATTTTGACATTTTTTTTAAGGATTCTAACAGAAATTGTAGTGTGCAGTTTGTGTGTGTGTGTGTGTATTAATTGAAGTTCATTACAAGGTAATGGAAATGTATTTAGGTGTGATATACTGTAGCAGGTTCTGGGGATAGTGTAACAGGTACTTTTAATAGCCACAAAATAGGACCTATCGAGTGTGTGTGTGTGTGTGTGTGTGTGTATTGATTTAATTGAAGTTCATTACAAGGTAATGGAAATGTATTTAGGTGTGACATACTGTCGCAGGTTTTAGGGATAGTGTAATAGGGTTTTTTAATAGCCACAAACTAGGACCTATCCACAAAGTAATGTTTCACTGAAAATTGGCACCTCCAGTACGTCTTTGTGTTCTGGCCCACCACAACACATTACAGTGTTCCTTGGCGGTTTTCTATAAAATTACTGACCTGGCCAAACCTTGCTTAGCTTCTAGTGGGATCAGAAGCCAATAATTCAGATGGAGCTTTGGTGTTTTTTGTTGAAAACCTGAGGAACAGAGGCTTAAAATATAGAAATTGTTTGCATTAATCCCACTTAGGTATGCCAAGGCAATGTTCTGCAAGCAGCATCTTAAAATAAAATAAGCACAGTCAAGAAAACCTAATTAGTTGGCTTGGTGTAACAGCAGAGCATGGGTAGTGCTAATCATGGGTAAATTATACCCTCTAATGTACGGTCTACTGTCATTGTTATGTACTACAGTACATACAGTACAGTGTAGTTAAAGGTTCTAAAATGAGGGATCTGTGTCTCATAGGCTTTAATAAGAAGTCAAATCCTGTGGAATTTTAAAGTTGACTAATGCAGTTTCTAGCTAGTACTTCTAGTCACTGAACTGTTCAAAATGAGATTTGTAGGTCTGTAATTAAGATACATATATATATATATATATATGTAATTCAGACATGAACAACACATTCTTCCTACTTGTACTATCTTGTAGATCATGTGCTTTGTCCTTTTAAAAGAAATAGCCATGGCAGTTTGTTTCCTCTCACAACAAAAACAACAAGTACAACAACACAACAAGCCCTGACCTGTTTTGTTTTCATCTTGCAGCGGTCTCTAACTTGGATGACGAGAGTAAGTGGACGGTCCATTACACAGCCCCCTGGCACCAGCAGGAGAACATCTTCCTGCCCACGAACAGACCAGCCTGTGTGGAGGACCTGCACCGACAGGCCAAGGTCAACCTGAAGAGCGTGCTGCGAGGTGAGGACCTGGGGTGGTTACTACTTGGGATAATGCAAGGTGTTCTTTCCAAGGCAAGGCAATTATTCACCCACAAGAGCCTCGTCTAATTGTACTCTTGCTTAAGTCTCTAGGTCCTCCTCTTTAGGATGTATGATGTGCATTCACAAGTACAAATGTACGTACACTACATGTTTGTGTATGCACACAGATACACACACACACACACACACATTGCATTTCTATCCCTCTCTGAAAACTAATAATCCAGCAGATTGACTGAGAACATGGTAATATACTGTAACAGAATAACTGGGGACAAATTGTAACGTTGCCTCCTACAACAAAATTAGAATTGCCCATTTCAAGGTTACATAACCTGAGAAGGTCACGAGAAGAATGGACTCCTAGCTCTGTTTGTCTGGTAACCATAGAGATTCTCATCAGTAAACTGATCTGCCATCATAGCCTTGAAGCAAGCAGATCATCACCGATATTGAAGTGTTGCGGTGTGGGTTTATTTATTTATTTATTTATTGCATTTATGTAGCACTTTTTATACAAAAGTATCACAAAGCACAGCACAGTACATAGCAGAAAAAAGAGAACAAACCACAATACATTTGTATAGCTTGCCACAGTCAGACCATTTAAGTACCAGTATACACATAATAATACAAAAGCAGCAATTTTAAAGTTACATTAAAACCCACTAAGATAAGAAAGCCATTTTATAAAAGTGCGTTTTTAGTCTTGACTTGAAAACTGTAACGGTCCCAGCTTCCCTGACAAACAAATGCCGAGCATTCCATAATTTAGGAGCTCTACAAGAAAAATCCCTGTCTTCCGTGTTGCTTTTGTTGACCCTAGGAATAACCAGCAGCCCTGCATCCTGTGATCTCAGAGTGCGGTTTGGAAGATACGGGGTCAGTAACTCCAGCTAATAACTAGGTGCTAATCCATTCAGGGCCTTGTAAGTTAACAGCAAACTCTTAAAATCAATTCTATACTGCACAGGGAGCCAGTGTAAAGAATTCTAGTGGCGGTATTCTGAACAAGCTGCAAGCGGGATACCACACGTTTTGGGACACCAGAAAAAAAGTGCATTACAATAATCAATTCTAGGTGAAACAAAGGCATGCATTAGTCTCTCAACATCAGATACGGAAATAATTGGTCTAAGTTACTTTAGTAACTGCCCTAATATGAGGCTCGAGTGATAGATCAAAGATGACCCCCAAACTTCTAGTTTAAGTATTCTGAACCCTCTCTCCATGTATCTCCCAGCCTGTGTCCCCTGGTTTTGCTGAGCTGTCACTTTAGTCTGCACCACAATCCGCATAATCAGACATGAGCTGGTCTTCTAAATTTGGTTCAGCTTAATGCCTGCTAGAATATTAATGCAAGTTAGCCTGTCAGTTCACAAGGAGATTAGCAGGTGGTCCAGATGCTCACCTCCCTTTTTAGCTGCCACCTCTACAGTAGATTTCACAATACCTGGAGCAGCAGGTGTCCTCCATGTTTACTGAAGTGTGCTCTTTGTCTTTCTAGCTTTTGTACCAGTGACACTGCAGCGGGTACAATATGGAGGATGAATTAATTTATTAGCATTAATAAATGCACCGAATACATTATAGGCAGACAACCATTACACTACTATGAAGTGTTTTATCTTTGTGTGTAAAGGCTGCTACAGTATTTCAATTATTATTATTATTATTATTATTATTATTATTATTATTATTATTATTAGTAGTAGTAGTATTATTTATTTATTTATTTATTTATTTATTTATTTATTTATTTGGCAGACGCCTTTATCCAATGCAACTTGTGAGGTGTTACAGGGCATTAAAGGGTAAAAATGCAAGCTTAATATTTAAATACAGTGCAGTTTACAGTAAGAGCAAATAATACTACTACGACTACCGTGACATGGTAGTGCAAGGATAGTGCATTAGCTGAGGATCCAGTAGCGTGGTGCATAGATAGGTATTACCAAAATATGCAAGGAAATAAATACAATTACATTTTCTGTCAGAAATATCCAGAAGTGGGTCTCAAAAGTGCAAATGTAATCGAGAGCAAGACTCCTTATTGTCCAAATCAATAGCAGCATCACGTTATTATAATACTGTAGCACTGGCATAGCAGCAGCCAGAACGGCTGACTGACTGTCGACAACTGAGGTGATTGTTAATGGATTACATTGGGCCACAAGGATTACAGGATCAAATCCTGTTTATGGGAGACCATGAACATGTTGCATTTATCAGCAGCACCCTGCCTTGAGGTGTTACAGTGCCCAGTATTGAAAGCGGCAGGCCTCAGATGACATGGAATGCTGCAGAGCTATCTGCTTAATGATTCTGAAGAACCCATACTGTAACAGATAACAAGTATGGCTTACTGCTTTATTTCCTTTATAGGGACAATGGAGTGACGACTTGTTCCCAGATACAAACCATTAATACAAATATATATGCACTTCTCTTTATCTGCAGTGATCAAGAAAGAGCACTGGTTCAGTAAAGAAAAAGAACAAAGGAAAGCTTTAATTATTTCTGTTGATGAGCAACGTTTGTTTTAAGTAAATGTCCCACAGTGAATGCTAATCAGATGTTTTCCATATACATATTGGCAACAAGGCAGTCAACTGCTCAATATTTGCTGGCTGCAAAAAAATCAATATTTAATCAGACGATCAGAGCCCCCCCAGGGAGTGGGCCACAGTTTATTTATTTTTCTTTGTGTGCATAAATATTTACAGAGTTGGCTTTACTTCTAATATGTATACTGTATACCGCTGTAATTTATAAGGCAGAAGAACACCAAAAAATCCATCTGTAATTCAACATAGCTTACAAAAGTTGTGTTCTTTGAATTCTGCAGCATTACCTTCTAATGGTTTCCAAATCACTAGCCAATGCTCCTCCAATACTGGAACTTGTGGTAAAGTCAATCTAGGTCACAAGCCACAGCATGTTTATATTGGAGTTTCTATGAAATTCACCAGGGGTCCTGCACTCAATTCCTGTATGGATCAGAAGCACATCCATATTAATGAAAAGATAAAGAGGTAGAAATAATCGCTATTATTATTATTATTATTATTATTTATTTCTTAGCCGACGCCCTTATCCAGGGCGACTTACAATTGTTACAAGATATCACATTATTTTTACATACAATTACCCATTTATACAGTTGGGTTTTTACTGGAGCAGTCTAGGTAAAGTACCTTGCTCAAGGGTACAGCAGCAGTGTCCCCCAGCTGGGATTGAACCCACGGCCCTCCAGTCAAGAGTCCAGAGCCCTAATCACTACCCCACACTGCAAAGAGATTACAAAAAATACAAAGCCAACATAATTGCTGGCTACTAGTTTTATATCTGACTACTCACTGTGGTGATTTGGGATATCATGCTCTGCATAATTCCAACCTGTGCGATTTTGCTTTGGTGTAGCAGGGACTTTACCACTGCCTGCATCTCTGCCTTTTATTGAATGTGAAACAAAAAGAAAGATCTGCCTTGAGGAGCTGTTGAGTGCAACATGCCATCAGCTGGAGAGGAAAATGTCATTTCAGGCAGCATTTGATTTGCAATAGCAACTTGGCCTTCCTCCAATTTGCATCTCATTTCCTTTATAGTAATTAGATTACAATCCATGTTGGAAACTTGATGTTGGTAACTTCCTTGGTGAAACCCTAATTGGTCTGTCTAAGGCTTTTTATTATGTCCTGATATTGTTAAATCCCCAGAATGTCATTGAGTCTGTGAAATCCTGGACTCGCACCTGTCAAAATGGAAGAAGCCAGTTTAATAATGTCTGCTCAGAACAGCAGCAATGCCCATTAATACTGGAATCCCTCAGGCTTTTGGCCTGGGTCCTAGTCGTCTTCCTGTCTTCGTTAATATCCTGGACGACTTCTATTTCTCATCCAGTTTATTAAACAATATACGCAGACACCCCAACCCCCGACAAATAACCTAGCCGTGTTGTGTAAGCATTTTAGTTTTCCTCAAGAAAATAAAGAATTCTCATTGTTTTAAAATTCTGCACATAAAATGAATGAAACACACCGACACAGTGAGGATATGATCCTTGTTTTTTGTTTTATCTTGTGCATTGTATCCTTTTGGACAGCCTTTTTTGAATGAGGCCCCTCAAGTATAACCTATTTTTAAATATTTTTGAAAAAACAAATAAAATTGGTTCATTGTACAGTAGTAATATATTCTTAAATAAATCTCTATGTGTTTAATACCTGATATAATTTCTTTCGGCAGGGTTTTATTTTTGAGGTTAACATATTTACGTTAAGATATATTTTAGAATTGATGAGGCGAATTAACTTCAAGGCTGCGCTTTATGTCAAAAAGACAAATGAGGTCTGAGTTAGAATCTAATTAGCAAATGTTGCTGTTACGCTCATCTAGTTAAATGAATTGGATGATCACAAAAAATTGACGCGCTATGCCTGGAATTTGGCTAACAAATTGCCAATGAGATTTCCTCTGTGTCTGTCTCAAGTGCACTTATTAAAAATACAGACCACAGATACGTGCACACAGACACATACACAGAAAGATGTATCTTTCTCTGTCAATGACAATAATCAGTCATCACATTTCCCTTGAAATCCAAAAACAAGTGGAATATAATATGTTCTATAAAATGTGTCATCCACAAAATAGCTCCTGTGTGAATAATTCATCTCTAATTTTAATTTGTCTGTTCAATTTCTCTACAACGGCAGATTAAGTTTACTAATGGCTTGCTGGTGACTGCCCCATCTACAGTACCATACATCTCCTGGACCAAGTGCAATCACTAGACTGTATCAGGGTAGTTTTTCATAATGAGTTTTACACAAACTCCCCCCAGAGGGAGCCGGTCTCTTCCAGAGTATTTTAATTTTAAAGTTCTTCTCTATCTAGACATCTATCAAAGTCAATACTTCCCAGACAGAAGGTACATTTTACCACTGTTCTGTTTGGAACGGTCCTAATAAAGAGATATTTTATTAGACTTTACAAGCAAGCAACTGTGCATCTGCACTAAACAAATTCTAAAGAGCTTTTGACAATTTGAAATATCTACCTCAATTTCACCACCTCATTTTAAGTGTCTTGCCTTTCATGAGTTATACTGCATGGCTTAATTTCTCAAAAAGAGATCTAACATTAAAATCGGTCTGTTTTAATGCTTCATTGCTAACAGTTTAGCTAACATATGCTAACAAAAGCATCCCTTTACCAGAATACTTGTGTGATGATTTCATGATTATATTTTAGTGTCTGTTATCCTTTACTGGTTATTTAATTTAAACATAATGGAGTTATTTTTATAGTTAAAGTATAATGGCCAAACACATTTGACTTACAATATTATGCTTTCAACCCTGACCTTGATCACTGCACAAGAAGGACAATAAAACACTTTCTAGGGCATCTTGACAGCAAAGATTGATACTGCCCGCTGCAAACTCTTTTACTGCTTCACACATTCATACAATGCATGCACATTGATTGAAGTTCCTGTCAGTGCAAACTTTAAAATGGAATGAAAATGTCTTGTTTGCCCATTGTAAATGGAGAACTGGGGGGAAATCCCCTTTTCTTGTGATATCCTTGAATGTAATGGATTATGAATTTGTTCACACCAGTTGGTCAGTGTTGCTTTAGTGTGGAATTGCTGGTCCACTTCGAGGTGGTGTTACTCCAGCAGGATGTTCACACACCATTAGCATCTGTCTGGAAGGTGGGAAGAGGAAATGGTGTGAAAGTCATGATGTGTTCCCAATCCTCCCTTTGTCATTGAAGTTCACACCTCATTTAGGAAACCATCCTATCAGCCATTACTAGAAGGGATTACAGATTTAACAATATAATAACATCACAGGAGCTTGAACAAGAGGCATCCAAAGGCACAAAGAAGCCAATCTTTGGTGAGATGACACATACTTATATTGCATTATGTTTTTCGCAGCTTGTAACCCAGTTTTTTAAAATTAATTTTAGAGTAACCTTGGGGACTGCAAGCTTTAGTTCATAATCAAAGAAACCAATTGGCACTGTGGACAGTGTGAACTGAAGATACATTGAGGTATAAAATTCAAAGTAAGGTCTTCAGAGACTTGATCACTCTCTTTCATTTTTAGAACTGCACTTTATTGTAGTTTTTAAAGGAGTAACATCATTTTGTTTATTAAAAAACATTATTTAATTAATGTCACTTAATGGGCAGCAGTGTGGAGTAGTGGTTAGGGCTCTGGACTCTTGACTGGAGGGTTGTGGGTTCAATCCCTGGTTGGGGACACTGTTGCTGTACCCTTGAGCAAGGTACTTTACCTAGATTGCTCAAGTAAAAATCCAACTGTATAAATGGGTAATTTGTATGTAAAAAAAATAAATAAATAAATAATAATGTAATATCTTGTAACAATTGTAAGTCGCCCTGGATAAGGGCGTCTGCTAAGAAATAAATAATAATAATAATAATAATAATAATATCTATATATATATATATATATATATATATATATATATATATATATATATATATATATATATATATATATATATATATATATATTTTTTTTTTTTTTTTTTCAAATGCACATTAATTTGATCAGAAGGGACTTTTGTCTTTTAATTACAGACCCAACATTGTAGAAATCTGCACATATCAACCCTGTATTGTTAGTTGTAACCCCACTCCATAGGTCAAGCAGTACAGTCTTCACAAGAACAGAGAGGCAATTTACACCCTACTTTTCAGAAGACTAGGCCAGCTGTAAGCGCCTGCACCGTCCCCCTCCCAACAAGTCTCCCTAAGCCAATTTTTCAGGCAGACAATTCCAGCTGTCAGCCTGTCACAAGTTCAGTTTTTTTTCCCTTTCGTTTAAAGAGAAGGAGCGCTCTCGCTGTACAAAGGCAGGCTTTTCATCTGCGTGGCTCCTCCGCCCGCTCTCAGCACCCTTCTTTACTTTGCCATATGCCCAGCTGTAATACTGAAATCTGATGTAATGCAGCTTTGGGTTGAGACAGCTGCTTTGTTTGTGAGCGCTGACAGCCCATACTAGCCAATTGGCTAGAAGCTGCGTTTCTATCCAAGAATCAGCCGTCGCTTAGCCTTGACACAGTGAGGTTTGTTTTGTTTCAAGAGCTTTATTAACAAGCTCAGAGGTGTAAAACAGGCCATGGGTTTATTGTGATTTTGTAATCCCCAATCCAATGCATTTTGTGTTTGTTTTGCAATATAATAACCAATTAGATTAATCATCCCATTCTTATGGTTGCCCAAAGGGAGTAGCAATGGAATGGGTATGTACAAAACATCTATGAGTATTTTTAAATTACTTTGATGCTATTTTAGCAATATATTTGCATACTCAGTAGGATAAATCCCACCCCTTTGTTGATTATTCACCACATTGAAATTAATTAAAGCTGTGCATTGGTGTCACTAATTCTGGCTTGATTTTAAATTGGAACCACATAAAATATGTTTTTTGTTTGTTTGTTTTTTTGTTTTGTTACTAAAGCACGAATATTGGTTCGTTATAACTACGGTCTCAAAACCCAAGTGACTTAGGGGAGGAAGTTAGAAACCCTGACAGTTTTTCAGGGAGAAAGAGAAAGACGAAGCATAGGGTTCAGTTTCTTGGACATTCACAATTTGCACACAAAGCTACAAACATTTAAAAACTCTGTCCTTGGAAAGGGGTATTTCAGCACATCTCACTTGCATACTGAAATGATGACTAATACTGACTTGAATTTAGCCATCACAGTTCAGTAAGGATTGTGGAGTGTAAAAGGCAACTCTGCAGACATTTGGGTTGAGGTTAGGGAGCAGCTTCTCAATACTGAGGTTTATTATAGCTTTCTTTGAAAGCACTCAACATTCCAACTTATCCTCTGCCAACCCCCACATTGCTCAGTGTTGAAATGTTGAGACCCTGTTTCAATAACGTAGTAAATAAATAAATTCATACATTCAATAAACTTATTGCATGTGTTTCTTTATTTTCCTTTGTCAGTTAATTGGTTAATACATTATAAATCCCCTAGTATGGCTTTGGTTCATTGTGGGTACCATTGCATTATTTGTACAATAAACCTGCTGAATTGCAGGAAAGCATATGTAAAAAAAAAAAACAGACTACATGATGTTTAGCTCTACCATCTGGTCTGAAGCTTTGTTTTGTTTGATTTGTGATTGCCTTAATCCTTTTCTTAGCATGCTCAACACTGTCACTGAATAAATGTAACCTTGACTGACTGACTATTTTTGGCTTAGAGTTAGTAGCGTTATACGTCTCCACGTGTGGCTACAACTGTTTAAATATTGTACCTGTAATTTTTCTTTTCATTGTAAACATCCTGACAACTTTTTACACTAATAACTAATAACTTTAAAGTCTGTTTTCAAAGCTTTTTTTCAAATTGCTGCAGGAATATAACAAGTGCTGTAGCTTTTCTGTTCCGTACCACATCATGGATTGTTATTGCTGTGTTACTTGTTTGACAATGTGGGAATAATCCTTACACTATCAGTGCACTACAGCGGCCATTTTGAAAAGAGCTTTGAAACAGAATTTAAAGTTATAAGTATAAAAAGTTGTCATAATGTTAATAACAAAAAGAGAAATTACAGGTACATTATTTAAACAGTTGTAGAAACATGTGGGGACGTGTGACAGTATATTTTTCTGAACCCCGCTACTTACTCTTTAAGAACGAGTTACTGTATAGTACAAAATGAATAGACAGTACATTGCCTTTAGTAATACATGACATAATGAAAATTAACTAAAACATTATGGCTGCTCCCTGAGTGATAATAGCTTTTTTCAAAAAATTATATATGAACAGCATAGAATGCAGTTTTATTTAAATGTAGGTCACTCACTTCTGTCCAGCAGCAGAAATCTATCAGTGTAGTAGCATCTTAGGAAGCTTCAGCATTGCAAGGAATGCAATTATGTACTGTAACTTCCAGATTGCTTTTTCTGTTGTGGAATAAATAAAAAGAAGTAGGAGACTGTTTGGTGAACTATGAGGATTTCTGTTGACATTGACCTTTTCACAGTCAAATGGTAAATGGAGTTACATTTCCTTAATGAGAATAACCCCATTGCTGATGCCTTGTGTTTTGTGTGTCTCCTGCCTCCCAGAATGTGACAAGCTGAGGAATGATGGATTCCGCAGTTCACAGTACTACTCTCAGGGCCCCACCTTCTCCTCATCCAACCTGTCTGACGGCAGCCTGCCAGAGCATGACGACCGTGATAGAAAGGTAACTCGCAGACGCATTGCACCAACCTTTAAAACCAGATCTATACAGGATTGATTATGGATTACTTTTACACTTATCCTTAGTCCCAAATATAATCTGCGTTCACTGTCATTTTTTTAAATGGTTTTTATTTATAAATTTAGTTGTTGTCAATGTTTTTTACCCCGGTTTTCTCCCCATTTTGGAATGCCCAATTATTATTTGTATCCCGGTTCACCGCTGCAACCCCCTGGCAACTCGGGTAACAGAGGCTGGAACACACGTCCTCCGAAATGTGCTCCTGCCAATCAGTCATTTTTCTCACTGCGGATCCACAGCAAGGCCAACAGACCTATAGTGCTGGAGGACAACACAGATCTGGTGGCTCCACTGCAGAACCGCAGGCGCCCTTTCGGCCACAGGGGTCGCTGGTGCACGGTGAACCGTGGATTCCCCTGCCGACCTAAGCCCTCCTTACCCGGGCGGCACTCGGCCAATTGTGTGCCGCCCCCTAGGAACATTCACTGTCATTTGACACAGCTGTAAACAATTTCACAAAATCAAAGATATTCATATAGTTGCGGACTCTGTATATAGGTAATAATGTATGTGATACAGTTGCTGAATAACCCCTACCAATTCAGTAAACGACCAAGACATTTTATTTAGCACAGTTATTATTTGTTATTGTGGGTTATCAAAAAACCTGTATTGAAATAGCTTTACTCACAATATTATGAAGTCCTAGTTAAAGACTAGGTTTTAACTTCCTTTGCTTTACTGTCCTCTAGAGTTAACCATTTGAATTGCATAGCTTGATGGGCATCAGTGGGATATGTTCTATATTGTAAAACATTGTTAACAATCTTTTTAACTAGAGTGAAGATGTTTTTACATAGTTTTGTTATGTTTAAAGATTTACAATAATAACAACTTGAATATTTTTTTAACTTGAATTTTGCCCTTGTGGAACTGGTTTTGACAACTAAAGCATTCCAAGATATAAAAAAATAAATAAAATAAAATAAAATACAAAACAAAAAATGACGATACTTACTAGCTGTACCTGTTTGCATGTGACAATGTGGGTTTCTGCTTCCAGAAGCTAACCACAGTGTGCTGTTATGAACTACATGTTGTTGGTTTGTTTCACTGTCCTGTTTTTGTGTTTTGTTCTTTTTTCTCTCTTATTTAGCAGTCTAATCTATTAGACTGTCTCAGCCAGTCTTGCCTTAATGCCTGTTGTCATTTGACTCCCAGGAAACACAAGGTACCTGGCCTGACCATGGCTGCCCTCCCCCTCCCCCCTCCCCCCCATTTTGTGCTTGATGCAGCTGTACCTTGAGAATCTACGTGGTTGTGCACCCCAGTGCTTCCTTCATCTCTGTGCTTGAATACCTCCAATACACCCAGTTACGGTTTACTAGGTGCTGTGTACTTGTGTGGAAATGCTTTGCTAAGTTTTATGTGGTAGTACCCAAATTCTTTTAGAAAACATCTAGAATGGAGTAAATCCTTTCCTAAAGACTTAAATACTTCTACATAAAATAACAGGCTTTGTAACTCTGGCATAGCGAGGCTATTGTTTAGCATTACAAATTACCATACTTTTAAACCTAATTACTAAAGTAGTTTAGTAAGTAACTCCATTCTTACAGCACTCTACTCATAATCCATGGCACAAACATGCACATTATTAAGAACACTACCTAAACTATGAATGGCCTTTTTAAGTACAGCAAGAGCATGCCATTTGCTTTGTCACTGCAGCTTGGCAATATTGTTTTTTTGCTTTTCGGGTTTTATCTGTCTGTCTGCTTGTTGAACACAATTATCTGTTTATATCCCTTACCAGTGTATACATTGGAAATATATGTTTATTTTAACACAACGTATCTACACATTGTACAGTTTATACTTGTCTATATTGATAGGTTTTCTTCTGAGGATTATCAGGTTTTTTTTTGTCATGAAAACCCTGGGGAACTAGCTAAAATTACAGGAGATAAATTGCTTCTGACACTCAATACAACACTACAGCTTTACCAGACAGTGGAGCTCTGTGCCTGTAGACAAACATAAACTTGTGAACAGACCTAAACAGAGGGACATAAGTGTCCATTTAACGACTACTAAATAATTGTAATTCATGTAATGCTATTGTGAGTAATTAACTAAAGAAGCTATTCTTGTTTTATTTTTGGTTTATTTAATTGTTTTCTATTTAATTACTCTTGTCAGCCCTGTAAGCTTTTTCAGCATGCTGTATGTTTGTTTATAATGCCTACATTGAAGTAGTAATGACAGATCCTTGATCTGTATAACACTAAGGATCATATGCAGTTGTCCGTTGCTGTTTAAGAGCATGCAATTTACAGTATGGCATAATCATTATTGGTATGAATGTTATTGGTGAATTATGATGATAAGCATTCTGTCAAAATATATAAAAATGCAGATTTCCACAACTTGAGAGACCTAAAATAATAAATACCCCCCTACACAACCCTGTGTATCACAGGCATGTAATTGTGCAGTTTTCAGTTTAATGAGCATGGACATATTTTAGACGAGGCAAGCTATGCTTTTTTTCTGCTGTCACTGAGATACAGTAAGAGATTCGTTGACAGTTGTACAGTAATAACAGCTCCATTTGTGAAATGACTGTATCCCTTACCCTGGATCACTGAGTATGTGAACAATGTCTCCTGAAAACAGCGATGCTATAGAACAGATTGTTTGCCCTGTCACGGTTACCCAATCCCTGGTGTCCGCTCTTTAACAGCTGAGTTCCTCAGCATTGTGCACTGCGGCCCTGACAGTAATGCAATCTGACAAGACCCTCAAGTTCAAAGGAAAGTAGGTTAGTGGGCCTCAATGGCATCAGCTTTGAGAACACAAAACCACAGGCTTTTTTTTCACGTTGTCGTCTGTATACCCTAATAAGTAATGACGAGGAGCCACAGTCCCGTATCGCAGATAAAAATGACTTTGATAATCCAGCATTGCTACCACAACAGGTTTACAAATCTGTAGGCAGCGCTCTCTGTTTTATTTAAACTTCTCCAATGCAATATTCAGTAATACTGCTTGGGTTTATGATTTGTATTTGTTAGCGGTTCAATTGACAGATTTAAGTTTAAGATTCAATTTATATTTGTGGCTGTTTTAAATGATCCTTTCTATAAGTATTAATAAGCTTATTTTGCAAAGAATATGATGTTTATAAAATGTCATTGCTGTGCTGTAACAGGAGACCTTGAAGTTTCTTAGGCAGCTTTTGTAAAATGAGTTGTGTGCTAGACTGTTACATGGTCTTTGATTAAAAATCCCAAAGCGATACTATAAATAGCTGGATAATTAATGTGTTTCTGTTTTATCTTTAACAAGATGCATTTGGTACTTTGACAGGCGTATAGATGGTGTGTAGCCTCGTTCAAAATTAGTTAAAGCACAAATTCCTAGCTTTGCGTTTTGTTGTTTGGTGCAGTTAATACAGTATCTCAGTGTTTACTAATTCTTAATCTACATAATGTTGTGGTAAACTAGCACGCTCCTCTGTGAACTGGTTAGCTCTCCATGTTTTGTTTACATGACGTCTTGATTTAAGGTTGAGTAGCCTTTTATAACAACCAACAATGTTATTAAAGTTAAATTAGTAGAATTATGTATAATTAATTATATAACATGAATTAAAAAATAATAGTCCACATGATAATATGATAACGGTTACTAATCAGATATAAAAACCTATTGCATGGTCAAGGTTAAATTCATTTATCTTATTTAATATGCAGTAACCTGATTTTTGAATTTGAATTTGAAATGCTGTAAATTGTTCAAGGTTAAATTAGGTTAAATTAATTGTATAAAAATGAAAGTAAAATATGGTTACAAGATTCATGTTAATAGTCCCTATGGTGAGATATGTTTGTGTGAGTTATTACGATTAGAAAGGGCTGTGTAATTACAAGTTTGAGTTCAATCTTAAGATAAAATAGCCAGGTGTGTTAAAAGTTAATTACAGAATGAATTTAAAAATGGTAAACCATTATACACAAACTGTAAATGGACATCAAATAAATTCAATTTGACATCTTAAGTGCAAGATTTAA
The DNA here is from genome assembly GCF_902713425.1 of Acipenser ruthenus. NCBI lineage: Eukaryota > Metazoa > Chordata > Actinopteri > Acipenseriformes > Acipenseridae > Acipenser > Acipenser ruthenus. Next base: position 23,191,411 of record NC_081194.1, read on the forward strand.
TACTATTAATGTTTAACAAATGTTCACATAATAAAGAATGGCAGTACATTTAATGTCAAACTGAAAGCCTTCCTTCTCTTCCCTGGCGTTAAAATCCCTAATTTGCTTCTGAAGTCCACAGTGTTATCGACTGAGGATGAGAAGCTAATGTATTCCATGAGGCCCAACACCCTGGTACTTGGTGACGTTTCTGATATTGACATCCAGACCAACTGGACCAAGTCCCTCCCTCTGCCGACCCCTGAGGAGAAGATGCGTCAGCAGGCCCAAGCTGTGCAGTCTGATGTCGTTCCCATCAATGTAACAGGTAGGCTTCTGGACCTTGGCAGGGCACTACCTATTGAAATACATTCACTCTGCCAGCTGACCTGAGTTAAGTAATATAAATATGTGTTTGTTCCACATAACTGGAAGCACATTGGTCTCTGAACCTAGAGACCAGGACTCAAACCTCCTCAGATTATGTTAAAGATGCAGGTTTTCCTTCCCAGCAGTTCCTTACAGTGATTGCCAATGATAGACAAGCCCTGGTTGCAACAGGACCTGGATAAGGGCCTCATTAGGCCAGGGGAAGAACCTCTTTTAAAATGGCGGGAGTATATTGTACAGTGTTTCAAACTCTATTCAGTTGAACAATATAAGGCCTGTGTCACTGCTCTACAAATGAAGCACAGCTCTTTAGGCATAGCAGACAGTGAGTTGTTTTCTGAATCTCAAACAGGGTTTGTTGGTTAATTGCTACCTCTTCTATTATGCTGATGTACCTTCTCAGCAGTTCTTTACACTACACCAGAAATATCAAGAGTAGGTGGTGCAGTGAGTTAATGCACCAACCTATTACTTCTGGAGACCTGGGTTTAGAATCTGACACTCGTGACAAACGAAGTAGACTTAACTGAGCCCTCAGAAATCCACCATTCTGAAAAAGAAAGTACAAGGATTGAATGGACTGTTACTCGCAGGGGAATATGAGGAAACCTATATTGACCTTTTTTATATATATATCTCTCACTTCAGCATCATTTCATTATGGTGTGTTTTTTTTTTTGCATTTGTAATACTTTAAGTTTTTATATCCATTTTATATTGACAAGGTTGTGCTTCAGTACAGCTTGAGAAGCTCACGTTAACACACCATTACTAACCCCCATGTCAGTTGAAACGGGTACAAAATTATATTTGCAGGTCTTTAGGAGCAACTACTCAAAGGTCAAGGGCTCTAATTTTATGTAATAATTATGTTAACATTGTACAATTACCTCTAATTTCTAAAAGGTGAACTGAAATTAAGTTTCAGAAATCAAACTAAAAGTTTTAACAGGTGATATCATGCCAGCCTGGGATTTAAATGTATTCATATAGTTTTAAAGCTGTGATATTGTGCACACAAATTTATAAAAATAAGTCTAACAAATCGCTTTGATGGAGAATTTAACCAAGCATGTTGGTAATTGTTCTGTTGTTATTGTGAGCTTTGTATTTGATTTTATAAACATATTCACGTAGCACGCATGTACGTACGGTTTGCCTAACCCACCTCACACCATGTTTACACCGATAATTGAAATTTCCAATGAGAATAAACTGCTGTTTGCTTTTTATTACAAAGATCACGGTAACAATTGTTTGCTCAACTGCCCTTAACCTTTGAATGGTGGCTCTCTGTCCTGTCATCAATGCATTCAGTCACTTATCCTCTGAGCTTGAACACATTCTTCACTTTAAAATGTTCAGCTGTAATTGTGCACTAACAGACCATGTCAATATACAGTTTGGGCATATTTTGTATTTGTCATCACTGCATTTAGTTTGAAGGAATGCATGAAATCTGCATGCTTGTCATTAACCACTGGTTTGCTTGCTGTGCTACTTTACATCAGGGAAGACTTTTGACCGCCAGGCCAGCATCCGGCGGTCCTTAGTTAACTCTGACACTGTGGTAAGATGTCCGAAGAAAGTCAAAAGGAGAAAGACAATTACAGGGGTTCCAGACAACATCCAGAAGGAACTAGGTATGGCTCATCAGTACTGTATTCTATCTCTCCACCTTCATTAGCCTCCTATACTTAACTAATTCCATTTATCAACCCTCATACAAATACAGTCTGATAGCCTCTACAGGGGGTTGCAATAAAGCAGAGTCCAATTCTTCTGGTCTTACACAAGGTTTGTATTGATGATATATACCACTCAAAGTTTATTGGTCAAGGGAATGTTTAATTTAGTTCATATTTGATGAGACGTTAATGGGCGGGAAAAGTCAGATTCAACATTTCATTCAAAAGTTATATATTTTTTTATAACAACCCTGTATGTTGAGAAATGAATAAAAAAACATCTTCATAGGTGAAAGAGTGGGGAATAGATATATGTCAGCTATACTCAATAACTTGCATTATACCATACAACAGCATATACTGTACAATATCCCATTGTTTTTTTACTATTTTAAAATAAGTCAGATGTGATGAAAAGCAATCCATAGATATGCCTTGTTTGACACAGGGACGGTAAAATATGTTTTTAAATTGTGTTATGTACAGTACTGTGCAAAAGTTTTAGGCAGGTGTGAAAAAATGCTGTAAAGTAAGAATGCTTTCAAAAATAGACATGTTAATAGTTTATGTTTATCAATTAACAAAATGCAAAGTGAACAGAAGAAAAATCTACACCAAATCAATATTTGGTGTGACCACCCTTTGCCTTCAAAACAGCATCAATTCTTCTAGGTACACTTGCACACAGTTTTTGAAGGAACTCGGCAGGTAGGTTGGCCCAAACATCTTGGAGAACTAACCACAGTTCTTCTGTGGATTTAGGCAGCCTCAGTTGCTTCTCTCTCTTCATGTAATCCCAGACAGACTCGATGATGTTGAGATCAGGGCTCTGTGGGGGCCATACCATCACTTCCAGGACTCCTTGTTCTTCTTTACGCTGAAGATAGTTCTTAATGACTTTCGCTGTATGTTTTGGGGTCGTTGTCATGCTGCAGAATAAATTTGGGGCCAATCAGATGCCTCCCTGATGGTATTGCATGATGGATAAGTATCTGCCTGTACTTCTCAGCATTGAGGAGACCATTAATTCTGACCAAATCCCCAACTCCATTTGCAGAAATGCAGCCCCAAACTTGCAAGGAACCTCCACCATGCTTCACTGTTGCCTGCAGACACTCATTCGTGTACTGCTCTCCAGCCCTTCGGCGAACAAACTGCCTTCTGCTACAGCCAAATATTTCAAATTTTGACTCATCAGTCCAGAGCACCTGCTACCATTATTCTGCACCCCAGTTCCTGTGTTTTCGTGCATAGTTGAGTCGCTTGGCCTTGTTTCCACGTCGGAGGTATGGCTTTTTGGTCGCAAGTCTTCCATGAAGGCCACTTCTGACCAGACTTCTCCGCACAGTAGATGGGTGTACCAGGGTCCCACTGTTTTCTGCCAATTCTGAGCTGATGGCACTGCTGGACATCTTCCGATTGCGAAGGGAAGTAAGCATGATGTGTCTTTCATCTGCTGCAGTAAGTTTCCTTGGCCGACCACTGCGTCTACGGTCCTCAACGTTGCCCGTTTCTTTGTGCTTCTTCAAAAGAGCTTGGACAGCACATCTGGAAGCCCCTGTCTGCCTTGAAATTTCTGCCTGGGAGAGACCTTGCTGATGCAGTATAACTACCTTGTGTCTTGTTGCTGTGCTCAGTCTTGCCATGGTGTATGACTTTTGACAGTAGACTGTCTTCAGCAACCTCACCTTGTTAGCTGAGTTTGGCTGTTCCTCACCCAGTTTTATTCCTCCTATACAGCTGTTTCTGTTTCAGTTAATGATTGTGTTTCAACCTACATATTGAATTGATGATCATTAGCACCAGTTTGGTATAATTGTTTAATCATACACCTGACTATATGCCTACAAAATCCCTGACTTTGTGCAAGTGTACCTAGAAGAATTGATGCTGTTTTGAAGGCAAAGGGTGGTCACACCAAATATGGATTTGATTTAGATTTTTCTTCTGTTCACTCACTTTGCATTTAGTTAATTGATAAATATAATCTATTAACATGTCTATTTTTGAAAGCATTCTTACTTTACAGCATTTTTTCAAACCTGCCTAAAACTTTTGCACAGTACTGTACCTCAGGCAGCTTTTATAGACTAGTTGTTTCCCAGCGAAGAGACAGGGTTGAGTAGGTCAGTGTTGAAATGCCCAATACATTATCATGCACTAATATTGGTAAACAGTATGATCATAATTAGACCACATAGCAATCCAGCTTCATAAGTTATTTGGTCATTATTGTACATTTTTGTCTTTAGCATACTGTTTCAGGCCATCATATCATTTGCATCCTGTGTTTTTTGTTTTGTATTCTAATCCTTGTTAATAAAACATGCATGCCATAGTGTATGTAAAGCCTTGGTTTGCATTTGTAGATCAACTCATACACATATCATATTATTGCATGAATTGAGTCTGGAGTGTGAGTTAGGAGGGAATAGTTCTTCATCAGGGTCAACAACATAGGGGACAACATTCCTAGAAAATGGTACATGTTGTTTTAAAAGCTCTTAGTCAGTATCAGATTCCATTAAAAAATCTCTTGCAGCTGTTCCTCAAGCCCTGCTTGATGAGAGCCCTACACCCACGGGCTGGTACAACTGCGTCATCTTCATGTGTACTTTCCATCAGGAGTAAATAGCGTGATAATTACGATTTGATGGTGTTTGTACAGTTTCTGCCTAACCATTCCATGTTGAACCTTTGTGGGTGGTGTTTTTGTCAGCTGTTCTGTGTCCATAAGTTGAAAATGACTTGTCCTGCTTGACGTGTGCCTTCTTTTTTTTTTTACTGCCCTAGCTCGGGTGAGAAGGAAAGAGTTCTCACATATGTACACAAAGAGCTGCTACAGAACATCATTGTAATGCAAAAAATGGGATTTAAAAAAGATCTAAATATTCAGATATGTAAGAACATTGTCCAATGCCATCAATATGTCAGTTTCTGTTCTCCATACTTGCATAAAGACAAATAACATTTAAATGAATGGAAGTCTTTAAAAAAATGGCACTTCAGTCAATAATTTGTTATGGCTAATCTTTTTTTATTTTTATTTTATCCAATGTACTTATACAAGTAATGTGATGGTCTGTAAAATCACTTTAGTTCAGAAGAAGAAAACATATGCCACAGCTGTTGTTTATTGGCTCTTTGTATGTTTTTCCACGCTAGGCTCAAGTTTTGGTGGCTTTTCCATTTGCTTATCTCTTTGCAGATTTACAGCAGACCAGAAAACTATGCTAATTAGGTTGCCAATAAATCACTGTTTTTTCTATATTGTAAAAGGACTATTTTATATGGGGTTAAATAGAGGGAGTTGAAGATACTTGTACAAATATATTTACTTTTCTGTTTCTCCCTTTTTTATTTCAGTTGGGCATAATGAACTTCGGGGTCACTCAATGTACATCCCAGGTCAATATTCCACTCTAGGTAGGATAGGTAGTGGGCACTCTGCCTTGCAGAGATCAGAGACAAGGGATTTCAGCTGTCAGACAGAAGAAATTAAAATAGTGCAGCCATCAGTGAGAAGAATTCGAGCACAGAAGGGACAAGGTATTGCTGCTCAGATATCCCTGCCCAACTCTTCTTCTGGGAACAGGTCTACAGCCAATGATGCTGCGGGAGTCCCATTTCTTTCGCAAGTTAATGGCGACCTCCGTTTCCATAGCCTGCCAAGATCTGGAGCAAGGGTGTCCTTACAGTCAATGGACAAACCTGACAGGGCTGTATATAAATCTGAAGAGACCTCTTGCAGCACCTTGCCACGGCAGATCAGCAAACTTCAAGTGGATGAAAGCGTGATCCATCTAAGGAGTACACCCGTGACAGGAACACTACAGAGGCCCAAGTCCCAGGAAGTAAGAAGCTTCCAAAGCGATAGAGTGACAAGCCCAGCCTGTGTGGTGTCCCCTCATGCAACTTACTCAACAAGTGTCATACCCAATGCAACACTACCCTCATCGACAGAGGTGATAACCATTCACACATCTCAAAGTTCAAGGAAGTCAAATAACAAGATAAACTCAACATCTACATATGCACCAGCCAGGCCCATCAGTACTGTATCCATGAGCAATGGAATTGGATTGAAAGAAGAACAAAATTCTTCTTTTACCCCTGCAACAACACCGCTTTGCTGTGATTCAGCTGCGTCCTTGAGTATAGGAAATAACACAGAGACAGGATCACAGTGCAGTACTTTGGATGGAAGAAACAGCTGCAGCATGAAGGATGCAAGAAGTGATTCAAGTTACTCGGAAAGCAGTTTCCATAGCAGGAGCACAATCCCTGCTGATCAGTGGATATATGACACACCTGAGAATGTCCTTCCTCATAAGTCTTTGACATCAAGTTGCTCCACGCCAATCAATCACATTTATAGTAGCTTAGAGAGAAGTTCTAGTAAAACTGACACCAGCTCCTTGTATTCCATGGACAATGACGGTTACTACACCTCCATGCATCTCGACTCTGGGCTTAAAGCCAGAAGCCAGTATGGAAGCAGTGGTATGGGGAACTCGAGACACAGTATGTATGAAAGTAGAGACCATCAAAGCCAGGATGACAGGTTGAGCCTAAACAGTGATAAGTCACTGTCACGTACCATTTCTTTGAAGAAGTCAAAGAAACCACCTCTGCCCCCTTCTAGGACCGACTCCTTAAGACGTAAGCCAGGTAAAAAGTCAAACTCCAATGGGCCAGTCTTGAACGAAACACTGATAGCCACCTTGCAGCAATCGCTGCAGCTCAATCTGAAGTGCAAGAGTGGATCGACCCCATCACAGAGCCCCTCCAGTGACTATGATGACCCCTGGGTTTTGCGCTCCCGCAGCCATAGCACAGTCAGTGCCAGCAGCAGCAGCAGCATTTCCACCTCTGGGCCAAACATCTACTCCATTTGCCCTGTCACCCCTTCTCAGAGTGATAGCAGCAGTATCAGATCAGAGTACGCGGATGCCTGGGGATATTACGTGGACTTCCCTGGGGTCCAAGACAATCAACTGAAGTCTGCAAGTGCTGGTGCAGTTCTTGGGGATTATGGCAATGGTGGCAGTCTCCCCAATGGGTCAAGGGCTTTCAACCCGCAACAAGCACCAGGCACATCTGTAAAGACAAAGATGACCACCTCTCCTGATAAGGTGCACAGAGTAACCTCGCCATCCAGCGGGTACTCAAGCCAATCCAATACCCCCACTGCTGGCACTCCAGTGCCAGTCTTCTTGAGGTCTATGTCGCCTGCAGGTGGGAAGTCCAAGCCAAAAGTGCCTGAAAGGAAGTCATCCTTGTTATCATCTGTGTCTGTCTCCTCCTCTTCTACATCCTTGTCATCAAATACTTCTGACACACCAAGGAATCATGCCAACCCCATGAATCCTCCCCCTCCACCACCTCCATTACCTCAACCTGGCATCCCTATGGCTCCTCCTCTCCTTCCTGGCTCTTCCATGGATCCCTCTTTTACCTGTGGCCCACCAAAGGCCCCTCCACCTCCCCCACCACCACTTCCCCCAAGCTCTTCCATGGTAACTCCATCTCCTGTCTTTACAGCAACTCAAATGTTTCCTCCCCCACCTGCACCACCACTCCCTCCAGTACTCCCACAAGTTCCTGCAATGACCTCTCCAACTGCACCCACCACCTCACCTCCACACCCCACTTCTCCTAGCTTCCCCCCTCCTCCACTACTCCCACAAGTTCCTGCAATGACCTCTCCAACTGCACCCATCACCTCACCTCCACACCCCAGTTCTCCCAGCTTCCCTCCTCCTCCACCGGAGGTCCTGTTGGATCCTTCCTTCACAGCTGATGTTACCCACAGTCTGCCTTCTCCACCTCTTTTTCATGTTCATATTCCTGTTACTCCCCCTCCCCCTCCCCCTCCAGCACCTCCTTTACCTGCTGTGGTTCCACCACCGGCTCCACCACTCACCCTGAAAGCCCTAAAAGATGCCATTAAACCTAAAAATCCTCCCAGTATCTGCAACAATCAGCATCCTGCTTCCAATGATAAGGGAAAGAGCCCTACATCTAATCAGCCTGAATCCAGCAAGACAATGATGCCACTCATAACACCTAAAGCCCTTCAGATGGTGCAGTTGAGGTCTGTCAGGAAGTCAGAAATACTAGAATTTGAAAAGACTATCCAAAATCCTCAGGTAAAACATGAACTTATTAATTCCCAAAATCCTTCTTCACCGGAAAAGCCCAAATTGCTGGAACGTCCGTCTTCATTGCAGACTAGTTCCAAGATAAATGATTTGAAGAAACCACCAACACCGGTTAAGAACTTCCAGTTAATTATTGCTAAGGATGCTCAGATCTCTGAGGCAGTATCAGGTCTAGCCACTAGCAATGGCATGTCTGAAAACCCATCAATGCCAAACAAGTTAGATGTCTTCTCAGGGATAACAGATGAGCTTCACCCTTGCCCTCACACAACCTCACCTCAGGAGAACGAAGCATCTCCAACCAAAGGGGGCACCACCACCCCTCCCAAAAAGAAACCCCTTGTCATTTCAAAGAAACCCAACCTAACCCTGATTGTGCCACCTGGGCAGACATTGTCAATCCAAGCAGAGAACCAAGACTTGACCAAGGCACATGCAACAAAGGTCCTAAGCCCTCAGAATGGGATTTCAATTACTACTGGAAACAGTGAGGAAGAGAATGGCCTACTCAAGGTGCTACAGAGTGGAGAGGAGACAGATTCTGGCAACACCACTCCTGTAGCCAAAACCCCTGACTCTCTTTCCAGTGAGAGTACTGCAGATGGAGTTTGGAAGGTTCAGACCTCACTTATCCAGCAGGAGGAACAGACCCTTTCAGACTACAAAAATATTTCAGATGTTGATGGAGACAGCAGCACATCAGGATCCATAAGTTCCAAAGAAGATGAAAATGGTACGTTATTGATATAATTAATACCTAATGTTAATGTACAGAAATTGTCTAAGAGATGAAAGCAGTTTAGGTACAAGCTACAAATAATTTAATCCACTTTCTTTTGTTTCTGTGTTAAGTTAACAAAAAAAGATGGATAAAGTATGCATACAATGTCATATTTTGTGAAGGTATCACAGCTACTGAACAGTTAGTTGTATCACAACCACCTATTCTATACAGAATCAATGCCTTAGAACAAGGGAGACTTGTCAAGTAATGCCTCTTTAAGAGAATGCTATGACAGACAAATTAGTGCTGCAAAGAAATCCACAATCCTACTGGGCAATTGTTTCTATTAAACTACTGAACAGTACCATGTTGAAGGGATGTGTGAAGGTTGAGCATTTCTTACCTTTGCTGCATGCTGGACTGAGCCATTCCACTGAGGCCACTGTACACTAGAAAAAGTTTTCTGTAATGCAATTTTATAGTTGCTATTTATTTTGCTTGTGTCATGACTGGTACTAAAAGTCATGTCTTTAAACAAAAGGGATTCACCAAGAATTGATTTTGCCTCTAGCTGAATGCATCCCTTATTGCAGCACATTTTTTCAGGTGCCCAGGCTAGCCTCTTCGGAAGGATGCGAATATTCAGTTGTCTGCCTGGACTGCATGTGTTGCTGCAGTTACCTGGGACTGTTATGAGAATTGAAGGGAGGGAATGGAATAAAAAATTGGGCAAACATATGGGAGAGTAAAATACTTGGGCCTTTGCCCTTAGTTTATCATTAGTGTGTTTGTTAGTTATATTTACAATACACAAGTCCTATTTTTCGCAGGTGAGGTTTTTGAAGCAAACCCAGCTAACCCATCGCCAGTATCAAGTACTTGTGGAGAAAGTTCTGAAGAGATGGTTACACCAACTAGACCCAGAACTACAGATGATCTGTTTGCAGCTATACACAGGTAACTTAGTTTGTCTTGCTACGTATTCCATCATGTTTTCCAGTCCTAACTGCATGTTTTGAATAACATTCTGTCTACTGTAGCAGCAGTACACCCTAAATAAGACAATATAAAGCCCAGCTACCCAACAAAACCCTGGTCCTTTTCCCTATTTGCATGTTATTCCAGTCACTAAAGTAAACTGCATTATAATTAGGGCTTCTGTTTTTTCGGGTTTTAGTAATTGTATTTTTCGGTGCTTATTTTTAGCTATTTTTGAGGTTTATGTAAATCGTTTTTTTGGGGGCTTTCGTTTTTGATATACTGTATGAAATCAGTGTTTTTGGTTACTTTCCAAAATGCTTGAGCGTTTTTTTGTGTGTGTGTGTCAAAATATGTACAACAATTCGACAGTACTTGCACACTTAAATTGTACCTTCTTTCCTTTGCTGTCTTCCACAACGAAATCCCTGTAGTCACAGGCACATTCTTCTGGGGTTTTTGTGTGTAGGCATTGTTGTACATTTCGCCACAATTCTGTTTTAAATCATCCATATCTTAACTGTAATACATCTTTAAATCCCGCTAACAAGCCTCCATCCTGATTATAATCTTGTTTTAAATCTCGCAAGCGGAGTCTCCAATAGAAATGTAGGAACGTGCTGTCACTCAGTACTTGGGGCGGGTTTAAAGTATTCAGAACTAATCAATGATAGACACAAGTCAGGAAGGCGGGACATTGCCCAGCAGCACTGGGAAATGTATTTATTATTATTTTAGTAGTATTTTTTATTTTTTTTAATGTGGAAACGTCAAAGTCAACGTGAATAGATGAACCATTTCCATAGTTTTTCTGGTGTTTATTGGCTATCCGCCGATAAAAAATTTTTTTGTATCGGGGGTGTTTTATCGGGTTTATTGGTTAAAACCGAAAATCGGAAGCCCTAATTATAATATCCTTAAGTGGTATTATTCAAATGATTGTGTGAAATGATGCATTTACACAAACTACAGTAAATATCATTAGAAGATACAAAAAACATAGTTGGTTTGTTTTGTTGGATATTCTAGTGTGGCAATTCTTAGTGGAGAATGGGTACTGTATGCACTGCATTTTTCCCCTGTACTCTCTTTTACTTCTCCCCATGATTCTGTTTTAAGTGTCATCTTTGTTCCAAATCTTTTTTCTTTGCTTGTTTTTATTCCTCTTCGGGGTTAACTGAAGCGGTGTGGGACACAGGCTGGAAGCTAATGCTTCATGGCAGGCGTGGCTTAGACTGGCAAGTAACCTTGTAATCAGCTGGTCATGTGATCCAATGTATGACTAGTGCAGGATTAGATGTCGCCCATAGCCACTCTAGAAAGGTGAATTATACCACCACTTCTCCCAAGATGAATTATACTGGTAATCCTGTCAAGAAGGCATAATCAATCAGTAGTAACCTAAAGTTGTGAAACCTTGGCACAAAGAAAATACACATTAAGTGTTTTCTGTTTTACTGTATCTGCACCCCCTTTGTGGAAAAAGTGAGGGACTGCAACATAATTATATAATATGAAATATTTATTGTAGCAGTTTTTTTTTTCAATAGTAATAACAATGTTAATATCTTGATAGTGTAATTCAGCTTTGAAGTATTAATTTATAGAAGTTTAAGAGAAAATCCTGATACATCACTGTGTTCTCCTAACCAGGCAGTACCAGTGATTTATTTTCCATGCTTTCAATTATTGGTATTTCTACAAATAATTACATGTCAATTAAAAGGGCTTAAAGCACTTTTTGGGTTCAAGATCATTTAACACATTGTGCTGCGTCAGATTGTGCTTTGTGGATGGCGTGGCCAAAAAGGGGCCGTATAAGAAATAAATTACAATCATTAATTAGTTTGTAAATAATAATTATTTATTTTAGAAAAAAAGGAGCAAATGGATTCTCTTCCAATAGGTGTCCATTATATACATGTTGATTCAAAACTGTAAATAACACAGTTTACCCCCTGATTTTGAATACATTATTAACTGCTGTTTCATGAGTATTTATTTTGTATTCATAATGTAGAAAACCAAACGACTCCTCAAAAATAATGAGGCTAACTGTTTTATTTCCAATTCCCAGATCCAAAAGGAGAGTTCTAGGGAGGAAGGACTCCGAGGAGGACCGTGCGCGGAACCACTCCCCGTCTCCCCCTGTCACACCCACTGGAGGGGTCCCCAGTCTGGCCTCGCCGCACCGTCAGACAGGCTCCATCCAGCGCAGCATACGCAAATCTGCCACCAGCAGTGACAACTTCAAGGCCCTACTTTTGAAGAAGGGCAGCCGCTCCGAGACCAGCTTCCGCATGTCTGCCACAGAGATGCTGAAAAACACAGCTCCCAAATTCCAGAGGACATGCTCCGAGTCCACTCTGGATCTTCTTGACAGCCACAGCGGCTCCCCCGGGAAAAACAAGCCAGCGCAGGATGAATGGGCCAAGAGCGAAGGGTTTCTACCCAGGAGTGCCTCCCTCTCAGGCACCAAGTACGGTCGCTCACGCACGCCTCCATCGGCTGCCAGCAGCAGGTACAATGCCCGTAACCGCATCCTCAGCAGCCCAATGACAGTTATTTGTGAGGGAGAGGGTGAACTGGCAGAGTCAATTCACTCTAAGTCCGCTTCCAGCTTGGGGAATGCGAACGGAATGTCCACAGGCAGGCTTCAAAGCAGCCAAAACTTAGTACATACTTTACCATTGCAAGAAGAGACTTCCAGTCCTAGTTCCCAAACAGACTGCTCAAAGAAATCTGAGAAAGTGTGTCCCTCTGAGAACTGCAATGGCACTTTATTGTAGGAACAAAGCAGTTAAGGGCTGGGGGACCCTTGAACGGACATTTCTGTGATAATCGTGGTAGGCAGGAGACTTCGAAGAGAAGCAACCCTGCTTAGTGCCGGGACTCTCCCTCACAAGACAAATAGGGTGCTTTGGAGTGTTGAAGCTCTGGGAGAAAAATAACTGTAAACTGAAAGCAGAGCCTGTGAAATGAACATTTCTTTTCTTTTTTTGTAGGTTAAGGATTGAAAATAAATAATGACTGCAATGTTTCTGTTTATTTTCATCGGTTATTTTGCAGGAAATGACAGAAGTAGATAGAAAGCTAGGCTGTAACTGAGCAGTAGGTGGTAAAAGGTGTAGGTTTTCAGGTAGTTTCTGCTGGGTTGAGCTGACATGAGTGGTGCTACAGTTTAAAGAAAGTAGCTGGGCTGGAACTAAAGGCAAGTAGTTTCTTCTACAATTTTGACAAAAGGAAAACATTGAATTACTTTATGTGAGAATGCACAAAGTGAAGGTAACAAGATTGTTTGCACCAGCCTTATTTAATTTTTTTTAAAGAAAATATTGGTTCCGAATAACACTCCACCATGGAAAATGTGGTGTATTTTTATAGCACATAAATCTTTTGATAACAATGAATATGGCTCATCAACACAGCCCTCAAGTTCAGTCTCACATCTTTTTGTAGCAATATCTAAAATGGAAAGGGTTAAAACATTGTTTTAAAAAAAAAAAAGACAGCTTGCCGAAACAGCATGAGGTGTTTTTATAAAAACAAGATGGCACTGCCAGAGTGAAAGTACATTGTAGGTTTTGAAAACCTTTATAGATATATTTTAGTTTGTAGATTTTGCACTACAATTACTTTTATTGTTTTGGAAGAACTTACTATTTGAGATACAGGATGACAAAACATAACTGACCACCCTGATATACTTGCTAACATTTGGTTACCAAAGATTACATTTTTTTCAAAGTTCACAATTAGTTAAAGGAGTCTAACCTATTTTATGTTAACAGTTTTTCTTTTGGCAAACCTTTTGAAAACAGCAAAAACTGACTTGTGTGCTCATTTGGTATTGTTTTTACTTTTTACGACTGACACAATTTAACTTTCCTGTGCAGTTTTATATTGTTTGTAAATATATAGAAACTGTAAAAGTACCTTTTGACTTCTTTATACTTTACAGAATGTATACATTTTTAGAACCTTTTTGAAAGAAAACCCCTTTGTAGACTATTTATTTTAGTACAGTGAAAACTGATTGTGACTTTTTCATTTGCGGTCGAACGTGTTGGTGTTCAGTAGTATTGTAAATTCAGAGGCCTTTACGAGAGCACCAAATGCTGTGATTACATGCTTCAAATAAAGCAAGGCTGCTGAATGGGTCTCTGTAATGTTTCTGTAATAAGCACTGTAGTTTTCTACACCTGTCACAGTGGTCACTCACTGATTTACCATTCTATTACAGACCTCTCAGGCCTCAACGAAATGAATTTCATGTATGACAACACACTATTTCTATCTTACAAGGTGTTCAGTGTAAAATAATAAGAATATACAGTATATCATTTATATTTTAGATGAAAACACTTGTGGACCATTTTACCTAGGCCAGAAGGGAATTGAAAAAAATCTACTGTATTTGTTTCATAAAGGTCCATCATGCACATATCATCTCTATAAACATGTACTGGAATGAATGGGTCAGAGAACCCATGCCATGAAAAAGCCATAATGGGATCATGTACTTTTTACCATGCTCTTGCAAAATTTGTAATTTAATGGATGTATTGCTTTCTGATGAAAAAGTACCGATATTCAATGAGCTTCTCATCTTACACTGGAGAGTATACATTACAGTTCTGGGAGGTGTTCACATATTAAGGGTTGCATGCTGAACAGCTTAAAATCAAAGAAAGAGGGAAACCATTGTGCAGTTTTCAACACAGCTGTCAGTGTTTACCTTGAACAACAAATCATCTTGATAGGTACGTTGATCTATTGCTCTGCTGCCATATTATGCAGCATCTATAAAATGTAACCGTATCTCCGTGAGGTGGATATCTTTTCTTTGCTCATTGTAAAACAGGTGGGTCAGAAGCTTTATTCGGTTAACTAGGCACAATGCTCATAAATAAATAACATAAAAGAAATACTGAAGCAGTGTATTAGAGGTAAAACGTTATTGTTACACAATGTTAAAAAAATACATGCAATTCCCTGTAACCCTGTATAACTCTTTCCATTTATGACACTGCCGGTATTCCAACCAACATTGTTGACCTAAACAGAATTCAGTTAGCAACTCCATACATCATGTTACTGCACCATCAGCTGATGCCTTTTGCCCAACTTTTTAAGCTAACAATCGGAGCTTCTAAAAATGCAACATCTGTGGGTTCCGTGTTTAATTTATTTTTTTTGCTGGAGACATGTCTGTTTGATATAATTTTGATATATACAGACAGCTTTATGAGCCTTCTGTGTTTCTGAATACCCACCGAATACTGTGAATTGTAGAACAAGAAATTAAAGAGAAAAATACCCCTAGAGTCTGCGAGAGCGGGGGCGGAAGATGACTCAACGTTGGACAACACGGTTAACGACTTAGGAACGGAAACGGATGAGTATGGAGAGTACTTCACAAAAGACTAGTTCAAGATCTGCAGTTAACAAAGACATGGAACTCCAGGTTTGTGTCTGCGGCTGGAGCAAGGCGACAACGGTCAGGGGTTTGAAGATTCATCAAGGGAGAATGAAATGCTTGAGGGAGAAGGGACAAGGGCCTCGCATTGATCAGTACTTCTTACGAAGTCAGTCAAGTCAGTCGAATGAAATCCAGCGACAGGAAGCAAACCACAGTTCGCAGGATATCAGCACCCCTGTCATAGATGTGAGGAGGACTTGCATGGACACAGTTAGTGATGAACCTAATGATCCTTGTGAACCCGGTCAGACAAACCAGCATAAGAGAGAAAAGAACCTCAACGGGCACAAGCCTGGAGTTAAATGGCCAAGAGCTTGTGAGAAAACTGCATGGGACACAGTAAACACAGATCTCTGCGTTGCATTGGAAAGATTAAGTGGAACAGTTGAAAAGAAGCTGGATAAATTTGGGGACATCATCTACGCATATGGAAGTGAGAGGTTTGGAGTTGAAAAAAGGAAGGAAAAAGTACAAACTATTCCTGGAAAGTCTAGACGGCAGCAGGAGATTGAACGCTTAGTTAGAGAAAGGAGACAGCTGAGGAACCAATGGAGAAGAGCAGAACAAAGTCAGAAGGAGGGACTCAATCTCTTACAAAGGGTCATAAAAGATAAGCTTGCAACATTGCGCAGAGCTGAGCGCCTACGGAAACGCTACAAAAAGAAGGAGCGTGCGAGAGCTAACTTTTATAAAGACCCATTCAAATTTGTAAAGAAGTTATTCACCAGTGAGAAGAATGGCACACTAAAAGCATCTAAGGTTGAGCTGGAGAGATATTTGGAGGAAACACATACAGATTCAAAAAGGCAGGAGCCTATGTCAATTCCGTCAGACATCCCACCTATCAATCCACCAGAATACCAAATGGAGGACTGTGCACCTAAGTGGAAAGAAATAGAGCAAGCTGTGAAAAAAGCAAGGGCTTCATCATCTCCAGGGCCTAATGGAGTTCCGTACAGAGTGTACAAGAGTGCTTCAGGAGTTCTACGAATTCTGTGGAAATTGATGAAAGTGGCATGGGAAAAACAGGTTGTACCAAGAGCATGGCGCCGAGCAGGTGGAGTCTTTATACCTAAAGAAAAAGATTCTACAAGCACCAGTCAGTTTCGTCCCATTTCCCTATTAAACGTAGAAGGCAAGATTTTCTTCAGCATTATTGCTCAGAGATTGTCAGCTTACCTATTAAAGAACCGCTTCATTGACACTTCAATACAAAAAGCGGGCATTCCAGGTTTCCCAGGTTGCTTAGAACACATCAATGTGATCTGGCAACAAATTCAATCAGCTAAAAAGGAGAGGAAGGAGCTCCATGTGACATTCCTGGATTTGGCTAATGCATATGGTTCAGTGCCACATGAACTACTTTGGGCAGCATTTGATTTTTTCAGTGTACCGATGACAATAACAAATTTAGTGAAAGCCTATTTTGGAGATTTGCAATTCAGTTTTTCAACTTCAGAATTCAGCACTACATGGCAATGCCTAGAGGTTGGAATAATGGCAGGATGCACCATTTCTCCACTGGCTTTTACCATGGCAATGGAAGTAATCATTAGGGCATCAAAATGGGTAGTAGGAGGAGAGCGCTTGGCTTCTGGAATGCGACTACCACCAATTCGAGCATACATGGATGACATGACAACCATGACTACAACAGTAGCCTGCACTAATCGATTATTGGGCAAATTAGCCAATAACATTGAATGGGCACGAATGCAATTCAAGCCCACTAAATCAAGGAGCATCTCTATAATTAAAGGCAAAGTAGTAGATAAAACATTCTTCATTAATGGTGAGGCAATACCAACAGTGTCTGAGAAGCCAGTGAAGAGTCTTGGGAGATGGTATGACGGGGATCTAAAGGACACAGTTCGTGTGGGAGAAGTTAGACAACAAGCAGTGGAAGGGTTGAAGAGCATAGACAGCTGCGCTCTACCAGGTAAACTAAAACTCTGGTGCTTTCAGTTTGGTCTACTGCCGAGGTTGCTGTGGCCACTGACTGTGTACGAGGTTTCTTTGACAACAGTAGAGAAGCTGGAAGCTTTAATCAGTTCATACATCAGGAAATGGTTGGGAGTTCCACGCTGCCTCAGCAGAGTGGGACTTTATGGTAAAGGAATACTGCAGCTACCAGTCTCTGCTCTAACCGAGGAGTTTAAGTGCGCCAAGGTCAGACTGGAAATGACATTAGTAGAGTCACGCGATAAATGCGTAAGGGAGGCAGCACCTGTGTTGAAAACTGGAAGAAAGTGGGCGGCAAAGAAAGCTGTGGAAGATGCAAAGGCTGCCCTTCGAATTGGTGATATCATGGGGCAAGTTCAGCATGGAAGAGGGGGTCTTGGTTTCAGTTCAACTCCTCCTACATGGCACAAGGCGGCCCCAGCTCAAAGAAGGAAGCTGGTAGTCAACGAGGTGCAAAAGCAGGAGGAGAGGATGAGGTGTATAAAGGCCATTTCCCAGGCCAAACAGGGAGAATGGATGAGATGGGAGAGTGTGGAACAACGCAAGATTGGCTGGCAAGACCTATGGTCAATGGAACAGAGCAGGATCAGTTTCCTCATCAGGTCAACATATGATGTTCTCCCATCACCACAGAACCTAAACCTCTGGGTTGGAGAGGATCCCTCATGTCCTTTGTGTTCATCACCTGCAACATTAAGGCACATTTTGACAGGATGTAAGGTGGCTCTTAGCCAAGGACGGTTTACTTGGCGCCATGACCAGGTGCTGCGATGTTTGGCCTTAGCATTGGAAGACAAGCGTAACATGACCAATAAGTTGCCACCTGTTCCATCAAAACATTACACACAAAAGACAACATTCCTCCGCCCAGGAGAGCAACCACCAAGAAAAGGTGTTAAAACCAATCCTCGCCCAGGACAACTGGAAGCTGCTAGAGACTGGAATATGCTGGCAGATGTTGGTCAACGGCTTATTTTTCCACCTGAGATTGCCACCACTAACCTTCGACCAGATATTGTCTTGTGGTCTGGATCAGCACGCCTTGTTCACCTGGTAGAGTTAACAGTGCCATGGGAGGACGCTGTAGATGAGGCGTATGAGAGGAAGAAACTGCGGTATGCTCAACTAGCCACTGAAGCGGAACAGCGAGGATGGAGAGTTCGGGTTTACCCAGTGGAAGTGGGTTGTCGAGGATTTGTGGCACACTCTACAACCCGGTTTCTCAGAGACGTCGGATTCAGTGGCCAAGAGTTGCGTCGCACAGTGAAGAACTTATCTGAAGCAGCAGAGAGGAGCAGCAACTGGCTGTGGTTGAGACGGAAAGATTCTGGCTGGGGACAGGTAAGTAAGCTGGGCTGAGTTGAGTGGGGGACGGAGGGGGGTGATGCTGGGACGCCAGAATCACCGTCGAGCCCTCTTGAGGTGTCGTGGGCTAGTCGACGAAACACTGAGGATGGAAGGTGCCCACTTGAAAACCCCAGAGATGTACCCTACTTAGCTCAATCCAGACGGTTGTCATGCTGATGCGCTGGGGAGGCCGCACTTTGGTTGATCCCCGGAGCCAGCATCGCAGCCGTTGTGTGTGCTGATGCGCCAGGGAGGCAAAATAAGCTGATCCCTGGAGCCAGCATTACACTTCAGCCATTAACACCAGACAGAAGGATACCTACATCATCATATGGAAGGAAACGTAAATGGATGGAGATGCATATGGATCACATTAGTTTACTGTAAAGCTACGTCTTAGTTGGTGCTTATCTTGGCGAGAGCCGAGTTCAAATCAGCATGAAGTTTTAACATCTACTCTCGTGTAATGGAAATCGTCAGCATACTTCATTATAACAACAGAAATAATAAAGACAATAATATTCTGGCAGTAAGGCAGTAATCGTCTATCTAAAGTCTTTTATATTCAATAATTATAAATTGCTGAGGATCTTTTAGCCAACCAGAGTGCACGTTTCTCCTGCTTAATTCCACAACACATCAGAGAAACACAATTCAACTGTACCATATACCTCATTATTGGTACGGTTGCAAAGTCAAATAAAAACGGTGACATCTCAACTGGCCACCTACCGGTTTACAGTATATTCTTTATTAACCTTTTCCTTCTTTTCAATAAAAATGACAATGAACTAAATAAAGTTTGGTCATGAATGGAAAACAAATATAGCTTATTTTTTAACTTGTATACGAATAATAAAGACTGTGAGAGCCTGCATATGGGTTATATTAATGCAGCTGCTTCAACCGATATTTGCCGTCCCATAACTCTATATGCTAACAGGTTTACATGCTTTACCTGACCATAACCCGCATGAAAACATACGTTAGACAACATTAAAGTCAGAAAAACATCCCTTTTTGATGGTGACAAACAAGTACTGCAAAAGTACACACACACACACACACGGCCCCTCATTAACACCCTTGTGGGGGTTACTGCATGAACATCATGTTCTGATATGCAGGTACAGGATATGGGGGAAAAAAGACCAAAATTTAAAATGAACTCCAGCTCTACTCTTGTGATAATTTCTAAATCATACCAAAGGACTGTAATACATTTATAAATGCCATTACTTATTGCAACAAATGTTAATAAATCTTTCACAGAGTTTTTTTTTCTGAGAAATTTTAATTAGTCCACTAATATATATATAAAAAAAAATAGTTCACTTAATTATGATCCCCTCAAGAACTTGTGGGCCATTCCATACAAATGGTACATTTCTGGTGTCCATCCTTATACACAAGGGGAAAAAAAAATTCTAAATAAATTGATACTATGAAGTCATTAACACATTAAGTAATGGCCAATTATAAAACTTTTCTTAAAAATGAGTGACAATTATGGCTATAGAAAATGACACAGATTAACAGGCTATCTTACCTAAGGTAATAAATATTAGGTACTCTTGAAAACCATAGGATAGCGTACATTTCAGGTATGTGGTTTTAAGGTACACAAAAATATAAAATGTGCAAAACCTCTATGACAGTTCGCTTATAGTACATGCAGGCTGTTACACCACTATAAAGGATTTAAAAAAAAAGTTTAAATGCATGAGACATGGACTCAATTACATTTTGATATCTATCTATATTCATGTGTTCAATAGTACTTTTTTTTCAGAATACCAGAAAATTCTAAGTTAGATTAATATAGTAACTGTGAATTGTTTGGTGGAGTTACTTGATGTCCTTCAGTGACTTATCATAAGAAATGTCTTCCCACACGCTTCTAACTGTGTTTTAAATATTATATACTAACTGAGTTCTTACATGTTTGAATACAGATTATACCTGGCATATACATACTACTTGTATGTGTTATTGTAACATACCTGACAAACACAGTAAGATCAGGTCTTCACAGGATCAGCCTGACGTTCTTCAGGTATTTTGAATGAGGTGTGTACATCTGGTGGCTTTTGCAATTCAAGCAATGCTCACGTTTCATTTTTACTCAGAGATGAATTATACTGTTATTTTCTTCTGATATAGGTTAATATTCCAAAGATTTAACTCAGCTTCACGGAACTGGTAAATCTGCTGTCGTCGAGTTCGCAAGAACTATGGAGTAGACAGGGAGATAAATAAGCAGTCTGCATCCTGCCAGCACTGAGACATGCCAAACCAAAATAAACTGTGTTTAAAATAACTGACATAGTTTTTGATCTTTTATCAATAAGAAATTACTTATTTGGTGGATCAATCAATAGATTTTTTATTTAAGTAAGCTTGAAACTTAAATACGGTAGAAAAAACTGGTTTAGTGTATATTGATCTAAAGTTATACTATGTTTTTTTTAAAAAAAGGTAATTGTTTTAGAAAACAAAACAAAAAACTGGCAAAAAAGCCGTATTTTGCAAAAAATTGTTAGTTGTTTTTAAAATTCAAACTACCACTTGTGAATCCAAACTCATGTACAACTTATAAACTTAAAATAATAATACTACTTGTTTTTTTAAACATTACATTTAAGGTAGTAATGCACTGTAGACGAAATGAACAGACAAATAACCCTCTAGAGCTTTAATAATTGTATTTATTTTTTTACATTCCCGTAGCCTTCTACAACCACAGTGACAGCACACGGTACAGATGATCAATGAAGCTGTTGCACGGTCATCTTTGTTTTCCAGAATTGCCGAATTGAGTTAATTAGCTCTACACGTGTTTGATTAATTTAATGCATCAGGATTTGCATGCTGGATAGATGTTTTAGAGTTAGTTTGGTTAAAAACATTTTGCTTGTGTTCATTTGTGCTGCTGGGGTATTTTGCATGTGGTTATGAAACAGCAGCTACATTACCACTCTTTTACCTTAGTAAGGTTATTCAAAATACAATTGACCTTTTAGTATTACTGTACGTTTGGCACATTTTAACTACATTGATGATTTTATTTAGACAAACAAACAGGATTTTATTGTGCTAAGTATATGTGTTCTGTGTGAAATGTTGTTGCTATTTTGTTCAACGTATTAGTGAACAACCCTTTTTTTTATCTAAAAATAACGAAAATTACTTATATTGTAACACGCATTATTATGCTAAAGCCTTTCAAGATACATTTCTTTCCGTAATAGTAAGCAAATTAGGTTGAGTTCACTGATTTTGAACTGGTGCAAATATGTGCGAGTATGCAATGGTTTTTAAATTGATTTTGCCTCAGTTGCACAAAATTAAATACCACAACATTTCATGTGGTTAAGGTATCTGAAAAAGTGAAAAACACTAAGGCTGCCATCAGTAAAATTGTAAATAAATGGTTAAATGCATTATTTTGTTTTGTGGTATCCATTACTGTACACCCAACCCAATTGAGCATAGGTGAAAGGCCTCGGTGTGGTCAATAACAAAACCTGCTTATAAATAGGCCAATGAATCGTGAATTCACTGAAATGGAGAGACAAACCACAAGGCCTTTAATAGTGAACATCAGTGGGGCAAGTATGACCTCATTATTGTGCATCTCAGTTTTGTATTTTTAATTGAAATGTTATTTTCTTTTTACCTGCAGATTGATAATCATCTGTAAAATTAATCTGATTAAATCAAACTGTCTGGACTCGACCCGACCATGGCATGTCAAAGACTCGACTTGACTCGAGTCTTTAGTCCCTTGTGACTTGACTCGAGTACCAATTTTTGTGACTCGATTACAACACTGGCCTTTACTGAATGCAGCCACCACTGAATTATTTTAATAAAATGTGTATCTGGCCCCATCTAGTGGGATACTACTGCAACTTGCATTTTAACACAGAAATTATTTAGTTACTGTACTGGTTTGTTTTTTGGAAAACAAGGCTTATTTAACATCCTGGTATTGTTTCCTAAGAACAAAGGTGAGATAGCAGGGTAAATACATATTTATGAATGCTACAATCCTTCATTTGTTAAAAGAACAATCTATTTAAAGCCTTCCTTAAACCTGACTTTAAATGTATGACCCTGCCCTCTACATCATAAATGTAAATTTCAAAAATGCAACATGATTATAATAGTTAAGCAAATCATAATGAATTGTGGCACCATAACTCAGTCAAGATGGGGTTTCTATTGCACCATATTTGTGCCATTGGTTTATGAAAGAATTCAACACAATGTTATGAAAACAAAGAAACTATGAAACATGCCTTTCTGATATATTCTAGTTATTTCTTGTTTTCATATAAAGGTAAAAAAAAAAAAAAAAAAAAAAATTGCTATTGGACCAAAATTTAGGAAATCAGTGACAAACTTAGAACTGAATGGTTTCGTAGTGTTCTTTGACAACATCTAGAACTATCCTGAACCTCGCCACCAACACACACGTACACGTTTGCTGGAACCACCTACCCGATAATGATGACAGTAAAAGTACTTATACAGATATCAATTTTGTGTGACAAAATAAATCTACCTGCTACAGTTGAGCCAGTAAAAAATGATGCAATGACCATCTGCATTTTGTCTGCCAATGCCTGTATTTATTTTGAATTGTAACCACAAGCAGGAAAAGTTATATAGTATAATGAAACAGTCTCAACAACATCATAGCATTGCATTTGTTAAGTTGTTGTTATAAAACCTACAGCAGGTGTGCAAAAGCCTTAGACATGTTGCATTTTTCTACTCTGATGCATTATGAGCATCAACAATTTACTCAACAGCTTTGACTTGCATAAAGAAGGAAAAACATTGAGTGAAATAGCTCGCATCACTCGATTTTCAAGGTGTGGTATCCAAAGCATAATCAACAAGTACAGAGAAACATCATCTGTAATTGACAAACCCAGGACTGGAAGACCCAGAAAAGCTGTCGAACAAGGATGAGCAATAATGAAGATAATATCCTTACGGAATAGAAAGAAGACAGGCGTTGAATTGACAACAGAACTGGCAGAAAACACAGGTGTCGTCCGTCAAATTAACAGTACGAAGGTCACTCTTGAAATCAGGACTTAAAGGATGTGTTGCATTAAGAATACCTCTGTCAAGAAAGGGGAACAAGATTAAAAGACTAAAATATGCACAAGAACACAGAAATTGGACTACAGAACAATGGTCAAATAGTAAAATTGATGATAGTAAAATGGTGGATCATGGAGTGATGTGATCAGATGCCGAAATCAAGGTACATTGCTATCGGAAGCGATGAAATCGGTCAAGGAGAACTTCAGCGATCAAAACAAAGCGCACACATTATGATAAAATGTACCTTGTGTTTAAGAAACAAAGCCATAACGTTCATGCTAAGAAGCGCTATGTCTTCCGTGGGCACAGCCTCCATATTTGCAGGATTATAAACATAAAATGCAGTGCATGGTGGGATAATGTCATATTAATTCCCACAGTCCATTGTGCTGCTAGGAACTGTAACTAAACTATTTTAATAGTGTTTGTACGCATTAAGACTAAACATGAAAACGGTAGTTTTCATGTTTATTGACCCTTTGAGCAGTTCTCGAGATCAGTTATGTAGTGTGGACAGGGCCTTAGAAAAACTGCACTTTCAATGGCAATGTTCTCAAAATCTATAAAATCTTTTTTTTTTTAATTAATGCATTTTTGGTTTTATTAAAATAAATGTTACATGAAACTATTTTCTCTTAGCTCAGTTTTTTACTTTTTTCCATTTATTATTACTTATTTGTTAGCAGACTTTAATTTAGTAAGTTAACCCATTTTATAAGCGCAGTAAGGCACTTCAAGCTGTGTGATACATTCTAATACCACCACGCCTTGTGGTGTTTGTTCCAGATGTCAGATCATTTATTTGATTTGTGTTTTGTTAACTGTAGATATGAACACACAAACAAGACACACAACAAAAGTATTCTAATGTATAAAATAGCTGTATTTGTATTTCTTTATTTATTTATTTTTACACAATAGGGAAAACAACTTTTGTAAAATTACATGTATCTTCAGTTTCAGTGTTGTTGCCCATTGTTACATCCAAGGTATCCATCTGTCTCTAAAATATGTATACTGCTCAGTGTGAGACCTTAAATTGTAAAATGAAAACAGAGTAAGAGTTCAGAAGATCTGTTTACACCTTGTGATTAAGCCACACTGTTAAGTAATGTTCTTAGAAAAAATTGTTGAAATTGATTACTGAAATGTCCTTCTTTGGTATAAATGAGTACCTATTTTTGTTAAAGCTTGAAAATTACATGTTGAACCCAGCCATTTGATGTTTACATACCAGTATCCCAAACTTCACATTTTAGAAACAAAAAAAACCACTTTTTATTATTTACTTCTAGCAAATGCTTTTGTGAATGTGGCATTCTTTGAATACATTTTTTTAAAATAGGAAACATAATAATGTATCTGTCTCACTGATAATCCTTTTTATGCATTATGCTACTCTTTATCCTACTTAATTACTGTGCTAGTTTTTCATTTTGAGACCAGACAACTTGCACATCTGGCAGTACTGTGAAACTTCTAATTCAAAGTAACTCTTAAGTTAAATAACTCATTATCACACAGAAAAATGGAACACTGATTTTATGAAATGCATTGCTTACACTAAAAGTTACTTGGATTTGGTCAACTTTTTCCTAGGCTGTCCCCTTTGAACTTGACGTGCACGGGTTCCAAATCCTAACGACTGCAGTGACTCAGTCATGTACCTCTGGGTAGGAGAAACGCAAAGCATCACTAGTAATTTTGCATCACCCCCTGTTGACAGAAAAGAAGATGTGAAAGACATTATCAAATTCAATTCTATCTAGTTTCTCTCTGATTGTATAATACCTGCATTGTCTGATCCAATGGTAATGCACAACCACGATATACTCTATAACGCAACATTATTTACCTATTGAATCCTGCAGTAAGTGGGTGAGCTTGCTGTTTCGATAGGGGATGTGAGGTCGTTGTTCTGCCAGTGCCCCAAGTACATCTGACAACGCTGATAAGCTGCGATTGATAAAAGAGGTTTCCCTAAGGGCCACACCAGTCACTCCAGACATTCCTACAAAATGAAAGTCTCATTATAGAAAGCATCTTAAGTTTTTCTATTTTAAGCGCATCACTATAGTTATGCTTTGAAGTGTCCATTTCTGAATAAGCAGTGTACAGAGAGAATGGCAGGGAAGGTCTCCAGTTCAAGTTTCAATAAAAGAGTCAATGATGAGTATTAAGTGATTTGGTCTCGAGGTACCATTACAGCATTATGAATGTGTCAATTTACTTCTCGGTTTGAATGAACTTACCGACACATTCGCTGCCTGCTAGATCAACTAGCTGTAGTTTAGTTTTTACTGGCTTGTGGAGCACTGGCAGCTCTGTCAGGCTGGGCCTGGGCGAGGGAGACCGGGAGCGAATCATTGTTTGTTCATCTGTAACCCTGAGTTTTGGAGGCTGCCTGCGACTCCTGTGGCTCAGCGATTCTTGACGCACACTTTGCAGGGAGAAAGCTGAACAGAAGACATACACAACAATGATAAACATCTAGCAATTTAGTTTTTTTGGAAGCAGTTGGGCATTTGCAAAAAATTTAATGTTCATAGATGGAGGATTAAGTGTAACAGAGAGGTAAATGTTATGGCAGTAGTTCAAAACATTAGAACAAACACTAAATACATTCAGAATACAATACATAATGGAATGCAGCTCCTGAGTTTAACTGTGCTTTGCACAAATAACCTAAGCATGCAGTTCTTACCTAGACCCTCAGCTGAAGCACACTGTGTCGTAACAGTGATGGTAACTACCAGATGAGAGCGAGAGGAGTCAGCGTGGACCAGTGTTGGGTGTTTTGCTCGAAGTTGCAATCCATGGTTAAAAACATGCATGATCTCTGCAGCATTTTCCACACTTCTGTAAAATACAATACTGAATAAATAACATAACTACAAAATAATATGCTTCACAGTTGGACCAAGGCTCCTGTTTTAATCTTCACTCAACCCACCTTGTATATATACTGCAGGTTTTTAAATTAAGCCCTTTTGCCCTGCCACCACATTATAGAGCAACATAAAGTCTGGAAAACTAAACATCTATCTAACAACGAACAAGACCATTGTAATGTCAAGGAGTGGTAAGGGAATACTGGCAATATTTTAACTAAACTGCTTTTAGAGACAGTTCTGACCCTCAAATGCAAACACAGTATTTTGTAAATGTCAATTATAGACCACTCACTCATGTGTCAAAGACGGCACATCGCTATTTCCTGTACTGGTTGTGATGACATCGCGCTTCATGATCAACATTGACCCATCACCATCTTTTGCCAGGAGATCAAAGATTTCATTGTTATACACTTCCACCACAGACACTTCGATGGAATGGCTCCCAGGCGATTTCTTAGATATCAGACTGCAACAATGAATTCATAAACAATAATTAATGACACTTTCTCACAACCATGTTTAGTTTTATAAGCAGATTTAAAAGCCCAATGGAACCCTGTAGAGCAACAGCTTTTACATGAACATGCCAACAAATGACAAATAATGCAAGAGTCAGAAGTCATTTATCGTGTCCCAGCAGTAGGTAACAAAATATGAGCAATTTATACAAACATGCCTATCATAATTAATTACATACACAATAGCAATAGGATAGACTAAACTCTAGGTCCAAAATTCTCTTTACTCATTTTCAATATTATCGCCCCAAGTAGGATACCAATAAAAACAAATGCAGATTTTTACTAAATGTTTATAACTGGGGTGAAAAAATTAAGTTTTGTTTGTTTAAAAATCTGTTTTTTCATATTACCTGAATAGCTCCCTTGTAGCTTTAGGGATAACTCCTTCTTCTGGTAACTCTCCAGTGCGGAAGCCATTTTCAGAGTGTGGCCCAATCATTGTGTGTGTCTTTCCACTTCCCGTCTGTCCATAAGCCATTATACAAACATTATACCTGAAATGCATTATTATAAGCTTGTACTGCTACACAGAATATGTTTTGCTTCAATGTTAAGTTTCTAAGTGATAATTCTGCAACCCCATTGTAAACTCCTAGACTTGCACTACCGTAGTCATGTGCCGATCACTCCTTAGTAACCAGCATTTCTTCCGCGACTAGGGATTTCAGCTCTAGGCCATTTACACTGAATTTAGATTAGATAGCATGGTAGCCAGATATATTAGTGTTATACAATAACCATTCACAGCTCTCAGTGTTTTTATGGAGGTCAGCTGTTCTGTTACTACTAGAGATGCTATAATTATGATTAAGGTTCCTACAAGAAGACTTTTACCTATTTTATCAGCTAAAAGCTAAAATAAAATAAAAAATACTTAGTGAATGCACAGACTTGCCTTACAAAAC
The DNA here is from genome assembly GCF_902713425.1 of Acipenser ruthenus. Lineage (NCBI taxonomy): Eukaryota > Metazoa > Chordata > Actinopteri > Acipenseriformes > Acipenseridae > Acipenser > Acipenser ruthenus. Next base: position 23,219,572 of record NC_081194.1, read on the forward strand.
ATTAGAATACAAAAGTTTATTATTACAATTTATTCAGATGAACAGCAATTGCTGTCATTAATTGTTCTGCAAAATACACATTTTGAAACACACATGAATATATTGGTTAATTCTTCCTCCTTCTTCTGAGCAACTTACCCATCCAGGAGGGAGGTAAGTAGAGGTCGAACTTCTTCAAACACTGTTTGCTGAGAATCATCAGGGCTATACGCTCTGTGAAGCACACCGTTAATACTAATTAATGAAAGTATGAAACTGCCACATGACCAATCGCTGCAGCCGTCTAAAGATAAATGCCAGCAAATCAAATGCATTTGAATCTGGATGCAATATAAGCTCTAATTTTCTATATTACCTTTCAAATTCAAACATTTTGTTCACAGTTGGATAACCTGATCTGGAGCACTTAACAAGGATGGTGTCCTGAAAGAAAGCAAAATAACTCATTTTAGTTTCTATAGGGACACACAAACAAATAGTTTAAGATTAATTATGTACACATTTTACATTAACAAAGAGGCATATTTATATAAAGAATGAATATTGGTACTGAAAATATATATATATATTTTAAACATAATTAAATAGAGCCCATAGTTGTAGCACATCACATGTAATTACAGTGTAATATTCTTACATCATTAACTGCATGAACCACTTTCTCTGAAGCTGTCGCAGACCTGAAAAACAACAAAACAAACAAACAAAAAAAAAACATTACTTATTGAAATTATAGAATAGTTGAAGTCCCAAGTAAGGTCCAAGCAATCACATATGATGGGATGGGTCAAAGCTATACACACAAACTTTTTACACTTTCTTATTCAAGATCTTTTAACCATTGCTAATTTGACTGTGGCCACAAAATGGGGCTACTGGACAGCGTTTTAATCAGATTAAAAACAAATGGTCAAACTCAGATTAAACTACGAATCTTCTACATGGTCCTGGATAAATTTAGCAGTCGCTTAGTGTGAATTACTTCTTATAATACAAATTCACTTAATACAAATTTCCTGTTTGTGCGAAGAATTTTGGACCCCCCCACACTGAAATACCACTGCTTCAGATTACTATTAGTGCTTAATTAGTTCCACCTGTAGAACTCCTCTTTTTTTCCCTATGGCCACTCTTCCTTAAATGCTTTTACTTGCTAGAACCAAATTCATTGTATTTATCTTGCTCTTAATTGTATTAATACTTGTACTGTGATTCTTGAAATGTATTTTTGTTTACGACTGTAAGTCGCCCTGGACAAGGGCGTCTGCTAAGAAATAAATAATAATAATAACAGTAACAACATTTTATTTAGAGTTGGTGTTGAACTTAAACCCGTTCATGGCCCCGCAGCAACATGAACCTACTAACTTCCATATTTAAAAGCAAGAAAATAACATAACCGTCTAGTTCTCTCTTGCCTTATTTTCAATGCATATCATTTAATCAATAGAGACTAAAAACAGACTAAACTAACAACTACCTAGCCTATATACAACTACCCAGCATATTGTGTTGCAGTCACACCACTGCTAACGTTAGCTGTTGTAAATAGTGCAGTGCAGACTATGGGACAAATGTTCGCGTATGGTGCGTTTCATTGTGTGTTTTTTTTTTTTGGTTTGTTTTTAAATCAATGTCGGACTTCTGGTGTCTTCTGAATGTCTTTTTTATTAGATTTAAACTGTTTAAAGGCAAAACAATAACAAAACAGAGAAAAACAATGTGTACACACTGAGCTAAAAAAGTAGAGGAGCAAAATATATAGCTTGCCTTCCCTTTTCCCTATGGGTTGGGCGTCTATGGTCTCAATCAAGTTACAGTTAAACAGGAGAAAAAAAAAAACAACTCTAAAAAGGTCAAGCACTGTATGTCCAAAAACATTTTACAGTTTTCCCACAATAAAACATATATTACACCCCCCCCCCCCTCGATTTTTTTGGCACTTATACACTAATCATAGGGAGTGACCATTTTAATGAAATTCCGTACAGACAGAAAACTTTCTTCACACATGCATACACACATTATTTTTTGAAGTTTTGAAGCTAGATCTACAAATATTCTGTTACCTGGACAGCAAATCTGTGTCATTGTTTCCAACATCAATAGATAAGAATGGACGCACCCGGCAATGAACTCTGATGTTCCCTCTAAACTCCTGTTAAAACAGGAGTTATGATTGGGCCTTCAGAATTTCAAGCACAAAAAGCATAAATGTGCAATGACATTCTAAAGATATAACTATCGAGTCCATATATGCAATGTCTTAGCTGAAATTTGTAGTATAGCCACACTTTCTCCACAGTTGCTGGAGTGATGCAGTACCTCGTTTTTAATATGCAAATATTAAACTCTAAAATGCATAGCATCAATAATGAATTATAGACAGACAGATAGAATTTATTTACAACTAGAGTGTTATGGAGGATTTTTCTCTTCTGTCTCTCATCCTTGTATTTGTTCTTTTCCTCTTGTAAAGATCTTTCCAGATCAAGAACTTGTGCCTGGAGTTCTGTGGCGAAATAAATATGACATTTGCTGTAGATAAAATACTACCAGATTTAAAATGCTATCAAGTACAATAGTATAACTTACACTGCCAGACAGATATAATATGTGCAAAACAACAGAGCTTCCTTGAGTTTACTGGGCTTCCTACAATCCATGCTCAAACCATTTTAAAAGGCAATATTCATCCATAATCACTTTTAAACCACTTTCACCATCTTGCATGCTTTTTCACTACTGCAACCCTTAGTACAGACAGTTACTATTTTGCATCTTCCACAAGAGGAGTCAAGATTGGCATTGCAGGCTTGCCTATCACTACAGTATGTGTACACTCTGCAGTATGCCTATCAACAGCTATTGTACATCCCCCACCTAAGCAACCTGTTTTCTGTGTTTATTACTGTAAACTGTTCATTGGAACCTGAATGCATTACAAACTAGCCACACCAACTGTATGTTACACAGAACAATCTGTAAAAGACCTTGTCCTTACTGTTCACATCCACACTGCAGTCTTGTATCTTGCAGCTGGCTGCTATGACTTTGTTAAGGAAGTTTTTGCTCTGCTGCTCAAGTTCTTTTGAGAAACCAGCGTATATCGAAGAGAGATCTCTCAAGTTTTGTTTTAATACCTGTAAAGAAAAAAACAAATGTACAAGACTGAGATTACCTAAAATAGCAATGCATACTATTTTCTACTTATTACATAAATACATTTTAAAAAGAGAACTCTTCTGAAATGAATACATTTTCAACACACTACAAAAAACCCCCCTGCTTTTTCTATTATGTTAATAAAGGAATGAAAAGAAAGCAAAACTAGTGGAACCTAACTGTTTCATCAGAAACTACTGCCAACTTGTGCCAAGAAACTACTGCCAAGATATAGGAGACATATACACAGAATGGTCATTCTTAAATGATAATCTTTTTACCAACAGGATCAAATGAAACACCCAGATAGGTTTTGTGAGCTGTTTGCTATTGACTGTACTGAAAAATGAAAACAAATCTTAATGCACTTGGCTGAAGTGAAGTTTCCAGTTTATTGAATGAAACAAAATCAACTCAATGAACATAGCAGCTTTGGTTTTTGTCCTTTTGTCACCAGGTCACATACCCTGACATACAACTAACTACGCTGCTGCATGATATATTCAAGTGCATGTTTAGAGTGAGGCCTGCTGGTAATGTTACTGGGAATTACAACACTTGGCATATTTTCTCATACCTGAACTTCCTTGAAGAGCCCATTTAAAAAAAGGTTTGTATTTTTGTTGTGGTTCAGTTGAACCTGATATAGGCTGCTAATGTAAGCCTCCTCTTCATTATTTCTTCCAAGTTTCCCATAACACTGTTAGATAACAAAAGCAATTTTTTATTTTTTTTTATTTTGCAAGTTCTGTGCAATAATGACAAATTAATAATTTAAGTGTTCAAATTTAAACAACTTCACCCTTAGTGACTGTTTATCCTTCTGTTATACTACTTCACAAGTAGTGCTGGGAGGAGCATGTTTTTTTTCATGTTATAATTATTTTAAACAAATATTCTGAAATTCTTTCATTTTGAATTAACTGGAGAACAAAAGTACAATGTATACCACATTACAGTAAACCAGATCTCTCAGGAGTAAAATAAACCAGGTGCGCCACCTTCAAATCTATTAAAAAACAGAATGTTGTGTAATTTTATTTGATGCCATTCATTGGTTTCTGGATAACTTTTTAATACAGTAATTAAAAAATGATATGCGAATTCAGTTTCCATCAGCTTTCGTTCCATAGACACAAAAGACCGTTACTTGGTTTTTATTTTTCAATTCGTTAATTCTACGGATGTTTTGTCCTGCCGGTACAAACGTTTCCTCCCTAGAATATTTATTTACAGTTTTTTTTGTTTGTTTGTTTGTTATACAGATATAAAAAATAATACGCATATATAGCTGTAAGTGTCAGACAATAAATCATTTTAATACTTAACCTACTTCGGCCAGTTTCAGGTGAAGCAATGCATTTTCAGTCTCCAGTTGAATAATTCGTTCTTCTTTTCCCTGAGAAACAAATGCAATTCAGACCCAGAGGTCATACATTACTGATTTAAAATATAACCACTTGTGCGATTCATTATAATGACAGTTTTCAAAGCCCATGAAACTTACGCGGAGTTTGTGCTCCAGCAAGTTAACTCTTTGAGTAAAAATTTGATTAGGGTTTATAAACAGCGGCATATTTTAAACAAAATGGAAAACTACAAATAAATACAGAGCCCTGATTTCAAAGCATACATCCGAATTAATCCCGTTTTGTTTGCAAAATCTGGCGTCAGCGCTATTATTACACTAGCACGTCAGAAGTAACGTACAATCTGATTGGTTTAACCTTCTCCACAATGACACGGTCGCTACATTTAAATCTTGCCGAATTGAAATAAACAGAATGTATTTATTCATTCCAAAGGAAATGAATGAGTCGATTGTGAACACGGTGTTTTAAATGCACGAAATGCTGGATGTTAAAGTAATCCCGTTTGCAGTTATACCCTGTTGAGGCTGTATTAACCTGGCAAAGAACTGGTACCTACAGCTTTGTCCTACGGGGATACAGCAATATTATCCTGCACAGCAGCACGTTCCTCCAGGGATCGAACAGGGTTTTGGGGTTGTTCCCTGCACAGTAATTCAGCAGATTACCTGCAGGTATACCAATCAGATTGTAAGGAAATGTGCACCATTTTGTTAAAAGGAACATTCTATTCTTAAAACATAAACTGTTTTAATGAAATAGCTGAATAAATAAGCTAAGATAAATACAGGAAATGTAGTGTTAATTTATTATGTATTGTTTAATCAATTGTACATGAAATTACAGTATTGAGGTAACAATGGATTATTATAAACCAAATGTATTTCTTGTTGCAGATATGAAGGGTCCATTGAATACTGCTGAAGCGAAATTATACCATTAAATAACACTGTTATTTTGTGTTTATATTGTTAATGTCCTGTTCCATTACCCACCAAAGCACTGGTCCTGAATTATTTTGAATGGAATTCATGGTAACATCAACACTAGGATATTCTTCAGGTGTAGCTGTTTCTCTAGTAGACAAACATTTCAACTAGATTTCATAGCATGACACTGGCACCATGAATGTTTACCACCAATTTACAACTATCAAACTGGAGACTACAACTATCAAACTGGAGCCGAGGGTGCTTAATACAGCTACAGATAATACAGATAAACCTTAATAGTGAAAATCCTGTAAATTGTACTTCTTTTTTATTTTGAAAATGTTCACACAGCAGGAAAACCCCATTAAGTTGGCACAGCCTTCTTGTTTTCAAGCTGGTATCCAAGCCAATCCTGAGAAATTCCGGCAAGTGCTCTTGATAAACTTATGGGAATGGTCTGTATAATGCAGAGGTATTATGTCAATGCAAAAACACATTAACACAAAAACACTGATGAAACTACTCAGACAAGCATATCAGGCAACAGTTAAATTAAAAATAAGGGACATAACTCTTCTAATACATAATACAAAGACAGTTTATTAAAAATAGGTTGCAAGTGAAATACAGTAGAAATGACAAACTACAGCAGTTTCAATGCTTTCTATTATAAACACACATTAGAGAAAGCACTCGAGAACACATACTACAACAGATCCTGAAAGTCCTACAAAATCCAGACACAAACACTCAACTTGTCCTCTTAAATCTTGTTAATTTTTACTAAAACTTGAAATACTTATGCAGTACATGGATGAATGTATTACAGGAATAGGTTTTTATTTTGAGCAAGATAGGATCTGCTGTTTTTTTTTTTTTTTTTTTTTTTTTTCTCTCTCAACTCCAGTACAGGCAACATCCTTAATGTGTTCCTCAACACACACTGCCCTTCAATTCACACAGACAGCAAAATCACACTTTTGAAAAATGAATCTTCCAATAAGTAAAAAAAAAAAAAGCAAAACAAAAAATATATATATACACTCCAATCTTCATTAAAGATCTGCAATTGTTATTATACAATCTGTAATCAATTTTTAAAGAATCCAGTCCAGAGCCTAGTTAAATAAACATTTGGTTGGAAACACCTTGAGAAACTTGAAGTACATCAGAAAAAAACAAAAAAAACAAATCTAAACAATGGTGTGAGGTCCATTTCCTGGGTGAGAGCCATATTGTTCATATCTGAAACGCAACGTGTTCATTGGCTGCCTGACCAAATAACAGAAAATAAGGCAGTCTGCTTAAAAAAAAAAAAAAATAAAAAATCTGGACCCCAATTGTTTAGTGCCTATTGCCTGAATGGGTAGTGTGACGATCCACCTTTCACCTTGAGGGGGTTATCACATTGTGTTAAATAATAATTATTCTTCAAAGCAGCAGATTAAAGTGACTGATCTGCAGATACCAGTTGAAATAGATGAAAAAATTGTGATACATAAAAAAATGTTTGTACAAATTCTGTCAAATCCAGCATATTTATTCAATTATGTATTTTTTGATTTACAAAATCCTCATGTAAAATGAAACTGTTTAAAATTGAAACTGACTATTTAAAGCAGATGTTGTAACCACAAAAAAAAGTCCTATTGGTTCTGTGTTATCAAATGGAATGGATATGGGTAACCTTTTCCATGCAAGTATTTCCAGTCATAGCTTGGTCCATATTCTTCTGTTATTGGGAATATTCACAATATCATCATCATCAATATGTAAATTTAAGACATGGGGACATGGGGGCACCAACATATTCACAGCCTAATAGGAATGATCATCCATAACTCCACAACCAAGCATTCTGACGTTAAACTATAAGTAAACAAGTAGACTGAAGACATCTTCACCATGAAACCAGATTATAAAACTCTCCTCTAGCTCCAATATCAAACTGGGGCTGCCACTAGTTAGATTTAGAGTTGACAGTGTTTCAATTTAAACCAGTTTGATCTTGGTCAATGGAAACATGAGCACTGATTTCATACAATTTATAGCTCAGTCCCATTGGCAGATGGAATGTGGAATTAGATGCTTCTAGAAATCAGGGAAATTTAGATTTATTACGGTATGTGCCAACTTGCTTATTTACTTAGTATACACTTTAATGTCTTGCCCCTGGCTTGTGCCTTAACACAAATACTTGACCCGCATCACTAGTTTGAAACAACAGTTTGAACCAATGGAATTGACCCAGACTGCTTTACCATTAAGAAGCACAAAAGGATTCAAAAGAAGTATTTATTTAATAACAGAATTGTCCTTTTAACTTGGAAATTCAGCTTGCACCAACAGAGAAAGCTGGAACTATTTGCTGCAATGACAGCTAAAAAAATTGGTGGTTTAAACTAGTCATTATCAAAGATTTCCAATGAAGCAAGCGACTACGGCTTGTAATTTTCTTTCTTTTTTAAACTCCAGAAACTATTAACCCGAAACCATTAAAAGAACACAAAAATATACCACCCTTCATGTGATTTTTTTTTTTATATAATTAAAACATATTTTACAGTGCTTTATTATAATATATCTTGAACAGTTCTCACTGAAAGTAAGCACAATTGTCTATTGCAACAATAAATCTAAATCATATTTAACAGTCCAATTATTAGGGAAATCAAAATCACACTGTACAAAAGGAAAACAGACGCTCTCCTCTTCCATTTGGAGGCGTTGCGCTCAATCCTGCTAAGGCTCCAGTTTTATTTTGTGTTGAGTTCGTTCTCCAACTCCATCAGTTTTCTCGATGCCTTGACTTTATTGGACACATCTTGTCCCTGGGAAAACAATCGCTGGCGTTCCTTGAAAGTCATACTCTCTGGAGCTTCGCCAGTCAAAGAATCATCTTGATCTTGACCACTGAGGGAAAACAAAAATAAATTAAAATCACTTGAAGATAGCTCTCATAAATAATTTGGGAATTTTGTGTATGTGCCCAAGACAGACAATTTGTAGTGCAAGTGCGACTATTGTGAGCACTTCCCAGTACTAGTTTTAAATGTAAAACACTTACAGCACATCGTGTGCAGACTGGCTGTCTTGTTATAGGCCCAGACACATTCAATTTAAACTAAAGATTGGCTGACAACATTGTGTAGCCTTGGTAACCTTAGAAATCCTGCATATAGTCTCAGGCAATGCATATGCTCATTCTCACGGTCATGCAGAAACTACTAGTTCGTTACTGTTTTGCAGGTATTTTATTTGCTGAACAGAAAAACATTTGGGACAGAACATGGATCACAACATGCTTTGTTCAGACACTTACCTTTTGACCCGTTTATCCCGTGGGTCCCTGTAAACTTCATGTGACCCTACAACCCCTGTTGTAGTTCCAGTGTACGAATTATATCCTGTTTAAAAACAAAGAAATAATTAATAAAACAAGCCAACAAACAGGACTGCATGGGGCAAAAGGTGCTGTATAATCAAAACCATCCAGCAGTGTTTTTTTAAGTGCTGGATGGGATATTCTGAACAATTACAAATATATATATATATATATATATATATATATATATATATATATATATATATATATATATATATATATATATATATATTTTTTTTTTTTTTAAGTTACAAATTTTGCTTGAACACGACAAGCAATGTTTTCTAAATGTGTAGCTCCATTTTTTTTTTCATACTTGGACCAACAATAAAATGAACATATTCTTACATGATTCATTCAGTACAACGTCTGTCATTCCAATCGGTAGTCTTTAGCAGATAAAGTCTTTTGTAACGTAGCAAATAGTTTTGAACTATTCAATTTAAATCATTTAAATTTACAATTTGCTTTACCATACAGCACCTTTATACTTGCATGAGGAAACAGTGCCAAAACCAGAGGTTTGACAAGCAAGCTGGAACACCAGACAAACTTTGCTTATTTATTCTGGTGACAACTGCATGTTCTACCTCGGATTCATTACAGTATCACAAATCAGCACTCCGGTAAAAATTAGGCTCACAGGTAGAATGTGTGTTAGCTTGGAATATATATATATATATATATATATAAGCAGTGCTATTCAGGAAAATAATGGTCTTCTAATTCTTTTAATAAGTGTTTGATGAACAGTAATTTACTTTTCCTTCAATTGCAAATGTGCTACTTTATGATTTTCTGAACTTCTCTCAAAATCTGATAATCTCTATAATTCAAAATCTTAATTATTAATATTTTTTAATTATAAAAAATTGATCACTTGGTATAAAGTTACTATAGCAGCATGACTAAATTAATGAATATACAGTATGTTGACTCAAGGAAACCAATTTTGTTCAGTGTTTGATGTATAGAACCCTAAAACCTCTCATTGCAGAGAAAACACATTTGATTGTGAGCTTAATGATCTACCAATGCACTGCTCACCTATTCCACTGGCAGATATCTTTAGATCTGGTTTTGAGCGCACCAAACTGCATTCTGGTATTCAAAGACTTTTAGGAAATAAGGTCTCATTAAGGCATGGCCTAGTTTCCAAACTGTTTCCCAACCACAAATTGAAAAATATTCAGTTTATCAAGGCTGGTTTTCCTGATTTATAATTTAGTTCCTGAGGCCAAACAGAATTTAACAGCAAATGACCACCATTTGCACACATTAAAAGCCTTTCTGAAATATTTACATATATTTTTATGATGACTTCTCTTGGGTCAAGCCTTACAATATGTGCACCTTGAAATACAAATGTATCCATTACTACTGTATTTGCATCAAACATTTGAATACAATAGAAACCAGTGGAATGGTTATAACATAAGGTAACACTTAGACCAGGTAGCTGTTCCAGTGATGTGCAACTGGTGCTTTCCTTTCTGCAGACAGTTGGACATACACCTAAAAAACTACAAAGCCCTTTTTGGCCCAAGAGCAAGTAGCCTTGCTTTGGAAGCTTGCTGCAGTCATGGAAGAAAACAAAGAAAAGGACGTTACAAAAGGCAGCTGACACATACATGTTAAGGCAGACACAAATACCAAGCTCCATGGTGGTTAAAAAATAGAAACCCGGTGAAACCCACAAACCTAGTGGAAGAAGCTAGGTATGAAGGCATCCATCACCAGTTCATTACTTTTGACAAACCATCAGGGGCATCCTTTTTATGCCATACCCTTTTGAATAACTCATAATATACTCTTTTATTAAAATAAGTAAACTGAGAATATAGAAGAGTCTTGGATGGAGAGTATGGCATAAGAAAGGCTGAGCGTTTAAAAGAGGAGGTCAATCAGATAAAACAGCAGAGCCAAAGGTGTGGGGAAAAAAGAATTTCAAAAGGAGGAGATCAAGGCAAAGCAGTGGCAGTAAATAGCAATCGATAGAAGGCTAGCTGAAAATAACCTTGCAACAAGTGTGAGAGGTTTAGGTTAGTCACTGTTAATCATCAATTAGGAAGTATAAAGCAACAGGGACTGTAGCACATCTGAACTAAACAACATGAATTTAGTGGGACGTTCCTGCAGTAACAATGAACCCCCAATTGAGGCCAATAGGATTAACCAAAAAACCTGAATCTTAAAACTGTCCTCAGTCCCATGTTGCACCATAAGCATTTGTTTCTGTAAATGGCTGCTGAAGAACCTTCGTTTTTTTTTTTTTTTTTTTGTTTTTTTTTAAATAGTACTTCTAACCTGTCAGAACCCTATCTATGCAATTAACACTGTATTTCATATCCGGTAACCCTTACATTAGTTGAATACCTGCAATGTTTTTGTCATTATGTTTTATATAAAATGACATCAGTTGACATGGGCAAATCAAGGATCTTGGCCATTTGCCCATTGTCCCAGTCCTATCATTTAACTAAATACTGCAACCTCAAGCTCAATTGAACCAGTTTGGGTGTTTATTAAGACTAAAAATGCAGATTATTTATTTCTGTGTTACAAAGACTTCCAGTATACAGCCGCCTTGAGTTTGTAAGTGGATGTTGTTTTTTTTTTTTTTTTCTTTTTAAACACGATGCCTTAAAACAGCATTGCATATCAAAATTGGTGTACAAATTTACTCTGGTATAATTTCAAATTTAAATATATTGCTAGTCGTACTTAGACTTGTTTTTTAATAACCAGTTGTTATCAGTAGGTGGAGCTGGTGGCCTTACAATGGTCTAATTTTTAAACTACCCATACTCTTTAAAATAACATGGTAAACGAAAGCTGAAATTGGTGTGGATCTGTCTACCTATTCTGTTGGATTTTCAATTAATCTTTTAAGTCTTTTGAGCGGCTTGAGTATTTAGACAGCCTTTAACTCTACTGCTTCTACTAACTGTTGCTAATTAGATACAATTCCTTTTACAGCCATTTACTAATGAAATGCTCAGTTTCAGTCAGATCAGTTCCCCTTTGCCAAGTGAGCACTGGAAGCCGAGGAGTTTTGTACCTCTGGAAACCAAATAACTATTTATTTTCCCAAACCACACCAAGCAAAAAAAAAAAAACATGGATGAACACCAAAACCAACAGTACTCGGATTTGAACAAAGAATAACTCTGAGGAAATTACCTATCTATTGCTTTTACTTGGAAGGGTGATTGGTAAGGACAGAGGAGAATTTGGGACAGAGAATCTCGGAGATTACCATGGATATAAATCACACTGACACGAAAAACAAAAATCAAACTTGAAAATCACGCACTGACAATTGGGGGATCTACAATCTACTAGACTAAGAAAAGGTAGGGGTGGGGGAGAAATCTCACCCCACAAAAAACACAGAAGAGGAGGGACACACAAACAAAAATAATAATAAAAAATAAGGATGTTTTTTTTTTTTTTCCTCTTGTCTCTCTGTCGCTACCTTTGGAGTTGCCGGACGGGTTGAAGCTGGGTTTGTTGGGAGGGGGAGGGGGCCCTGCCTTAAAAGCAGTACTGTTGGCATTGGCTGATGGCAGCTGGAATGAGTTGGAAAGAAAGATCCCATCAGAGACCGGGCGGGGCGGGCGGGCAGATGGCTGGTGAGGCTGCGGCTTGGGAGCAGGAGGAAGGTCGCCATAGGATTTTCTGGTGGCCGAGAACTTAACCTGACCTGCTAGGCTCGAGTCCTCCTCCTCATCATTGTATGAAACAAACTTGGCAGTGTACACTGTGTCAGGGGAGACGACCTGCGTTTTGAGGTAAGAGGTGTTTCTCTGAGGCGGGGGTGGAGGAGCGTTAGCTGAGGGGGGAGGGGGAGGGGGGAGCTCGTAGTCCCGGGGGAGGGGAGGCCTGTACAGACCAGGCTCGTCAGGTGGTAGCAGCTTCCGTTCAGCCTCATCGTGCTGTCGGCGCCTCTCTGCTTCCAAGCGGTTGTAATACTCCTCTTCCTGTCTCCTCTGCTGGGTGGATGAAGAAAGGATGGAGCAACACATGAACCAGGTTAGAATCAAAGTGGTGCATTTTTATTCTACCGAAGCAAACAAATTGAATAGAGTGGTTGTGAATGACACCTGGTCAATCATCCTTGCTTTTTCATCAGACCTAATTGCTATTGATTTATATGATATTAAAAGTGCCTATGGCTATACAAAATAATCTCTCATTTTCATCGACACTCATGACTGTCATGGTAAGTTGCACATATTTGCTCAAAACCTAGACACCTCAAATTAACCCGAGCAGTGCATTATTGCAGGCAAACAACTGCAAAAAAAAACCCCAAAAAACTATATAACCACAGTATGAAACATATTTTAAATGAATCGGTACCCCTAGCTTTTATGGAGACATGATATTGCTTTATCAATACTCTATTACAATGTCAAATACTTTGTGTGGATTGTTATAAAAACGAAAAGCTAAATAGCTGCACAATTTTCATTTTTTTGGTCAACCAGCTCTGAGATATGGAAAAGACTTTCTGACTATTATAGTTGGTAAACAGTAATTCTCAAGTAAAATTTCTGTGGATTTTGCAGGCAATGTAGGTTGTACAAAAACACAAAATTAAACAGCAGTGAGATCCAAACGTCTTGACTATGCCTAAATTAGGCTGCGTTCTTGGAAAGAAAAGTGCTGAACCTACCGTAGTAGCTGCTGTTTACTGTCTAATAAAAGAAAGGAAACAGCCTCTCTTATTTAACACTTGACATTTAAATCTAGAAGTGAGACACTTTATTAAAACAATTTTTACAGCTTCAATTATTATTTTTAAGAAAAGAACCACTGTGTGTCAGTTAATGACAAAGTAAATGTGTTGCCAATTGGGTTTGCAAATAATGCATTTGCTTGCCAGCTAAAAACACAGTGTTACAATACTGCAGGAGTATACAGTATAATTTTTCTATCAATTACATTTTTGCCAGAATAATAAGCATCAATCTTAAGAAAGAAACAATCAAAAATAGTAACATCATACCAGGCCTGTATTTTAAAATAAATCAGTCACCTCCTATTGAGGACCAACCCAAAGGAATAAACCACACAATATCAGCACCTTCTCCTCTGCCTCTCGCCGGTTCCTCTCCTCTTCTCTCCTGAGTCGCTCCTCTTGTTTCGCCCGTTCTTCTGCCTCTCGCTTGCGGATCTCTTCCAGCTGCTGCTTGCGTCTGCGTTCCTCATCCTGTAACTGGGGAGCACACAGGCCCTTTAACTAGCTCTCTCTGGAAAAGGCACCATCAACACTAACCAACACTTCATTTCTCCTCCAGAATGAACCATAAAAACAAACCAAAACCGACAGGATTGATCAAAAGCAAATCACTTTTCCTGCTTCAAGACAGGACTGCATAGAGTATTTTGGTTATATTTGGTAATAAAAAGGTAGAAAGCATGGTAAAGTAGCAAACCCCTCCACCCAAATACTGTTGCTTTACTCATTTTGGGTGATATTTGTAATAAACCGATAACCTTAACTTAAATATGAGACCATGTCACATGTAACCCCATAATAAAAGTTACAAATGTAACACTCAAATGAAATGTTAACATGCAGCAATGATGCTATGTGTAAATGTAGCAGTGGAGCATGTCCTCACAGCTGGGTTTTCAGCAGCTAATTTTCTTTAGTTCAAAGTACACATGCTGTCTTTCTACAGGCTTGTATTATTGAGAACAGCAGCAAAGCTCTTTTATAAGGACGCTGGAGAATTACCTGATATGTTTATATTGATTTACTTTTACTTCACAAGCTCACTGCAGAATTGTTATTTTTTTAGACTTGTGTCAAGAAAATGAATTCAAACCCATAATGTCTCTATTGTTACAAACTTGGCATTTGACTAATGCTCATTGCCAGATACTGTACAGTAGCCAGGCGCTCTAACAATGACACCCATTCCAACTTGGTCAAGTTGCCAGGTAGCCAGACAGAGAATCAAGTGGCTTCTCAAGACACCAGGTAATGTTCCCACAGCACTACCAAGCTGGCCTGAAAGAAGGTTCTTATCTTCTGTGGAATCATAACCTGCAGTAATTTCACCAGGAGTCCTTTTTTTTGCAGCAGCTTGTGAATGTATTTAATACAGGAATTACACATATTAAAAAAAAAAAAAAAAAAGTAAGGTATCTCTACACTAATTGAAGGCAAGTCATATCTACGGTGCATACACAGCTAAAATTAGGTTTGACATACTATATTAAAATCCTACCACAATAGGAAGGAACTAATCCTAAGAGGACTATTTAATAAATATATGTTTCATCAAATACTCACACTCCTTTTTAACTGAACTGTAGTCATATCCTTTGAAAGGCAATGCCAATAAAACAGTGAATAGATTTGTACTGCTAAAAAACAAAAAATCACTATATATGCTGTAGAAGAGTACAACCAAGAAATTTCCAACTAATATAAAATAACTTTGCACCGCTTTTTCAAAGTCTGCATCTTAAGGGTAACATTCCTCTTCCCTAGATAAGACACTACTCCATTTGGTTTAAAACAGGGGCAGCTGAACTTGATAACAAAACAGAACTAATGCTAAACACAGAAGCAAAAGAAAGTATAGAGATGCTAGCTAAAAATTCCATGCAATGCACATTCTGACCGCTACAGCCTCGTAAACAACTGTGTCCGTAACTATGTCCTCAAAATAGGCTTACAAACAGCTTCTAAAAGATGGTTTGAAAATGTAACACAAGTAACGCTCATTTCTAGGAGTTAGACGCTTTTGACTGACGCATTCACTAACAGCATGGAAAGGGTTAAACAATTTAGTTTAATTTTCAAACGCAGCCAGAAGGAGCTCTGCTTCAGGCTTCAATTCCAGTATGAGGCATAGAGCGCAGGCAACATAAAAAGGAAAGAGGCCAAAAAATTCAATAAATACATAAATAAATCACAACACAGGTGACAGCCGAGTAGGAAGAAGAAACATTGAAGAACATACCAAGTCTAGAACAGAGATTGCTGGGACAGCAGTCTGCTGCAGGAAATAAAGAAAGGAAAAAAAGACAGAGTGAAAACATCGTTTCAGTTTGACTCAGTGATCTGGCGCCAAGAACATTCCTCACAAACATGGGACTCATTAGCGTAGGCGAACCTATTCCCAGCAGTAAACACTCGGATGTAACTGAAGTAATGCATGATGTTTTAAAGGGAATTTCCAAAGCCTCTGCTGTATCAAAGACAATATTTTCCCTTTAAACAGCATTAGACAATGACCCTAAGAAAAAATGTTTCTACCTCTTTTAAAATAGTAATTTGTGTTTAAGGAAAATTCATGTTACAAAGCAACTGGCATTACAACACGATGCCCCAGGCATCCAATGTACATTCCTATCAGTTCACATAAATAAAGTCTGAATGAACCGATAGGCGATTTAGCTTGGATACTATATCCTTTAATCTGGTAATGCTCCAAATAGGTTCATAGCTACATGATCATTTTTCTTATTAACTGGCAAGGTGTGCAATTTAAACACCTCCTAAATGTTTTTACAGTAACTGGAAGCAATATAAAACTAAAGAAAACAAACAAACTTATAGTTATTCTCTTAGTGGGTTTTCTGAACATACAGCTGGTTCTGGCTGAAAGGGAAGTCATTAGTAAGGGGAATGAGAAAGGCAGAAGCAGACACAGAACATAACGTTTTATGATAAGCTTCCAAAGACATGCCATGAGACCATCATAACAATAAACCTTAATAAACCAGAGGTAGTGCCTAAACACACTCAATGTCCAATATCTTACTTGAGCGTTTAAGTTGTATGAATGCTTTTTTATCTAGAGTTATCACTGGCGTTTCCCTTCCCCAGTCTTACCCGGGCTCTCTTCTCGGCCTCCAGGCGTTGCATGATCAGCATGGTGTCCACATCCTCGTCATCTTCCTCCTCCTCGTCCTCCTCATTCTGCTTGGACTCCTGCAGCCGCTTTTGAAACTGCCACTCCAGCATCAGCTTGCGCAGCCGGTCGTTCTCCTCGGCAGTGCGCTCCGGTTTGACCTGCAGCTCCTGGATCTCCTTGTTGAGCATGTCCACGATGTGCAGCTGCTGCTGCTTCTCCATCTTCTCCCGGGCATCCCGCTTCCAGGGGTCAGGGGACAGGCTGTCCCCAGAGTTGAGGTCCTCCTTGCTGACAATGTACTGCAGGTCCCGGCGCTCAATGGTGCGTGGCTGCTGCTGGGGGAGCAGCTCCCGGATGACTGTGTCTTGGGGTGGAGGGGGCGCCCGGGGCAGACTGGAAGGCTTCTCAATCCAGGGAGGCTGCTGGGGCACCATGGGAGGGGGGTGGTACTGCTGCTGCTGTAGAGACATAGGTGGTGGTGGGTGTTGGTGCTGCTGGTGCTGGATTGGCATTGGCGACAATGGAGGCTGCTGCTGCTGGTGATGGTGGTTGAGATTGGGAGGGACTCCTGGTCCAGGAGGGATGCGGACCTGGCCCAGCTTCCTGTCCTGCTCCCTCCGTTTCCTGTCCCTCTCGTCCTCTAGCCGTGCCTTCTCCTTCTCGTACCAGCGCTGTTGCTCGTCACGCTTCTTGCGGTCAGCTGCGGCAGCTATAGCCTGCTGCTGCCCACCACCAGGGGGAGGGGGAGGGAGAGGCAGAGGCAGGTCAGCCTGGGAGTCAAAGTCGCCTGTGTAGTATACTGGAGGAGGGGGAGGGGGTGGGGGCAGAAGGTCCGACTGGATTGGCTGGGAAACAGCCACAGGGGCAGAGTTAGGGGGCCCTGGTGTCTTCCATCGGCCCGGACCGCTCTTGTGGTTGGGGGCCTTGGAGGAGGAAGAGGAGTAGTTGAGGTGCTCCTGGCTGGATGTGCTGGACTCCACAGAGGAGGAGACCTGATGGTTCCAGTGCTCACCATTGTCCCGCTCCCGCTGATACTCCATCTCTCGCTGCTGCATCTGAACAATCTCTTCCTGCCGCATCCTCTCCGGCTGGTAAGACACTCGGTCGTCACAGAGCTCCTCCTGGGAGCGAGTTACTCGCTGAAGGGTGACAAAAAGGCAAGAGGGCATGAAAACTATTTATTTCACTTAAATTACTGTTTTAAAATGAGCTCTTCTTGACAAATGATGGTATTTATAAAGATGGTAGGAAATAAAGGGTACAGGGTATATTATTGGAGCATTACTGACAGCAGTGCTGTCAGTCTTCATAATACAAATCACACTTGATATGTTTTTGGTAGGGACATCACAGATTTTAGGTCCCAGCACCAACATATTATAGGTTCCAGCTCCAGCAACAAATAGAAATCTCAACATCTATTTAAATGAATACTGGAGCTGATGAGGGTACAGAAGAGTGGCATGGCTGTTGTCTAATAGAAGGTCGGTGGAGCATGTTTATGAATGTTGCTGTGTCTGATGGTGTTGCAAAGCCAAACCACATTTCAAATACTTGTACCGAGTCAAACCAAGTCTATGCTAAATATGATTTTATGGAACTGAGCTACAAGGTCATTGTAGAATTTGTTTAACCTTGTGACAAAGGAAGCAAACCTTACAGCTCTAAATTCAATCCCAAACACATCAATTCTAGCATCCCTTAATTACAGCTTCTTGGATATGCACTCATAATTGTACAGCATGCACTGCATGCTATTTGTTACAGCTCATTCAATATGGCCAGTAACTAAGAAACACAAAACCTGCTTTATAGAAACAGGATAGGGGAAAAAAAAGCCTTTCATGTTTATATTTATACCTTTGATCAAATATGTGGTTACTTAAGAAGGTTTCAAATAACTTTTTAAAACAACCCTTTTAAAATGCGATCATTTAAAGCCATAAAGAATCGATTTCCGATTAGACAACCTGTTGCAATAAATGGTCCAGCTACATAACTTGCTGAAATAGTTTTTCATGTGCACCAGTTCTTAGTATAGAGCAGTAACTTTCATGCAGGGGTCTTTGTACAAGGTATCAAAAAAAAAAAAAATTAAAAAAAAGATCCTTGGCCTCTTTGCACAGACATAGATGTTGTGGAAAAACACTGAACTGAAGAGCAATTAAACTAGGCAGGTGAGGCACCAAATAATGGGCAATAAGATTGTAGGACCACTTTACTACCACAGGTCAAAAATGCTGCCTTTGTGTTTTTGCACTAACCTCTCACTGTAATGTCTCAAATTGTTTCTAGGAGGGGTTCCATTGGGGACATTGAAAACAGATGGCATCATTTTGACAGTGTCTCACTACACCTGCTATGGACACCATCCTCCAAATGGGTTAAGAATATTTTTATACAGCACACTTCTTTATCACCTTGTACTGAATTTGAAATGATGAGTGCTTGTATTCTCATAAGACATGGAGTCCACATTCCAAGCATCCTACAGTCTTGCCTTTACCTGAATGGACATATTGCTGGAGTGGTGATCGTCAGGCTGGCCTGGGGGCCTGTCCTCATAGTTCTGCCACTGCTGCTCAGGACCAGGGCCCATCCTGTCCTGGGACTTGGAGGCAGGGAAAGTAAAGTACTCCCTTGTGTAGGTCTGGGTAGGGATTGGATATGCTTCGGGATGTGGTGAGGGCTGCTGTTCCTGAAAAAAAGGAAAAAAAGATGACAATAGTTTAGTCGGCTGTGCAGATTGGCCTAGTTTGGACTTCAAGCTTTTTCTACGTTTTATTTTACGTGTATACTGTTGTGGCCAGACAGTTATCAGGGACTAACCACATCGGTTCATTTTAAGGTCACAAAATGATTTATAGGAAGTTTGCACAGATCTATACTTACATCAGTGCAAAGGTTTCCAGTTGAGACGGATGTGATTTTTGACGTCGGGCCACCTGAATAAACAGGCTTTCCTCCTGGACTCTGAGCCTGGTCTGTAGAACAAATTAAATAAACAAGTGTTAAGTAGTACTGGAAAATAATAAAAGCACACACACCCAAAAGCAATCTCGTTACCTCAAATAGACCTTTACCACAGTATCCTGAAAAGATGCCCATTGTGACAACATTTTTCAGTTGCGGTGTCTTTTTACACCGCTGTAGGAGCTGAATTGTCCAGGACACTTTAATCCCAATGAGCTGTAACCAAAAATTCATCCTCACAATCCCTGCTCACAATCCCTGTCCATGTATAATGTCATTTAACATTGTCATTTCTAAAATAAACAAAATTTGGAAATTACTTTAATATCTTTGAAGTATTGGCTGAGTATTAATAGTAACCAAAAACAGACAGACATTTTGTTATCCACAGCTTCTTTCAAGCTGTGGGTAACAAAATCCCCTTTTACAGATTTACATGAATGATGCAACCATTCAGCCCTGGCTTAGGTATTGCTCTCACTTACTGGCAACATTAGGACTAGAGCGGTGGTCAGCCCTGTTCTTAAGTAGCCTCTCCTCTCCTGACGTTTTCTTTGGTTCAGGGGGCTCCCCCCACGACATTTGTGGACTCTCAGGGGAGCCGTTCTGTGCTGAGTTATTGTAGAGCTCAAAGCCTTCACTCTTTGGTCTGGGTTTTCCTGAGCCACGTCCACGGTCTGAAGCTAAAGGGAAATTAAAAAACAATAAAATCAATCCTACACAAACTTTCCAGGCTGTTACTTTCCAATATCTATACGGGTTTACTTTCAAGTCCTATGTTAATCCCTTGCTCAACATTTTTCTACCCAGTTTGAAATTCCCAGTGCAAATCATGTCTCCTTGCCGTTGCACTCCATTACCATCAGGAGGACTGAAGATCAATGGGCAACCTTCTTTCAAGGATCCTTATCAAGCCAATTGCCTTTTTACTTGCACTGAAGCAAATTACATTACCAAGTTGGTTAACACGGGAGTCAAGGGCTCAGCCTGGGAAGTCTCCACCCAGACAGAGGTAATCTATCCCAAACCAATATTCCTCTCCAACAGACGGGAGCAAAAATGACAGCACAGCCCCCCAGCCCGTAGTAGGAGTAGGGCTGGGACAATGCATCGATGCATCAAATCGTTGGACTAACCATCGATGGATAAAACAACCATCAATGGTTGAAAAAAAAAAATGTCTCCATCAGTTCATTAATAGGACCGGCAAAATTTAAATCTACACTCTTATTCCTTGCCTTTCCTTTGGTTCCTTTAAATAATAATAATAAAAAAAACCTCCCCACCCACTACGCAGCACGTACGTTTTCATAGAAAGCCTGACAAATAAACACAGACTGAAGTTCCTGATGAAGGGGAGACACCGTCTTCTTCAAATTCAACTGATTTGCTAATTCCAGTTACAGAGTTTGAGAGATAAACTAGTGTGTAATTTGTCTCAGAAATTTTGTTTACATCAGCTGAATGACCCAAGTAATGAGGTTATGCCACTGCTTTTTGCGTCATTTCTTGACCCCCGATTTCGTCATCTGGATTTCCTATCCAAACAGGCCAAAGCCTGCGTGTCTGAAGCACTGTCTTCCAAACTAGTGAGGCTGGTGGAGGACAACCTTGAAAATGACGGAAATCGTGCCTGTACAAGTGAGTGCAGCACAGAGGACTGACCTTAAAAAGAAAACGAAGATCGAACAAGCAATGGAATTGTTACTTCGTGGACGGCAACAAACACACACTACTTCCAAGGAAACCTTAATCCAACAAGAGATGACAATTTATGCTTCTGAAACTCCATTAAACATCAGTGAAGATCCCCTGGTGGAAAAATAACCAGACACGCTTTCCCAACCTAGCAGCCTTGGCAAAGAGCATGTTAAGTATCCCTGCAACATCGGTCCCGAGCGAGCGTGTGTTCAGCAAAGCAGGGGTGCTTGAGAACAAACTCTGTTGTTCTTTGAAACCAGAGATTGTGGATGCCATAATATTTCTGAATAAAAACAGAAAATAAGCTCTGGAGAGAGCACAGACTTTGTTACGTTGGACTTGTAAATAGTTAAATTCTTGTGTTCCCCGTTGAAGTTTTTTTTTCGCTAATCCAGTTGCTGTCAAGACATCTTTTTTATTAAAAGTTTTATTAACTTTTTGTGGGGAACCTCGTCGACAGTGTTCAACCGGAGAAACGTTTACTTTTCGTGATTAGATTGGATGAAAACATATGTACTTATTATTTACACGGTTCTTTTGCGTTATGAAAAAACGATGCATCGTTGCATTGGGTCTTTATGAAAACGATGCATCGATAGTAAAAAAAAAATAAATAAATAAATAAACACTATCGTCCCAGCCCTAACTAGGACTCAAACAGCAATCACCTGATCATAGGACTCACCCTGCACTGCGGTAGTGCCTTAACTGGATGAGCTCCTGAGGCCTTTTTTGTTGAGCCTTTTGAGTCCTATCTCCTGTACATCTGTTTGTTCAAATGGCAATACAACCCAATGTGATCACTTTGGAAAAAAAAAACATGTAACTAAAGAATTGCACATTCTAATCAATCTATGTAGGTGACTAATTACATAGATCTCCAGTATAGCCCACAGGAGGAATTAAGAGGGAAACAAATAGCTCTTACCTCTCTGCATCATAGGGGACGGTTGGTTAAGTAGCGTGGCCAATCCGTGGTAAATTGCGCCCTGTTTTGCTACTTCTAGTGTTACTACCGAGCCTGTCCGTGTCATCAATTCTGCAGCCCTAAAAGCAGAAAACAATAGTGGGTTTCATAGTCCTTCAGCTCCCCAGTCTTTAGATTAATAACCCTTGTAGTTCCTCTGCTTGAGTTAAGATTAATGTGAACCCATATAACTGTTAAACTCTCGACCAACATTTAAAAAAATATTTCACACATATTTAATATTTATTAAATCAGAGCTCACACCTCTGCCTTATCAGAACCCCTTTCCAGTTTTTGACCGGGATTAAGAAAGGATCTACTACGTAATAGACAACAGGTATAATTCTGGCCTTTGGGAAAATTATCTGTGTGCCCCCCTTAGGGCAGGCAGTGGTCTTGGACGTAATGCTTTTACTTGAAACAAGAAGAAATTGCATGTCGTTTCTCTCTCTTTTTTTTTTTCTGTTTTACCTTTCTTGGGACAGGCCTACTAAGCTGCGTCCATCTACACTGAGCAGCTGATCTCCTGCTGCAAGACGGCCGTCCTGCAGAAAAAAAAAAGACAAAAGTGTTAAATACTAGCATTTTTTAAATATACATATATAATTTCAACTTGCTTTTTGATGTCCCTTTTTAAATAAAACAGGTATATTAGTAAGCATACACCCTAGTCCGCTGTCAGTGTCTTGAAGGAAAAAAAACACAAAAAAAAAAACTGTGCAACTTATTTTTTCTCTACTTACTATATCAGCCGCTCCTCCTTTTACCACAGATTTGACGTAGATTCCAAGCTTCTCCTGCCCAGCACCCTTAGGGAAGAAAGCAGTGGTTTAATCAAAATATGCAAGCTAATGTCGAAATTCATTTATAGTTATAGTTTATGGGAGGAAGGCAAACAGTTTTTCTTGGACCTTATAACAATGGTAAAGGAAATCCAAGTAGCCAAAGGTCCCCTTTTGGTTTATTTTAACATTCTTATTTATAATGTGTATTCGATGTCTTGCCTGTTCCTTTCTAAATAGACCCCTCTCTCTATTCTGAGAAGGAAATATAAAGCCTTTTGGGGATAATTTATTATAGCACCAGAAGCAATAACCACAGCTTGTCCATCAGTCAGATAAGGGTATTTCCTGTCCTCTTTGCTGACAGGCCGGATATCATTTTTAAGCCAACAGTGCCCCCCACACTTGTAACCCTTAATTTGTTTACTAGGTTAAGGATTAAATCTCTTTGGCTGATATTTTTCAAATAAAGTTTTTCACCTCAGTTTATACACCGGCCTTTGTACTTGGTTTTATCACAATACTTATTTTGCATTCTTGTCTCAAGTAACAGTTTTCCAATAACTGAAGTGGACCCTCACTTTCCACCAGTATTCAAGATTTAAAACAACGGTGCACAGACAACACTTCCACAGTCTTGAAATACAACACATCAAAATTACAATCACATTGGGGGTAAGTGCTTTGTTCCACAGATCTCTTCAATAAGAAGCTTTCTTACAAACAAAATAAATAAAAAAAATGTATAGAATTATTACAACATGAGGGCTGGTTCACTTTAGCATGATCCATTACGTTTGTGTTCGATAAAGTCAGATAGCCTGACTAGCAACAAATCAGATGACAGAGCAGTATTTAATCCCCTTTTTAAATTGCTTCTGATACTCTAGGTAAATTAAAATACTACTCAATTAAAACACACTGGATTGTTAAAATATCTTTCCCTAATATTTCACCCAGCACTCTATACTCATATTTCTGGACAATCTATAAAGCCAGTCTTAATTGTTCACAGCTTTATGAAGAGGGATCAAGCCAAGAATGCTGCTGTGATTTTTCTCTGTCCTCCTACGTTACCTGTCAGTGGTTAAGGACATTGATTTTAATGAAGCCCTATTGTAGCTGAGAACATCTTAATTACAGGCATTGTCTTTTTGTTGCAGAAATATTGGTTTGACTTACACAAAATTACAGTCTACTTGAAAAAGCCAGCGACAGTGAAGAACTATATATAAGCACACACACAAATACTGTACGTGCACATTGTTATATTTCTGGAATAATCAACCTTGTAAAATCAACTAAATCACAGACCTCTTTTTCACTGAGCACTAAACTGTGCTGGATTTTTGAAATTACAAGGCAGCATACTGAAGAAATTACTGTTACTATTCTTATTACAAAACATCACATTTGACATTGCCTTACATTTGAGTGGGCATAATTACTGTACCAACAAATGCATTCAGACAGAGTTGAGGAAGATTTCAAAGCAAGGAGGGCAATTTTATTAGGAACATTTTATTAGGAACAAAATACGGCCATTTCAGACTTACAAACAACCTCTATTCCCAAGGTGTTCGTAACCCTGAGGTTCTACTGTAATTGACGAATTGTCCAGAATTTTATGTGTAACAATTGAATATACATATTTGGCCCTACACATATATTTTGGTCTAGAAGTTTAGAGCAATGCTTATACTATTCAACAAAAAAAACAGAAGAAAAAACACTATGGCAGTCACTCACTCTAATCTTTGTCAAACGCACATGAAAAGCACCAGGAGACCAAACATTTTTTTAATAGCTGTTTTAAAAGAATGTATTCATTTTAAGCTGGAATAAAAAGGGAAGGGCACTGTACTAAAAAGTTTCAAGAATGTCTCCTTCCCAGGAAATTTAACCCTGTCTGTTAAGCTGAAACCAGACAGGGCTGCCCAAATGGCTGAGAGAATATGGCTACTTGTAGTCAATATAAATTTTACATGATGAAAGTGCCCTTTTAGAACCTATTCGTATCAGGCTGCTGAAGGATCTTCGTGGACAAACATGCAGTCATATATAAACAAACCTTTTCAAATTTAAAAGCTATGCCTCAATTCAAATTCAAAATGCCAACAGAAACCAATCTATACAACACAGCATACAAGTCAATCAAATAAGATTAAGCATTCAGTGTTTCTTCAGATTTTTCCAAAATACACATATATTTAAGAAACCAAGAATAATTGCTTTAATACTTTGACAGGTCATTCTAGAAGCCAGGAGCCCTTTTAAGGTCTTCCAGATTTTCTACCTGCTGGGCTTTCAAATAACTTAGGCTAATAGGTTGAAAATACATTCAAGAAAACCTGTTAACTGCTTGATGCAACAGGCAACTCAGCCAGGGTCATGTTTTCATTAAGTTACTTAAACACAGGATGTGATACAGATGTTTTCTTGCACTAGAGTAGTTAAGTTATTACAAATAACAATGATCTCTATAGCCTACTAGCAATTCAATTAACACAGATTGTATACCGTATTCTAAAGGAGACAAAACATACATAAGACCATATAAATAGCCCTTTTACAAATTGTACACTTATGGCTTGTATTCACACTTCTCAAAGTAGACACTGACAGCTTTTATCCCTCAGTGGTGAGCACACCCAGAGATTACAGTGTAGACAGCAAGTCCCATACAAGAAGTCAAAACAGTGAACCTCCCTCTAAAATGACCCCTCACAAACTAAATGCAGTGAGCTTTCTAACCGGTGACACCAACCTGCTGGCATGATTCAAATCTCTGTGATTGAGAGTCATTGTGTGTCTGCTGCGTGAGTGGCAGTGGAAGAGGTGTGTTGATGGACAGACCTAATTATCCTAATTCAGCACCCCAGCATTATTTGTGATCGAAATAGTGCCGATGCTAGCACCTGCTGAAAACACAGTGTGTGCGATAGCTAACAGATGTACTGCTTTTGTGATACACACGTAACTGGAGGGTAACAATACTTCAGGACTCACCGTCCTGGTTTTTAATTGAATCATTTTGATTTAACCAAATAAAAACACTACAAATCTCTGGTCATGACAGACCTGTACTAACATTTATCCATTTTGGTTAACCTACACTCACTATAGTTGTTTAGTAAACCCATAAACTACAGCAACCTAACAGAGTCAATGGATTAAGAGCAAACTTGCTGCACAATTCTGTATTGCAACAACAGTAACTACTATATCAGTTTGGACACTGACAGGTAACTTGTCAGAAAAGCTTAGAATGAATATGCAATTACAGCATGGTTTTGAAACTCAGGAGCCTGAAGTGATACTAATTGAGAAACACTTAGTTCTTTAGACTCTGTACACCATGCAAGGTTATGTTAATACCTCAGAAAAAGTACATCTTTACATACAAGACTTTTTTTTTTTTTTTATCAGTGACCCGTCAGTGTGTGTCCATCCCTGTGTATAGAATCAAATTGCTGCAATAAAATGTAGGCTACCCTTCTTGCATTCCAGCATACTTAAGTGATAAAAGAAATCTGCTGGCCAAAGTCAAACATGTTATTGAAACATGATTATTTTTAACATCACTGTGATATGTTTTCTTCTTGTGGTTAGAAATGCGTCTGCTAAGAAATAAATGCATTCCAGCTGGATTTAGAAACTTTACAATTGTTTTCGCCAAAAAAACAATTGTAAAAAAATAAGCCACAACTCATTTAGTTTAACAGTTAAAACTAGTATCTGAATCACGCTAGCTGGGGTCTCCATGGCCTGTAATGGCTTTGCCATTCCATGGTACTTTATTTGGAAGAACATGTTGATTGTTTACTTACTCTGTTTATATAGCCCTCAACCCTTTGATCTGCTTTTATTGTGTTTAGTCTCCATTGAATTCATCTTTTATGATGTTTTGTGTTCCCATATGGCATCCAGTTACTGTTGAAATATCTCAATAAACTGAACCAAAAAGCAACCACAGGACAACACACTGAATAATTTAAAATGCATGTGTGCATGTCTGTTATGCTCATACAGTTTAGTTTGGCTAATGAGGAATGTAGCAATAAAACGGAAATACACACACACACACACACACGCACACACACAACAGCTAATCGTCTGTTTGTAAAGAATCCATCTGCTGAAAAAAGGAGATTGGACTCACAACCTGGAAGAGGAGTCACTCGTTAGGAGTCAGATGAGCTCAACGATGATGACATCAACATCGTAACTGTCCATTTGGGTGAGAGGTATGTCAAACAAAAGAAATCCCTTGATCGTCAACAAAGGCTGACTGTTGTAACCACCAGATAGCTTGGGTACATGAGTCCAGTCACCAAAAGGGACACAGTCTGTAATATTATCTGCCTGAGAAAGAGCAGTTGCTCTGCGAGCGGAGTTCTACACAATAGGCTGTCACAATAGCAATGCTATTTCTAAATATTCACAGGCAAGTTCCAATAAACAGCCTGCATGCTTAAGGGTTGATAAATAATAAATGGAGACAGAAAATTACTTGTTTTGCCTCATTTAAACCTAGGCCTGTTCTTCCAAATACTATCCCTCCTGCAAACTAGTGTATTTTCTTTGTAGAGTAGAAATAAAAAAAATAAAGTATGTCTAGATTTTAAAACACGACAATTTAATCCCAATTCATCATCAGTTATATTTTAACTGAAGAAAACCTCACTGGATGTCATAACATGATCTTGCTGCTGGTAGACTGCTGGAGTATAAAATCTAAAAAACGACATCAATTTAATAACATTGGATAGAACAAGCACAGTGAGTAAAATCAACAGGAGCTCAGGGGTGAACTTTTCTTGATCATTTTTTTGTACAGTTACAACCAGATAGAGCGAGAAAATTCTGAAACTGTGTTTTGATATTAAAAGGGTCTTGGCGAGCCATTCTAAACTGAAATGCATCTAGTACAGTAGTCTCATTTCGCCTAAGAGAACACCCTTGTAAATGTTACGCCTTAAGGAACAGAAACTTCGCTTAAAAGAACACCTTTTTGGCACAACTTCGTTCACGACTGATACAGTACTGTTTTGTAACCTGATAACAAATCAGCATCAAACTTAAATTCAAATGGTTTATTCAATCTTTTCAAATGTGACTTGTCATCGTAAGAGTGTCTTGAGGCACACTGATTGGTTCAATATTTCCAGAACCACAATCATATCATTGCCTCGTTTAGTATTCGAGTTCCACGAGTGCACCTCGTCGCTACAAAATGGCATGTAAACAAATGCCGAAACGCGCCACTGTTTCTCTTGCTACACAAAGTTGTGAATCAGACACAAGTTGCCGAGCAATTTGATGTTTTCTGTTGTGTTGAGTTCCTTCACCACTCTGCTAACAATTTTGTGCATGTCTTGAATATTGCTCCTGTACAGGTATTCATAATTAATTTAGAGCTGCTGCTGCATTTTTTTATATGGGTGTTGTGTTAATTTAGGTTTGGCAGTTTATTAATGTTAGTTTGTCTGTTACTTTATTATTCTAGTTTATTAACATACACTTCCCTATTGCTTTCCTCTTATTCTGTTCATTTCATATGTTGATGCACGTGTGCCATGACAAGTAATAAATATTTATTGATTCATAGTGTGTCTGGTGGTCAACTCCATCTTAAAGAACACTTCGCTTGCATCCCAAGCAGTGTTCTCTTAACTACTGAATCTACAAGGTAGCCTATGTACTGTAAAGTAATTTTCTCTTTATGCAAGTTTCAATACAGCTGCCAACTTTCATCGTTAATTAAGGGTGAAACTCATTTTCATCAGACTCGGAAACAAGTTGCATTATTCTGCAATACAAATGAAAACCTTTAAAACACTTGGAACTCTTCCTGGACTAGGACAGGATGCAACATTACTGGTTGCTAAAATGTATCCTCATACCAACAGCTCTATTTATTGCACCAAATATCGATCATTCTCAGACAATTCAAAAGAGCAACTGTAATGCATGCACAATCAATACTGGGCTTTTGAAACAAATGGAAAGGAAAGTGCAAAGAAGCCCTATTAAAATCAATCAAGAGGTAATCACCTTCTCAATAAAAGACAGAAAATCAAAGAGTGCATTTCTGTTGAGCACCAGTGTAGACTCTAGTTCTTACTTAAGCAAAACCATTTCATCATCATTAACATTGTGGTAGAATAGTACAGAAGAATGTTCTCTGTAATTACTGAACTTCAGTTTTGGACTAATATTGAAAGATTACAACAATTTTAAAACGTTTTTTTAACTATTACCTTTAAAGTTGTACAACCTGGGCTACAAAAATAAGTAACATTAAAGCTTTTAACCCAACCATTCACAAAAAAGATACAACTCATTTAGTCTAACATTAAAAAAAGGAACATACATACATTCAACAGTGTAGCTCATTCAATTGCAAGTTTTCCATATCATCCAGTAGTACAGCAAGTTT
Source organism: Acipenser ruthenus (assembly GCF_902713425.1). Classification (NCBI taxonomy): domain Eukaryota; kingdom Metazoa; phylum Chordata; class Actinopteri; order Acipenseriformes; family Acipenseridae; genus Acipenser; species Acipenser ruthenus. Next base: position 23,249,172 of record NC_081194.1, read on the forward strand.
CACTTTGCACTGTTCTGCTTCAGACCGCAGTCAGACAATAACTAGCATGCAGTCCAAAGGTGGCCTCCAATGCTCCTATTCTAACTGTGGCTACAATGGTGCAGTAATATGAGCCAGTACACACAGAGGAGACTATTCAAGTGATTACACTGGGGCTGAAGACTATGATAGTTAGCCACCGTCTGTTCTGAATGGGCTGCCTGAGAAATGTACAGGGAATGCCCAACTATAGAAGCTAATATGTAGTGGTCATAGAGATCACGCATCCAAAGCTCAACGTCCTTTGAAGGTGTTTTAATAGTCACAGCAACCTCTAATTTAGTGCAAATGCAGTTAGGTGGTCTGGCAGATATCAATACTGCACATGTTTATTGCTAACATAAAAAAGTACATTGTGCTACATAAATAAAAACACGAATCATGTGAAATATGGTAATAAGAACAGGAATGCTACTGTAATTGCAAACACATTTACAGCCTTTTATCACAGCTTAACTTTAACAGGCAGTAGTGATTGAAATTCCATCTCAGCCATTTATTTGCACTGTGGAGGGAGGGACAGCAAGACATTTTAACACCTTGTACCACCGCCTCACATACTGTAAAGACCAAAGGAAAAAAAATACTGTAGCTCGGTGCTAACAAAGAAAAGTCTCAAAAGTTCTTGAGAACAGACTGCAGCATTTACACTCTCAAATTAGATGCAATAATCATTGATGGTAGGTTCAATAACCAATACAACACTGTGCATTATTTGATCAACTCACACAATTAACACTGAATACACAAATTAAAAAGTTATATGGTCTCCAAACTAGGTCAGAGATTTTTATTGTAAATGTTTTGCTAGAATATTTTGGACGTACTATGAGCATACATATGGTACTATAAAATGTAACAATTTCAAATTCATAATTAAAAAGGATACGTTAAAATGTTCAATGGTAGCTATACAGCAAAGCTTTATAATATAAAGGTCTGGTTTGGAGAAATATGAAATCTGCCCTTCTATAAAAAAAAAAAAAAAAAAAAACAAAGCTATTCAGCTTTGGCTTTGTCTATTGTAAATGCAGCTGGGACTTTCATGTGGGTCTTAGTTTAACTACTGGTTTGTGGGAAAAACTCAAGGGTAAAAAATAAACAAAAAAAACAACATCTTGCTCCCTTTTTGGAGAACGTTAGGAGGGCCAACTCTTTTTGCAAGGAAGGAAGGAAGGAAAAGAACAAAACCAGTACAACCTGGATATGATAGACTCATGTATTTCCTGACTGATCATTAATAGGCCAAGGAGGAAATGAGAAATAAATGTTATTGGTTTAAGTCCAGTCTTATAAGCTGAGAAAACCTGCGTGCAAACTGACAAATGGAGAAAACAAAAAAGTGCTCTTTTTTGTGAAGTGGTGCCGCATACTTTTTCGTGGTTGTTTTAAAGTACATTTTCATAGCATTCTGGAAGTGAAATCTCTGGAAGTGAAATTTCTGAAATTGTTTTTTTTTTTTTTTTTTTTAAATCACACCGAGTTTTACTAAATGTAGAAGAATCATGTCTCAACCTATCCTTCAGTCAACATGACAAAATAAACCACCCAATTTAGAAGGGTCTGCTTGAGAGACTTAGAGTGAAGGGGACCGCATGATGCCTGCCAGCACCTGACGCACAGCCAATGCCACAGTCCAGTTCAACTTTCACAAGCACCACAAATCATGCTTATAGCTACTTTTTCAAATACTGAATCAATAACTTGAAATACTTCATTTTAAATCAGAAAACTGTGACTTTAAACAATTTATCTTGATTTCTACCGGAATAACAAAAACTTTAAATTTTCCTCATCCAAACGAAACCTTGCAGCGTTGTTGTTGCAAAGCATTTTCAACAGGCACCTTAATTTGGGGTTACAACCACAATAAAAACACACAGCATTTCACATATTCTATTTAAACAAACACAAACATTGCACTTACTGCTATAGGGAATTGACATTCATCTCAGTACCACCAAACTGGATTTGAAACCCCCACACCCCGGAAATAATTATATTGGCACGTTTGTGAGGATTTTACTGTGGCACAAAAGGTTCTTTACACTAGTAAAGTACACTAGTAAAAATGAGTTCTGGGCGGTGTAACTGATTTTCAAACTTACATACACAACACTAAAATTGCTCCCTCACAGTGCTACCGTAGATACTTTACTCAATCTTCTTAGCCAGTTCCTTGTCCTAAATGGAAATTTACCTCCCCACCCCAGAAAAAAAACAAAAACACGCATACATGAATGTATATGTAAAACCTATTGGACACCCATGTCAAACTAATACAAAAGAACCTCTGAATCATCCTTAAAGTTTTTAATAAATCAATATGTAGGCTACACACACACACACACAAACACACACACACAGTGGAATACAATAAGCACACATATATTGTAGAACCATTTCTCAAACATTTTTTTCAAAATTCCAGACACAACGCAGTGCAGTCAGTTTCTATTTCCAGAAGCATCAATTTAACAAATGTTCTAGGAAAATACCCGTCACCATGATTTTTATTTTTTACAGACGGATTGGTAACTCCATGCAGAACAAACCGTGGTCGTTTTTTCTTTTAGAATGTAAATTAAAACCCCTTTAGATTGACAAAAACACGAATACAGATAAGCATAATAAAGCTCACCAAACAAAGCTAAAACTTCAAAACGATAACTTTTTAAATGTGCACTAATAAAGTGTTCCAGCCATTTAAACCTTTTTTGCCAATACTTCCTTGTCATTACTTGGTAGAACTTAAAAGGGGGAAAAAAAAACAAACATAGGATGGCCTGGTTATTAAAAACATTTTCAAAACACTTTCCAAATGCCGATACCCATGTGCAAACATCAAACATCCAGCATTAAAAAATCAAATCACACCTCTGCACATTCTTTCAAATGTAAATGTCAGCTAGACCTGCTGCTAAAGCCTGCAGCAGCCAAGCATGCACAAAAAAAAAAAAAAAAAGGACTTTGAACTAACTTACCGACTTGCTTCTTCCGACAACGGAGAACCACATTTTGCTACCCTTTTTATCACAACTGATCTTTCAGGCACAGAGGCTTCTAAATCGCTACTGCAGAGAGGACTGAAATAAAAAAATAAAAGAGCTGGCTGCCTTGTTTCCAAGACACCAATCAAGATAATTCTCAGCTACATGCTATGACACCATATAGCATGTATCAGCACAGGCCATATAAACACCAGAGTCAAACTCTTCCGTAAAGTCAACAGAGCTGCTTTAGACTCTCGTTACTCCGCGACTGTTTCTTTCAACTTCCAAAGTTCTTCCCAGCTGTGTTGTTTTCTGTTCAAGACCTATTATTGCTTGGAGATTTAAAAGCCTGCTCATGAATGAGTAAAAGAAAATAATAATAATAATAATAATAATAATAATAAAAAGTGGCCCATCTGCCTAAAACCTACAACCTCCCTCCTTTGAAAATAACATTAGGCACGCCCCAGCTTCCCCATCATCTGGATTTCATTTAAAAAACGCTAACCGCAATGTGGATGACCAGACATCAAAATATGTACAGGAGGTTTAAGTGAGTGACTAAATTTACTGCTTAGCCTTCCACTTGAGCACAAGGCCAGAGAGCAAAAGTAAACAAAACTTGCGCCAGAACTGAGAACAGGAAAACAGCCTCTGACCTTCATTTATTAACATACTGATATACAAATAAGTAAACTGCAAACCACATACAAAAACACCTTGCCTCTTCTCTTAAAAAGAACAAAATAAAAATTGAAAAAAAAAAAAACTCTTCCATGAATCTTACTGTTTGAGGACTTTCCGCCCTGAGTAACTTTGCAAAGACAACCCATACTATAATAATTCTATATTTTCAGGTTCTTAAACCATACTAAAAATAAGTTAAACAATTATATAGGGCATAACTACGATTAACTGGTTTTGAGTGGAGTTATTTTTCTAGAAGTCTGCAGTGTTGAAAGTCAACACACAGGAGACTACAGCACAGCTTAGTAAAATATTCACTAAAAAACAAAATGTGACACAGTATCTACAAAAGGATTAATGTTTACCAACTAAGAGGGCTCATGTGACCAGCTGTCCATTGGGAATTGAGCAGAGAGTTATAAAAAATTATTTTACACAAGTCACAAAACAAACAGTGATTGTGTGGTGCTGGTTCAATCAGAAAGATATAGATATCTATCTATCTATCTATCGATCTACATATAGTGTAACACAGCAGGGAGAGGGTTACTATCCTCCCTGCCTAAAAACATGTATTTTGTTTAATTATTATTTTATTGTTAATCATCACCTGCACCTGGCTATTATTGTAAATTAGAGCCAGGTGCAGAGCACTTAAAGAAAGCAGCTAGTCTGCTCGGGGCTGCTGCTGTGTGAAGGAGCCCGATTGAAGGTGTGCCCAATCGTAACACAAAAGGTTACGTGTGAACCTTTTTGGTTTGTTTTTAAACAATGTGTTTATTTTTTGAACAGGTAGACAGCCTAACTGTTCTGTGTATTAGACACGTGTGCAGTCAGTGCTATGAAGGAGCTAGGTGTTTGTTTTGTTGCTTTTGTTTATTAAAAAAGTAGCGCATCAGCGCTTTAAACTTCCAGTTTTGTGTCCTGAAGGGGCAACGAACAGCTGTGAGTGGCGTCTGTGTTACTATATATATATATATATATGAGTGTGAGAGAGAGAGAGAGAGAGAGAGAGAGAGAGAGAGATATTATATTATATTATATTGTAAATATAGACTCGAAAGAGGGCTATGGTGGAAATTATTGACCCGAGGGAAGACTATTGTTACTGACAGGGGGCTATAATACCCGAAACCTGGTGGTAACAATAGTCTGAGAGGGGCATTTAATTTTCCACTATGAACTAAGTCTGCAGGACATATTTAATATATGAATCAGTCAAGAAAATAAGTGAGGTAAGGTTGGATAGTAAATATGACTTCATATATTTTGTTTAAATATAACTGATACAGCTTAAGTTAATTAATTAATAAAATAAATAAAACAAACAAACATACATGAATAAATAAATAACAGAAAATGTTTTTGAAGTTCATACCGCATAGCTATCAAAGCTTTTTGGCTTACAGATTTCTGTGCTGCTTGCTGACTGCTGCATAATCCAGTTTATATCCCGGCCGTCATTTTTGTTTAGCCTACATCGTCGAGTTGAATCACCATTTTAGTGTTTGAATCATCTTTCTTTTGTAGTATGTTTTGTAATTCATTTTCTGTTAAGTCACAGAATCTCTATTAAGCAGTTTTTTCACATCTCCCCTGCACTCCTAGTGTGTGTGTATGTGTATATATGTATGTATGTATGTATATATGTGTATAAATATTATAAAAAAATATATATATACAGTGTGTATATATGTATTTATATATATATATATATATATATATATATATAGATAGATAGATAGATAGATAGATAGATAGATAGATAGATAGATAGATAGATAGATAGTAATTTGAGGCAAATCACTTGGCCCTCAGAGACACTGGGTACAAACATGCTCTCTTAGAGCTCAGATTATAAAAAGCACCTTACCTTTGCAGCCACAATACTGAGACCCATTCCATTGTGCTTCTTAAGCGTCACGGTCACAATTTCTGGATCCTTCGGCATGGGCTAAAGAAATCAGTGCATTTAAATTAAACCACTGGCAACCGACAGATTGAATCAGCATGCGTCTCCAGGAGACTAAAAGGAGTAATACCCCTCTAAAGACACTAATTGTGGTGGTTTCTTTTACAATAATCCCTTTAATAGCTTTAAGTTGCATGTAAATCAATCCTCAGAAAGTAAAAACTGTGAGGGTGTGCAGAGTGGCTGATGTCAAACTGTGAGGACGCACAACCAAAAACTCAGTTAAAAGAAACAAATACTTTATTTGTGAACAAAAGTAAACTTTCAGCGTAACTACATACACTGACCCTGGATCAAAAAAAAGAAATATTGGCCAGAAAACACAATCTTATACCTAGGCTACCACAGAGGTCAGGTACTAACCTCCAGCCCACCCGGAGCCCCTCATACTGACCTCTTTATACCTTATCTCAGGTAGGTCCTTCCCCAGCAAAACCATTACTGGGCAAATACCCATAATAATTAAATACATGAATCCAGATTATTATTATTATTATTATTATTATTATTATTATTATTATTATTATTATTATTATTATTATTATTAACCCAATAATAATGCTTCACTTCACATTCATTTTAATATAAACTCAATCTTACCCCTTATTAAATTTACCAATATTAAAATAATAGGGTTAAGCAAGATTAAATGTCCCCTTACGGAAAAGGTAAGCGTGACCCCAAAAGAACAGCGCATATCAAGCATATGAGCCTCAGGCATGCGCTCCCCCACACAGACAACAGCCTGGCACATAGAACAAGCAGACGTGCATTACCTGCGCTCCTTAAATCCAATGGTAAGCACCATGTCAACAACTAATTGTTATCAATCTTAAAACTCATAACTCATTAATGTATAAGCATTTTCATTAGCAAAGAATACTTAACGGATACAAGTTCACTTTACCAGCAGTGTGCACCCCGCTACCCAAAAGTATACTTGAAAAAACAACAAATGTATATATTAAAATACAGATTTCATTCTTATGCCATTCCCCGATTCCTGACAAGCAGATACACACAGATTGAATAAACATTAATTTATGGGGTAGTTTTATCTGTCCATTTACAAAAAGACAGTTAATCATTTTGTAGTTTGCAGTTTCGTTTTTAAAACTACTATGGGCGGAGAACCGCATTCTGGATGAGTGATGGAAAAACAGTGTCTCTTACTCCAGCCAGAGAGAGAATTACGTTTCTCACAAGAACTAAAACACCTACCAACTCAGTGCTGTCATTGGAAAAGTGATTTTCATAGTCAGCTCCTTCAAAGTACATGGTCCAGGTGCCTGGAGAGCGAGGGTGAGGTGTCAGCCTGCAGTAGCCTGTAGGAAGTACGAACCACAATGTCTTACTGAACAGGTGTGTCCACTGACGGCTCAAGCTGGTGGTCATAAAAACTTGATAAGGAAAAACAAACATACTGTACGTACCTGCAGCAGCAGTGTACCCCGTGACACACAACCAGAAAGGGTTTGCCTGAAGCGTTTGACTGCCACACAAATAGAATGGTTCCTTACTGTGGTACGGTAAAATTGGCACTTTTACATTGTTCTATTCAAATCTTTGTTAAAGTGTGTCACCAACACTCTGGTGCAGTGGTAACTTTTAGATTCAGACAGGAAATCCAAAATCTGGGGAGCTAATGACTGCATGTATTGTCAGTTTAAAAAATTGTGCTGTTGAATCCTTATACCCTTAGTTACATTGAAAGCCGCACAAAGATCACAAAGTCAGAACGCATGCAGTTGGGAACATCACCTCAAAATGAAATCCCAGTTTTTTTTAATTACAGCATACATGATCTTGCAGACACAGGAACTGGAGTGCTTACCTCTTTGACACAGGGGCTCCAAGAACTCCTGGAAGCCGTTGGGAATGTTGCGGACAACATCACACGAGTAGCCGTCTTCGGGCAAGAGGAAAGGCAGCTGCAGGTCTGGGTCCTCCTCCAGCTGGACCTCACGGCCATCACTGCGGGCAAGCTCGTCCGCCGTGTTCTCAGCCACTGCCACCACATTCTCTATCAGGTCCTGGAGAGGGAGAGGGAGAGGGAGGGCACACACAGTCCTTTGAGATTAAGCACAAACACAAAGCCTTCTATTTACACACATGAGAATGGTAGCAACAAGGGAAACCACCCTGTGATATGGAAATGTGTTTGCTTTTTAAAGGCTTCCTCTTAAGGCGGTTCTACAATGGAGGTGACTGAAGTGAGCGACTGCAGCATATTTTTTATTTACATCTCCCACAGTTCCAACAGTCCATACTGCATTAAAGCTATTGCAGGTTGGGTTTATCCTGAAACTGGGGTTGGGGCAGAGGTTGGGACTGACCCTGGGGTTGTGCCTGGAAATAGGGCTGCTGATCCTGGATGTGGTTTTATGAGTGGGTTGGGAACTGACGTTGCTTCTGATTGGTCCGTTTCACTCTAGATCACTTGCGACTGGCGGGAAAAATAGAACACATTTCTATTCCTGTGGAGTCGGTGTAGACACATCCCTAGATTTCAGTCACTTCTAAATTATTCGCTCGCGTCCAGTGTAGATCCACCTTTACATCAAGGAATGAATTCCCATTGGATATCAACACATTACCAGAAAGCCCTAGAATGCTATTTCATATCACAGGCCTAGCTATGAAGGTCAGTAACTGGTCACATCCAAGAGAAGGGCACAACATTCCTTGGTCATGAACCTGCAGAAATTAAACAAATTCATGCAACTTGTGCATCTTTCACGGCAGGATAGGGAGCTGGGGTTGAACTAATGAATATCGGTTAAACACGCAATCAAATGGAAAAATCTGACAAATTCCAGTGTTCATATTTTTCAAATCATTAGAAGATATATTTGTGCCCTGGGTTCAAATATATACCGTGATCTGGATACACTTTTAGACGGCTGGCTCTAGATCTCAGAAATGAAGTCTGTTTACAGTTGCATGATGGTGAAGAGTTCTCATTGTACCTTGCAGAGTGATCTCAGAACATACAGGCTGCTGGCTGATTTTATAAGTTAGTCAAAGGCTGCTTATGATTTCAAATGCCACCACTAAGGGGATCGAAACTAACAAAAAAACCACCTTAAAACTCTGCATCTTTGTATGATTGTGGTATAAGTGAATGTTGCTGTTGCCACATATGTACCCCTCATTTTGCAACTGTAATTTGTATACCAAACAGTAGACTTTGTGGTATTTCTGCAAAGGATGGTTCTTTATAGTGGTTTTATGCATAACCACTGGGAAACCATTTACATGCATCTCCCAGTGGCATGTAAACATGTTTGTGATAAACAGCTTTGTCAAGGCTTCTTCTATACAGCGCGTTGTAGTGTGTTAGACTGTTTGACCTCGAATACAGAGCCCTCAGTCACAGCTGTAGAAACTGTTCTCAGGCAAAGCTCTAGCAATGGTTCAGTCATAAACATTCGACAGCATTTAGCATTTATGAAAATGATCCTGTAGGTGGACACTTCTATATATTTAGATGTGCCACTGTTTATTTGAACTTACAGGAGGAATGTACGGCTCATCTGGGGCACAGTGGTAATTCTGGAGCAGAGCCTGCAGCTGTAGAGAGTTCAACTTGAAGCAGGTATTGTTAATGTTAGGAACATCCTGCATGGAATATTTGTCCATGGTCAGAAGTGTCGTTGCCTAAAGGAAAAAAGAAAAAAAAGGTAAGCATTTGAACAGAACAAAGAACGGTTCCTCTAAATTTGAATACACCACCAACGAACTACCCCATCCGGCAATGTTTCCATTATATATAAAAACATACCACATATGGCAGAAGCCTGTCGTGTAAATAGTGTGTGTGTGTGTGTGTGTGGTTTTGGTGATGGGTTTTAATAAAGTTTGATTATTTTGAATCAAATCGCTACCAGAATCCATGTGCGGAATGTGGCTGGGTCTTGATTAAAGTCCATCTCTCACATAGAAAATCATTTTTTGGCTTTGGGGTCATACTTGTTTACTTTCACAATGAGCAAGAAATTACCCAAACTGTTTTATAACCTCCTTCTGCTGCAAGTAGTGACTGGAGCATGTCATTTGAGACATCCTAGAGCTCTGCTTTCTATTGAAGTAAATCGCAGGTTATGCTAATGAATACAGCCGTTATATTTCAATGTGAAACTGAACCAGCAGGGGATTCCCTGCAGTTTTTAAAAGCACTGACCTGAACTATTCTGCTAAGGTGGCAGTCAGCTGCCAGCTCCAAGCCCTGTTTCTCGGCCCAGGCCTCGATATGTCCCAACTGCTGGCGGAGGATGGCCCCCCAGTAGTGGGAACAGAGCTCTGAGTCAGGCTCAGTCACCAGCTTGTTGAAAAGCCACATGTTGATGAAGTGGAAGAGCTGGGAGAAGAGCTGTATGGTGAGAGCGGCGTTCACTCGGCAGCGACGCAGCAGCGACATGGCGCCCGTCAGGGTGTTCAGGACATCCTCTGTTAGGGAATAAAAAGAATCATTTGAGATAACTTCACTTTCCGAAATTGATATTGAATCACTGAGGAAAATGTAATAATTAGTTATTGCAGGTGTGCACAACTACAGATTGTATACTATTAAAAACTGGATAGAGGTTCAATGGTTTGCAGGTATGGTTTATAGTCAGGAGTCATAGTTGAGACATGTTTAATGCAAGTAATGTACCAGTGAAGTGTAATTATCAGAAGTTGCCACTAGAGGGATCCTTTTGGAATTTCAAAAATACCTAATCAGCTCAAGTTTTCTAAATTTTCCCACGAACAGAGAAACTTCATCTCATTTAAAAGACTACAGCATGACATTTCATGCAAAACAGGGTTAGAAACTCACGCTCGCCCGAGGCAAATTATATCTGATGAGGACTAGTTGATGTCTCTGGGCGAGTACTTAAAAACAAAATGTACAGATATACTCTCACGTTCACAGTCTTGCGTTAAAAAATAAAAAAATTAAAAATGCAGGAAAAGTCAATTTTCTAATGGCATGTAGCAGTGGTGAATAAGCATTCATAATGCTTACAAAACAGTCACTCAGAACTGAAACCTCCCGTCATCTCCCCTGCAAAGCCAACCCCACTTAATATGACATTTACATTTGTGTTCTCCTTCTGCGCGGGATGCAAAGTTTATTGGGCATTTGATTTTACTGAAACGTGATGCACCACCATCACAAAGAAAAAAAAAGATTGAAGATGTCATCAGCAAAGGGGGCCGGTTTTACTAACGAGGTCAAGAAAGATGCCATATTTTACTAAACATTTTAAAACTAATAAATAAACAATTAACATTGTAATATGTTGCTTAAAACACAATAACACAATATATTCATAATAAAGTTGAGTTCTTACCTATAAACAACAGTAACACGTTTAAAAGTTTGGGACTCGCTGTCTGTAGCTTGGTGGTGTTTACATTATGTTTACATTATCGTCAGCATATTTTAAGTGATTGGAAGCTGAAATTAAGTTTTTAAAACACCCTTTTCTTATACCAACACAGTACTATAGTACCATTGTAATAGCAAAACATTCAATGGCGGCAGGCGATCCTTCACATATTCAAATCCATTGATACAAAGTCCCCCCCTCTTTCTTGAACAAATCTGTGTTTCCCTCGTTGTTGTTCTGTATATTTTATGCTCTCATTAGAATCCAATCTAGTAAATTCAGATTCCATCAGTTCTGGCAAATTCTACTGTACTTGCTGAAGCGGTTTTTCTCCCACTGCTAATTAAAAAATAAAAAATAAATGTAGCCACCTAGCTAACAATTTCATCCAGAGGGCTACAGTGAAACATACTGTCTTTAAATTGGGACTTCAGTGAAGACCGTGTGTGTACGGGAGTACATCAATTATTGTAGGTAGTAATTCATAGTTATTTAATGCTTGGTGGTCCATTGGTTAAAGAAAAGGGCTTGTTACCAGGAGGTTCCCGGTTCAAATCCCGGCTCAGCCACCGAGTCACTGTGTGTGACCCTGAGCAAGTCACTTAACCTCCTTGTGCTCTGTCCTTCGGCTGAGATGTAAAACAGAGGTCCTATTGTAAATGACTCTGCAGCAGCAGTTGTTGATGCATAATTCACCCCCTAGTCTCTAAGTCACTTTGGATAAAAGTGTCTGCTAAAATGACTAATTAATAATAATAATAAAATATAATAATAATTAAACCCTAACTCCATAAACCAGCCAGCATTTTTGTAAATAGCAACACATGTAATGAAAAATAAACATTTTATTTGTGTCATCTGTGTCAATTTCAGGCGGATCTTCATGGTCAGCAAGGTGACACAGCTGAGAATTTTTTGCTCTGTCATCCCGTCTGGTGCTGTCAGTGTCAGTTTCTCAGCACACAGTACAGTATCGCTCAGTAATTGTTAAATAACGAGGTGCAAACAGGTGATTGACCGATCTGTACACGCATTTACTAATGTGCGTTTGTTAAAAAATATATATTTATCTAAATTTATAACAGTTTATTTTTTAGGAAAATAAAATTTAAGCCTAATATTTTTAGGGACCCCAACTGTTGTTGTTGATTCTAACTTAGGCACTTCACATCAGGACTAGCAAGTTTCAAAAGGTACTAGTCTTTTGGACTAGTAGCACAATTATACACAATTATACAGGATACATAAAGGTTCTGAGTGGGTTACAAAAAAAATCACAAAGACAACTTAACCAGCAAACGTCTACAGCTGGTTACATCTGTCCTCACAAATTAAGTGGAGTGTTTCCCTCTAAACCAGTCTGCAGTGCTGAATGAGTTAAGGCGTTTTTTTTTTTATAATTACACCTGTATGTATTCAAAGCACCCATATGGCATTTTTGTGACTGGCACCAAGCTGTGTTTGCATCTGCTCAATTTTCAAAGTACAGCACACATACACTGTAATTTTAAAATCAGCATGCTTTAATTCAGCCTTTTTATAACTTGAATCTATTCATCTTGCAAAACCGAGATGGGTACAGTAGACACAAACTTTTCCAAGTTTCTCTGACAACCTGCATTTCCATTTTTTTTTTTTTTTTTTTTTGCCATTTGAGTTGTGTTGAATATGCTTTTACTTTTTAGAGTAACATGGGTCAGGGTCTTGGAGTTCTAGCTCCCTGAATTCAATAGCTGTGCTATTTGGTATCATTTGACAGCTTGCATTTGTTGTCTGCTGTTCCCGTTATTAAAAAGACCAATATGTACTTGTTACCTATTTTGGGCCGCTGTGGATTCTGCTCCTCTGGGTCCTCTAGGAATGCTGGCATGTAGTTGTTGAGATCAGACTGAAGACAGTGGACCAGGTACCTGGGGAGACACACAGGGTTGATTGCATTTCAGCTGAGGAAGTAGCAGGATCTGTTGCTGCTTCAGGGCACTACAAGCAGCCATGATGTGAAACAATCTCCAAGAATCAAAAAAAAATAAACAAAATGTCAAGCCAGTCAGTCAGTCCATTTTTCAACCAATACACAAGTATTCTCCTAATTTTTCACAAGCGTTTAGATTTTGATGCAAAAGAGGTCAAACCCTGTTGCCTTTAATGGCAGCGAGGAATCAAGCATCTCTTCACACTAATGCAGCTGTTAACGCTTGCCCTTCACGCAGTACCCTGCACTACCATCACTGGTGTAGTTTCTTGTATTAGTCCGGAAGTTCACTCCGAGTCACAATCATTTATGTGAGCGTTGTTGGAGATGGCAAAAAAAAAAAAAAAAAAAAAGATTTGCTTTGCTAGTAAGGAGACGAGGATGCATAAATAAAGAAGTGTAAAGAAAAAAATGTCTCATTATTTTGCTTTAATTATTTTAGTTTTCCACATGAGTTGGATGAAGCCCCATCTTCAGTAAAATAATAAATATTCTGTCAATGTTTTTAAAGGTTAATTTCTTTGAAAAGATTCATATTGGGTCTCCTTTCTTCATCAACTGCATGATTAAGGCGCAAGGATGACATCACCAATATAATAACTGCTGCTTAATTGTGTTTCCTTGACAACCCTGTAAAGCTAACACCAACTTCATCCAGCACACCCCAGCCAAGAATAATAACTATTGTGTTGCAAACTTAGATTTAGGATAAATACCTTAGAGGATTTGAGGGGTGGGGGGTAACAAGTTTAAGTTTAAGACTTAAGCAAATTAAGAATCAACTGGTTCTGTTGTTTTTTTGTTTGTTTTGCTGGTCAGCCACACAATGTTAGACCCTTATGTTCAGATCAAAGGAGGATTTTAAATCAGCAGTAGAAAACAACTCACGGCTTGCATTGAGAAGACAAGACAGTTGTCTTAACACTAGAGGGCAGCAAAACCTCAGATACTTTTTACTGCTAAGTGACCTACATGCAATTTGCAAAGAGAAAACATTTTTACATGGAAACACATTCACATCTGGATCTTTTAACAACTTATACAGCAACTAGATTTGACGTTACTAAAACCACAGAGGAACAGCTTATTAGACTAGAAATCCCCTTTAGAACAATTATAAAGAGTGACCACAATCAATTAAGTACAAAAATTATTAGAGGTTAAGGGGATTTTTACATTGTTGCGTGCCAAAAACCAAGCAAGAACAACATCATCAATCAAAGCCTCCTGCTTCTAATGCAACAGGGGTAATGGCTGATGTTGGAAAAACTTGTTAACTCCAGGATTACAAGCGGGTTAAATTTGTGCAGGTTTTAATATAATGGATATCTGCACATATGACAGAGAAAGATATGCTGAAACTAAAACAAGAGCTTTGTAAATGTCTTATTTGTACATAGTATGGTTCTCTAAATGGCTTTGTGTGTAAAAACAAATAAATACATAATCTACAAAAAATTGGACAAATTCTGAAATTTGAAAATAAAATGTAACACATTTTCTATATACTATATCTGCATACACAAATTTAACTTCAATAGGGGTTATGGGTAACATCGAAACAGGCATTTTGGATACTAAAGTGAAAAGTAAGCATCTAAGTCTGCGGCTTCCTGAGAGGTGCACAAAGCTTCAGTTATGCAACAATGACATCAGCCCTCATGTCAGACTCAACGCTTAGCCCTGAAGAAAAACAGACAGCCAAATAAAAATTGTTATTGCAGCACCATATGTCTGCTTAATAACAGAAGCAGAAGCAAACAATCTGTCAAACCAAATCCCATTATGCCTCCCTGTATGTTGTAAGGATCATCATTTTCCTTTAATGACTAGAAATAATAAAAGCAGATGGTTGAATTAATTGCTTTTATCGCTAAATTGATTGCACCATTTTGTGGAAAAAAATATAAAATCTATATTTTTAGAATTGGTGTTTGCAACATAGAGCCTAATATGACATTTAACATGGACTGGAGGGATGGGAGTATTCTTTTTTTACAGAAGACATTTGCTTTTTCTTTCACATACTGAAACCCAGAAGGTGTACAGAAATCTCATCTTCATAAAAAAGGGAACTGTGGGGTTTTTTTCTCCTCCAAAACATGACTAAAGACATACAATTCTCCTTATGACTAATTTAGAAAAAAAACAGTCCATGGAATAATTGTGTATTGCAGGAATGAATTCTGATAGCTAGAAACGTGGCTGATTTGGCCTTAATTTGTGGACACAGCTAGTTTTGTAGGGAGATGCACAGTATCATCTTATTATCAGTAGATACTGTAACTCTGGAACAATTTGCAATACACTGAAATTGTTTAAAATTCTAATACATTTCAATTTTGAATCACAGAGTAGTTTTAACCTGATGGAAACCAACATTAAAAAGCCCTATACCCTACAGTATACTGATGGTTTCTTACTTGAAGGCCATTTGTACTAAATGAGCCAAGACATCCTGAGCATCCAATGTGACTCGGCTGAGGTCTTTATCCTGCTTAATGAAGTTGAGCAGCTCTGAAGCGTTTGCCATCCAAAAGGCAAGAGCTCCTGCAATATTCTTCTGTTTCTGTGGAGATGAAAGGCTGTGTTATAGACTGTATGAGTGTGTTAGTGAAGTCACCGCCAGCACGAACATTCCAGGGACAGACCAGCACCGCCATCTACCAAAAACCTCAGATACCAGATAAAATATCCATATATGAATTATTACAGGAGTGTTCAATACCGGACAGATCAGGAGTACTGTCAGGTATGCACTTGGTTTAGATTTAGAGTACCCAGCGTATACTGATAATGACATTTGTCAAGAGGAGAAGAACATTTGTTAAGTTGTCGACTAACTAAAAGAGTAGCTGAATTCCTGGTGAATGGAATTCTCTATATATCAGAGCCTGATTCAATGTGGTATTCAATTTTTTTCTATATTGACAAAACCCATAATAAAATAATTCAATGGTAATACATCAGAAGGATACATTGGGAGTCAAAATGCAGACCCATTTAAGTCAGAGAACTTTAAAGATGAAGTATCCTTCCAGTGATGGATGATTCATGCACTGCAATGCATTAATACAGGTTTAACTAACACAGGAAATGAAATATCCAGTGTGGATTCCAACCTGTAAACATGATTCTATGCTGCTAAATGGTGTGCATTTGTTTAATACAACCCCTCTAACACTCCAAACCAGTAGCGTTGGGTACTTTAGAAACCTAGCACCTTCTGACAGAGTGAAAAGAAACTGCACTAAATCTGTCTTTTCATACAAAATGCTGTAACAATACCAATTTAAAAATGCCCACATTAACTGCAACATTGCAGGTTTTTGTACTGAAAATTGCTTTCAAAATGACAATATACTGCATGCTTAATGTCTTAATCATTTCTGATTCTTTCAAGCATTTTCTAGGTTTGGATTATTGAGGCCAATTTTTTATATTTGAATGTTTACCGTGTATATTACTGTATCTGGTAAATCTGCATGTTAATGCCCCCCTGCCAAATGATACACAGACTCTGGATTTTTAAAGAAAAAAACCCAGCTCCTGAGTATGTGATACTGATCCATCCCTACATAGCCCCCGACCATATTATGCATACAAGATCCAAAAAGAAGAACAAGAAACAGACAAAGTAAATTGAAAAATAAAAAGCAAAAGAACTTGGGTTGTGCCTCATCCACATTGAAGTGCATTAAGCAGAAGTACATGGAATGCTGATAATAAAGTTGCACAGTCAAGGTGTTTAGTACCGCATGTTCCAAGTTGCTGAATGAGGGTTATGTACTGTTTCAAATCCACTGCTGAAGGGTTTTTTGTTGTTTTGGTTTCTGATATGGAAAAAAGCATGAGAAAAACTGTGCAAAGCTGACCGAGTTAGGTTGTTCCTAGAGGCAATATCCTACCTGATCCCCCTCGGGTATCTCCTGGAGAAAAGGGTCAGGAAAACATTGAGCAGGACAAAGAAAGATACCGTCAACAACCATGGCATTGACAGAGATCACAAGCATATACACACAGCTAAAATCTACTGTAAAAGGCTGCCTGCAAAGAGACAGTACCTCAATGGCTTAGGGTCAATGCAGTTTCAAAGATGCAGAATGTCTCAAATGTAAAAAGAAAAATGACCACCAGCTGCATCAATTTGTAGTAGATTGACATACTATTGAGATTATCTATTACAATTGATGTAATCTGTATGTGCATTTCCCCTATTCATGAGTATTACAGTACTGTGCCTACACTTTATGAATGAGCTATGTGTGCTAATGTGTGCAATAATGGAAGTATTTAAATATAGCATCATTGGATATAACTAACAAAATGACAGAAGGTGACTGAACAGGGAATAGAAATATATTAACTGTCATAAATGGATTGTGAATTTGTCCAGTTTAAGAACTAAATAATACCACTGTATTGCTGTACCAGACAGGATAAACATTATAATTAGATTTCTGTAATTCTTAACAAATCATGACAAGCTCCTTCCATGCAGCAGTGACCAGCATAAAAGTCTTTTGCGTAAAAGGAAATGCAACTATTCATGCAACATCATCAAAGCGTCACAGATGCCTGGACCAGGCTCTTATCAGTACATCTCATCTTTTTAAACATAATCCAAGAGAAATGTCCTTTTTACATTTTTTTTTCTTTTTTTTTTTTTTAAGCAGACAAGCTCTGAATTTCAGAATCTAAGCAAAAACTTGATACACTGGTGCAACTCATTTCTGCAGAACATTGTACTAATGTTCAGGCACACACATACAGAACGTATAAATGTTTAAAACAGTTTCTTGTGCACTTATATTATATTAACATTGTGGGATACAAAGGAATTATACGTCAGCTGAGTGACCCTCATGAGTGTAACTAGTAGTTTAAACTATTTTGCCTTCACTGTTGCAGAGGCCGTCCAAGTGTACTCTTAACTCATTCCCTCAAATGATTTAAACTGAAGACGACTAAAAAAAATGGTTAATCAGTTTTAGAACATTACTCTCCTCTCTTGCCATTTATGTTAAGGAATGGCTAACCAAGATTTCAAAAAACAGTTCTTACCTCTTGTTAGCACTAGGAAGAATTACTGTTGATACCCCTTTTTTATATTAAGGAACTTTTCTTGTATTTAAATTTGGAATAAACAGACAGACCAAAGTTACATTTTTGGTTTGCATCCCTGTTTCTATGACAATAGGGAGGATATGAGTGAGGAGAACACAATACAATATCTGATTTAAAAATCAGGAATGTCAGAAACATATTCTTAGGATTACCAGAACAAAATATGACAACATAAATAAATACAAAAATGCACAGAATCCCACTAAAGAACAGGCATGCAAAATTGCACACAAGGTCATTTTAAACAAATAGCAATGAAGACTGGTGTACCACACATCAACACACAGGTTTAGAAAAGATCCCGAGCACGTCAGATTAAACTGTGGCTGACCAACGTGATTACAGAGCTTTGGGAACCCTAGGGCTGGTAGATGAAGTACTGGGTAATTCAAAGGTTTAGATTAGGTCAGTCTATCTAAACACTCCAGACACACACATATGGTAGTGCAGATCTGTAGTAAATGCTGGGCATAAGATGGTCAATTAAACTGGTGCTCATTTAGTGCAGAATCTATTTCTTTATCTAAAAGGGAAAACAATCCAGTTGTGGGGTATACCATGTAGTCGTGTTTAAGTGAACAAGCAAGCACTGGGAACTCACCTGAATGACTCCTTCCATCGTGCTCACCATCTTGTTGACTATGGCTATCACCTTATGCGTGCGCTCAGAGGGACTCATGTCGGGCCGAAAGTGACTGGACAGCACATAGCGACAGGTCATGTACAGTACGTAGGTGGGGGAGAGCTTGAAGTGCACTGTAGAGCTGTTGGTGTAGTTGATAATAGCGGACAGGAAGGCATCTTCAGCTAAGGAGGCAATCAAAGACACAATTTTGAGCAGTAAATTGAGAAAAGAGGCAGTTTATTTAAAGAGGTGTTGTTATAAGGGGTTACCAGCACTTCTGCCGCAGATACTGTACAATTGTATGGTCATTTAATTTACACTGTACAGACAGTGAATGATGCAGTTCCATAATGATTGCATATTTCTATCACAACAGCTTGCATTTGTGTACCTACATTATCTTTCCATATATACGACATGTCAGAATATAAGAAATGGGGGTAAGAGATAGTGTTACTTACAGCTTTCCCTGAACTCTATGCTGGCTGGTAGCATCAGCTCTGGTCCCTGTCCATCCTGGGATCTGATGAGAGAAAGTTGCTTTTCAATAAACCAGTTTACATAGGGCAAAGTAATCCCACTGTCTACCGATGCCCACCTCTCCAGAGGCCGTGCTTTGGAACACTTGTACAACATTTCTCAGCAAAGTGTGAAGACTAAACTGTTGCAACCTGCCCTTTTTGCTACTTTTCAGTAGTTTCTACTACTCACAGCGAGGCAGTGCAGATAGAGCTTAGGTTTGGATTATTGATGAGGGCATGCTTACTGGCATTGTGTTCAATCAGCTCCAGTATGTATTTGGTTTCAAAGAGCCCCTGCGCACCTGTTAGCAGAACTGATCAAATATCACTTGCAATGAGCCACATTGTAAGGTTGAAGGTGTTGGTAGCTCAGTTGCTGTGTGCAGCAATGTATTTATTTATTACATAGCATTTACACCCATGTTCATACATGTAGAAGCCTACACGCCAGCCTTCCAAACTCAGTCAAGAGCTTTAGTTCCATCTCTGGTTTTACATCAATTTAAAGCATCCCCTCTTAAATTCAGAGTGGGACCACCATGAATTAAAAAAGTTTTAACCCATACAGTACATTATTAAAGGCTACTTTCTTAAAGGTTGTTTTGATAGATTACATTTAATTTGAAGTTATTAAAAATACATTCCTCTCAATGTATTACTCATCCTTACTAACAATGCACTTTTAAACTCAAGGAGAAAGGACATTCCCAATGGCCGAGTGTATTATAAAAAGTGTCCTGGATGTGTTCCCAGTGACATTCATTGGCTGTCAAATTCTGACAAAAAGGATGTAATCAACTCATCTAGTGCCTCACTATAGCAACAGACATCAGATGCCTCTGGGTTTAACTTATCCTGTCTCTCACATCGCTACAAGGGCACTGTAAAACTATAATGGCACTAGAGGAGTTGCTATTTTTTATACAACTAGAAAATGAACAAAAAAACAAGCATCATTTAAAAGGGAAAGTCAACTCTGACAATCGTTTGTAAACATGGAGAAAAACTGATGTCAAAAAGGTGATACGAAAATATGAGCGATTGAAATAATGTGGCAGTGACATTGTTAATCTTTACTTGAGAACACCAGGAACAGAACATGACTGAAGAAATCATAAAAAAAAACCTGCTGTGTAGCAAATGTACAAAGCCTGTATCTCAGTGTATGATCTGCACCATTGGTATGGACAGAAATTAAAGCAATTTGGCAGAGGAACTTTTGTTTGGAAAAACACAGTATGTGTGCCTCTGCATTATGCCAGTCTCCAGGGAGATACATCTCCTCACAGGGATAATAAGCTTTTGAGCTTGTAACATGCTGAATCTGAAATTCATTTTTTTTTCTTGACGTAAAAGCCTTGGTTTATTTACACTGTTCTGAAAAAAAACTGTAATACCCCGTAATCTTGTATGGAATTTTGATATAATAAATGCCCTGCACCCCATGATGTTAAACAGCACAAAAAAACAATGCAAATCAAATCCAGAACCAAACACACACACACCCACTAATTAAACAAGGTAAGTGTTTCAGCATACCAAGCTAGGTCTGGCCACAGTTGAAGGGATTTACATTAAGTGAGCCTTCATTATAATTTCAATATCCTGTACTGCTGTTTAAAAAACTACAGCAGTCAAGCAAGCCCTCACCAAAAGGTGGCATAACTGGTATTACTGCTTTTTTCCCCCCCTAAGGGTCCTACATCATGCTTCTTTTTTTGTATTGAGAGTCATAGTAGTGATTCCGCCCATGTTAGAATAAAGGATGGAGGAAATTTACTGTAACTACCTATACAAGACAAAACTATATAGGAAATGTAGGGTATTGTATTCCCTCAGCTATCCCAGTTGTTTCAGCACCATTTAGATTATTTACCTGGAAAGCTTTAAACACTAACATAACATACAAAACAAGAAGAGATAGGCAATCAAACAGAGGAGAACACGCTGTTCTTACAAGTAGGTCTAACTTAGACCCCATTTTTTATTCATGTACAGTAGCTACTGCAGTAACATTTTATTTTTACAACATCTTTACATGGCTGGCCTGTTTTTGGATGGATACAGTATACTGTATGAAGAGTATAGACTACCAGGGAGATCTTTCTGCCATTACAATGCATGTTAAACCTTTTTGCTTTCGGTTTCAATTTAACTTCAGCTGTTGTGTGCTCTAATCTAGAAAACAAGCCAGCACATCTTTAACCCTCGGAGCTTACCTGGACTCCTGCTTGCGGTAGTCCTGCTGCTGTTCTCGCACCATGGGCTTCACCATGCTACGCTCGCCGAGGGTGGATCTCTCAATATCCAGCCTGCTCGAACTCTGCAACAAAAAAAAAAAAAGACACACCGCGCAACACAGAAGTTACAAATCTGTCCTCAGCTGTCTGCAGTGAAAACAAATGGCCCAGTACAAACAGACTACACTTCGCTCCTTACAGCCCAGTGTGGAGTAACAGCCCTTTTTGTGATCCTAAAATTTTGGATACAGACAGGTGTATTTTATTTTTTATAATTTTTATTTAAATTTTGGGTCCATGAAATACACATTTTAGCACAAGAGACTGAAGTCCTTCCTATGTATTTTTAGAGAACTTGTTGCAAGAGCAACAACAATGTGAGCTTTGTCCTGTAAGCAAGCTTCAAGTTTGAGAGTTGAGGGGGCAGCCCCATACCGTTGCAATGTGTACCCTCGCTTAATTACTAATCAGAGCTATGAGGTGTTTCAAGATGTTGAGGCTTGACAGGCTATCCCATTAACCAATAATGGGAGGTTGTTTTTGAATGTGTGTCTTTATGCCTGGTACCGTTTCCAAGCACTCCCAAAGCAATGCTCATCATTACCTTGCTTGTCGGCAGCGGTGTCCCACTGTGGATGTCCCCGTCCAGTTCAAATGTTGTTTCAGGAACGCTTCTGCGTGAAAGGAGGCACAGGCATGCAAATTAATTCTCTGCATCTGAAACCTGAACAGTCAAAACCAGCCATCCGAATGATTAACAAAGCTTTGCTTCAAAGTTCATCTGTCTTTTCTGATTCGTACTATCCCTAAATGCATCAGAAATATTTAAGAGAGACATAGAAACTCATTTCCACACCCTTTTAATTTACTGGTTTTGTTGCGTTTCTCATTAAAATCTATAATCTAAGATATTATATTCACAATTCTCCCAACAAAGTCAATATTATACTAGCAAGACCTTACAGAATACTGAATGTAAGAAAAGTTCATTTTTATTGGACGCTACCTAAAGAACCATAGAAGAGTTTTACCATTCGGAAACCAAAAAAAGTCACGTGACCCCAACATGGACGGAAAATTAGGTTACAAGTCTAAGTGAAGGTTAGCGTTACATAAAACCCATAAATAACTTTGCACTGCGTTCATTAAAGTAGAAAAGACCAGCTTTGGCAATCATGACATCATTCATTTGTCACCTCCATGCTATGTAGACAAAGCTGCCAGTTTTTCAGTTTTGGATTCTAGTAGCATCACTGACTGAAATCTGCTCCACAAATGACTACCAAAGCTTTAAATGCTGTACTGACCCCCAAACAGGTTATAAATTAAAAAACGAACCTTTTAAACCTTACATCCAAATGACTGCAATCCTGTGCTACAATAATACTGTAAAGCCATAAATATTTGCGAACAAAATATTTGGCGAATCACACCCATAAAACCTATTCTGCTCTAGAAATGTTGGCGACCTGCTGCAATATACGAAGCATGTATTTTTCGTAGAACTTGATATTTGTGCCAGAAATGTTGTGGTTTTCTTCCCCCCCCCCATACGCAAAAAACGCATAACAAAATATTTATGGCTTTACAGTAATCCATTTCAATCTGTCTAATTCTAGAAACAATTTGTCTGCATTAGTGGATATCAACATTCAATAACAATTCTTGAATGTTTAAATGATGAGAACCCATTGAGATCTCATTGCAAAGGGGGTCCTGGAAGACAGCAGCAGCACATTCAATCTCAAGTACAAAAACACCAACCAAAGCAAATCCCAAACTAGAATCCATAAATACCAACAAAATGAATGTACAGACAGTACAATCACAATAATCCAGCCCGTGTGGTATTTATTTACCAAGCAAACAAGACTGTTTCGATTCTCCATGGATTAGACTGAGCGAAAAAAATAAAGTGCTATTTCTGTAACTTTATTGAGCTCATCTGCCCGTCCAATGCAAAAGAAATTAAATGTTGCACGCAGAATGGATTGCACCGATCTACTTAGTCTCTTATTTGGCCCTCCCAACAATACACGTTAGCCTCCGATAACCGCTGCAATACAATGAGTTGGTTGGATCAGCACCACTTTTTTTAAGTTATCAATAATAGAAACAGCAGCTGCAATGCTACCAACTTGAATCTATTGTCCCAGAGTATTTTACCACTTTCCAATTCATTGCATTATGTTGTTATATTAGTCACTTGCATGGCAAGTCTTGTAATGATGATCGTTGGAATAAGGCTAAAAGGGAGATAGCTGTAGGGTATTAGGAGCCTTGTAAGTTGTGCAGTATTGCTGATGTCTGGTCAGTCAGTCTTAATGTTGGCACAGTTCCTACATTCACAATTCCATGGGTGAAATTGGCCAATGACCATTTTGACAAACTCCTGGTGCAAAATCAATCTTTAGGCCGGGGATCTGGGGGTCAACTAGGTCCCCCAAAGCTCTGGGGTTGTACATGCTCTTAGATACATTCTGAGCCATTTTGGACCACTTTCAGAAAAACATTTGAACTTGACTTTGAAGAAAAAGAAATTCACATGAAGCTAGTTATGAGCATAGATTTTGAAATGCAATGTTTGGTCTCCAGGACTTTGGCCCCCTACCAACATTTTAGGGGGACATTTTCTTTAGTGAGGGGGTCAATATGTTTTATGATTTAGAATTCAACACAACTACAGTATTTGTAGACTGACCTTGTGTTTCCAAAGAACAAACAAACAATAATTTTAAACAAAGTTTTCACTTAGTCAGTAAGAATTAGATATTTTGAAATTACCTTGTTAAAAAAAAACCTGATAGAAACACAAGTCACTTTTTTGCAGCTGTGCAGAAAATTCTTTCCTTTTCATTTTTGAACTTTGCCAGGGCCTTCCCATAATTAAACTCCTTCCAGTGAGGTTCCTCAGCTCTTATGACAAGGATGCAGTCTGTCACTTGACAGTCTATTTCTGAGGGCTGTCTTCAACACACTTTGAACCCTGAAGCCCCTCTCCAACAAGACTTAAATGTTTTTTTAAACACACACACATATTTCCAGATTACATTATAAACCTCCATTATAAAAAAAAAGATATAAAGTTACAATGTGTTTCTTCTATATGCTCCAAAAGGATACAAAAATAAATAAATTGCCACGCAATCTGTATTGTTAATATGTGAAGTAACGTTATTAGAAAAATAACTAGCGGTAGTTAAAATAAATAAATAAATAAATTATTGACGTACATTACTCATAAAAGTAAACATGAAGTTTAAAAATGTAGTTTTTAAAATGAAGGAGCTGGAGCTGAGGTTTACGTTTCAAAACTTTTACTGCTCTTTTAACAGTAAGCATACACTTCAAACTAAACAACAAATAGTACGCATTTCTCACATTGTCTCGGTTCAGGCATAACTAATCAGGCAGGCATGACTGTTTTGGTCTAGCAAACAGATAATTTTACGATATGTCTTACTCTGTTTCATTGCCTGGTGGAGCATTCGCAAGAACAGCATTTCATTCTGAGGTAGATTCGTTTGGACACCCAACTGTGAATGTTGTTTTGTTGTTTTTTTTGTTTGTTTTGTTTTTAGAAACTTAAACTTGGCGACACATGTTGTTGCTGTCCTCATCAAAAGTCGTGTTTCTGCAGCCATTCATGTTGAAAATGGAGCTTGCATTACCCACAGTACAAGCCATTTTACTGCTTTGGAAGTGCGGCTGGGATATCTTAATAGCAGCGCTCCTGTGTCATAAACTGGATGCATGTTGATAGATGGAATTCGCTGATCTAAAAATAGTTTATTTTGAGCTCAGCGATGGAACTTCGAACGTAGGAGGATTTGCTCCGTGTCTGCTCTCTGCACACATCAGACCTTGCCCCCCCCCCCCCCCCCCAATGTTTTTGCCATTTTTGACGGAATACAGACGGAACACTTTCACCCATGCAAGTCCCTTTCCTTTAATCCCCAATGTGACAGCTGTGCTCATGAATTCAATTCAGACAACATGTGTTGCATTTGCACTGGCTTGATGCTTCAGTGACATCCCCAATTCTGGATTTCATATACCATTATGAAATTAGTTTGAGGTAAGCAAATGTGGGCATATGAGATTTATTCAGGATATAATTAGTCAAATAACAGCACTTGCAACCATGTTATGCTTTTACTAAAGAGGACTGTACAGGGAAAAAAAACACACAGAAATATTTGTTTTATTATTTTAGCCAGAGCGGCTCATAGAGCCATACCAACCCCCCCCCCCCCCCCCCAAAAAAATAAAAACAATAAAAAAAAAAAAATAACAGGAAAGTTTACTAAAAAGCTGACTAAATAGTAGCAACTATACTAAGACTGCTTTAGTAGCTTTTTGCCCATTAAACATGTTGCATGTTTAAAACTCATTAATATACTGTATTTTTATAGTACTCAGTGAGCCCATATATAGCACATGGACATTATGGTTTACCCTGCATCATTTTTTTTTCAGTGACTCTGGTAAATGCGTGACACATACCCTGATTTGTGCCTTTGTCCTTTGACCATGGGGCCAGCGTCCATGCTCCTTTTGGTCATCCCATGGTCATAGCTGGGATCCACAAACTTGAAGACATGAGAAGACCCAAACTGGACCTTCATGCCACTTCTCAGCATGGTGGTCTCAGCAATTTGCTGACCGTCGACGTAGGTCTCGGCATCAAAACTTGGGATCACAGTTACCATGCCGTCCATGTGGGTGAGGTCACAGTGGTGGGGCTGGATTCCTGGGCCAAACAACTGAGAGAGAGAAGAGGCTAAGTAACTCAGTATTTAAGCGTAACCAAATATCAACCTATTTAAAAACAAAAACAGTATATTTTTGGATTATGAAGTAAATGTTCTTGAGCAGTTTTTGCAATAGGGAGGTTTGTTCAAGACCATAGTGTGAGATCCACTGTTCTGGACTAATTCTTCTCAACTCTAGACCTCTAACAGTCCAGGAACTAAATATGTTTTAGTGCAATAAAAACATTCATATTTCAAATTTGGAATCAAATAAACCGTTTGTAATTTTTGTGGCTTGCATAAAAAAGAGCTACAAAGTTACAGGGCTGCCTGAAGTACGTCCAATTAAATGCATTAGCCTCAAAAGGATATTAGTTGTGCCAAATTATATTAAAATCATTAAAACTCTCCCTGCAGACATGAAGCAAACATGCACAGCAATTCTTAGAAGTGCCAATGTTTCTGCTCTGTTAATTTTCCACTGCACTCCTGATTACAAACATTTCCAGTTTTTAGCCATTGGGAATAGTGTCCCCTCACCTGGATCGAGTTTTCATCTATTTTATCTGAGCCGACCTCTGTGACACTCATCTGTAACCGATAGAGCTTTGGTTTATCCCTGGAGTCTGACCCATCTGCAAGAGACAAACAACATATTTCATACACGTGGAACAGATAGCAGCAAAAACTTATGTCACTTTCAAAATCTCAGTAAGTGACCTTATGCATCTAAAATCAGACAATACGAGTCATATATTCTTAAAAATCTAGTTTTGGAAAAGCATTCTGCAAATCAAAGAAATTTAGTGTAAGACACAACTGCATAGGCAGTGTTGGATTGTAGAGTTACATCAGTGGGGTCTTGGGTAAAACTGGATTATTCAGTAAGGGTATGCAGGATTTGGGTTTGTAGATGGCAGGGGATATGTTTTGTTCTTCTGGTTTGGCAATGTGCATTCACAAATCCTGCAGACTACTCTACTTCGAAATGGATCTCATATAAAAAGGCCTCCTATTAAACAGGAGTTGGATCTGCAGACGTGTTTCATTAAATAAATCCTGGATTGGTGTTCTTTCAAACCCTGTAGTACGAGTACAACTATAGCATTTATTTTTCAAGAGCTGATCTGTGGCTATTTAGGATCATTATTACATTAGTTCAAAAGTGGTTTAATTTAGTCAGAAATTGTGGACATTTAACAACACCGCAGAAGAGAAGATTTTTTCACCATCCCCACTTAAGCTTATCTTTGATTGCCAGATGATAATGGAAGTAAGGTGTTTTTGTGCTTAACAGTAATAAATGCAGATTTCAAAGTATTATTAGTGAACAAAAACAAAAATTATTAAAATGCTAAAGCAAGCAGGGTTAGCTACACAAAGGCTTGAACAGGTTCAATGTGGATAATTTCTTGAAGTGTACAGTATGTATGAATTAGATCCTATTCTTTTGAAACCCTGACAATTGCATTAGTAATTTGGAATACTATCTCAAATGTTCTTTTCTTTGAGTAAGTAGCTTGTTGATTAATTAGTAAATCCTCAGGATGGACCAAGGTAGCTCTGTGCATTCAAATGCTGGACTGGGCATTCTCAATTGGCTATGTATTCTTTTATTAAAAAAAAAAAGTGGTCAGTAGCTTCTCCACTTTGCAATCGGCTAGCGCATACTGCTTGTTTGTTTTGTCTGCCTTCTAAATTATACTTTATTTTTTATACAATATATTTTTATATAATATATTTTAATATATTAAAAAGATCACCTGCACTAATTGATAAACTGATTTACATAGGGAAATATGAGCTTTTTATTTTGAGGTATTTATCTGCAGAAACAAGGTCTAATAAGTAGATGTGGTTTGGTAAACTATATAGACATATCATGTTCATGTACTTCACGGTGTATCACCCCATGATTTGCATCTCAACAAAACAAGTTACTAAAATGAATCTCTTTGGCTTTAGCACACTGTTCATAAACCTGTCCAGTCAGCAGGGCAGGGTGTTGTCAGGTTCCTGCTCTGACAGGGTCAAATCTTACTGGGAGCGAGGTGTGATACCCTGACATAGGAAACTGCAGAACTTCAATGCTCACCAATTAAGCCCCTTAATTGAGACTTCAATAACTTGTATAGAAAGCTTCAATTAATTGCCTTCAATCAGTCAGAATTGTAAAGAAATGTTCTTTTATTAGCAATCAACGCTATTAACAAAGCTTTGACTCAGGATTTCAATTTAAAGATTTTTTGGAAAATAAATAAATAAATAAATAAATAATTCCAAATGTAGTTTATTATCCATTAAGTAGTCCATGCTGCAGCCAACAATCTAGAATGTCTGTATTAACTGCATTTATATAATTCATAGACTTTCAAAAACACTCTTTGAATAACTCTCCAGTCAAATTTCAGTGAATACAGTAGGGCTGAATGATTCCTAAAGTAGGGGTCAGCAAACACAGCATCTTCTTCAAGCTCATAGATTAGTTCGTAGCAACTGGCAGTCCACCAGCTTTTGCAAAACCTTCATCTCATGAGTTTTACTTTGGTAAAACAATAAAAACAAATCCTACCAATAAAGTCAAGAGTGTTTAAATATAGAGACACTAGGAAACACAAGTAAAGAAAGAATTCTGGTTACGGTACCTTCTTGCTGGCGATAGCTGTAGTAGGCATAGTGATTCCCTCTCCCTAGGGTTAGGAGACATGCACAGGAGCCAGGTACAGACAGACCAACAGAAAAGACACCGGACAGAACATGCAAAGGAGGGCGGGAGAGAGAAGATAGGAAAGGGTGAAAATGCAGCAGGGCGATACAAACAACATGCTCAGCGCACTGTAAGTAACAAGGCCTTCGTATCCCCCGATTTGACTGGTCAGCCAAAGAGACATACTACCTATCACTGAATTAAGGATCATTTACAATAGTTTTCCTTTTTCAACAGTCTTTCACAGAAACCTTTTGGGAGAGGAAGGTCTACAAGTTCCCCCACAGCCTTAACCTCCTTTAACCACAGACAGTGGGCTGAGTCTCCCTCAACACTCCATTGCTGCCATTCTGTCAGACCTCACACCATTTTATGTGGCTTCCTTGCTGATAGCTGGAAATGACTGGACATTGATATTAAGCACGGCTGAATTTTTAGAAGTAGCTTCTAAGCCAGCTGCAGGTCTCAATGTCACCACTGAGGTACAGAGAAGGGGAAGACAGATCAAATGTGCCACAAAAAACAAATGCAGGTCACCCCTATCACCAAGGAAAAACCACCCCATCACCTTCAGCAATTTATCTTTTTGATAGAGCTTAGAAACCCCACAGCTCATCCCCTGACAAAGAAAAGATTACATTTTAGAGAGTGGAATATTAGTTGTCACGTCCTTTAGCCACATGGCAAGGATGTAGCAAACCAATTAAACCGATACTAGAAATAATATGCGGTTACAACTCAGAATTGACACACAGATTACATTCAGCCAGCCGATCTCTCATTTTTAACATATTCCCTTTGCTCGGGAGGTACATTTTGTCAGATTAGCGTGAGGGTGGATTTAACAAAACATTTATTTTCAATTTCAACTTCTCGCATTGTCTTATTTTCAAATGGCAATGTATCCTATGAAACTATACCAGGAGAACAAAAGGAATTAACCGTTCTTATGGAGCCTCCCATCTTTCAACAACTCTTGAAATAGTGATAAGGTTTTTTTTTTTTTTTTTGTTTTTTTTTAAATAAACCCTCATCTCCAACTGCCCCCTACCACACACATGTTCAAGAGATGCCTAAAAAAAAATTATTACCAGATGTGTACTTGCTTTCAATCTTCGTGGTAAAAGACATGTTACTTATAAAGAGATAATGCTTTAAATGCTTGAGATAAGATATGTTCTTGTGACATGGTTAGTTCATTAATATCAGGTCAGTAAAGCTGGGGGTGATGAATTAAACTTCAAGCAGCTTGGAATCAGTGCATGTTAGAATCCAGGTCAATTGTCAAAAGGCAGTTATATTAGCGATGGAACAATTATCCGAATATTCTAACGAATATTTTTTGACATGTATTCGGATCCAAAAAATAAGATGTTCGTATTCGCTAGGAATGATAAAAATACCATGTACTTATTTACCGCCTCGCCAGAAGTTGCATGACAGTTTAAAAAATGGCAAATGAAAAAGAGCTCTGTATGATATGTGAGATTTAATATATAAAAACAAAACAAAACAAAAAACACAGGCTCAACACAGCAGCTCGAGCCTCTATTTAAAACTTCTAGTAAAAAGTAAACAAACCAGATTATGCTCATGCATGCACAGTGATCTCTATGGAAAGCCATCTGGGTCAAAAAAGCTGCTTTAGAGTGAGTCAGAATCTCATGGAACAGAAAAAAGGCAAGCACGTCATTCTGAAATGCCTCGCTTAAACAGTGCCCAACTAGCTGGAAATGTTATGTAGTGATTTATATTATACATATATATAAATAATATAAATCACTACATAACATATATATATATATATATATATATATATATATATATATATATATATATATATATATATATATATATATTTTTTTTTTTTGCGCATTGTGGAATGTAATAAAACGAGAACCAAAACGCCATTTCCACGTTTGTTTTATTTGAAGTGTTTAAAGGTAAAATTCAGTTCTTGTTATTACTTTATGAAAACATGTCTGTTGTATATATATATATGCATACACATACAGTCTTTAGCCATCCCTCGGTAACTTACCTTAATTTCCAATAGTGCAAGCAGAAAAAACAGGACAGATAAACACTTTGGTATTGTAAACAAGATCTCCCCAACACACATATGAACATTTCAAATAAATTCACTAAACCCAATAAGGAATATCGTGCTGCTATTTGTTAGCATAATTAGAGCAAGGCTAAATTATGCAAAGCAAGTTCACTTGTTTTAAACATTTCCCCAACTAAGTTTGATGGCAACTAATAAGCAAAGTTTATTAAAATGTACACAGCATAGCAGTATGTGTATAAATTTTTGCCATAGCAACCAGATATACAAACTTTGTAATCCTATTACTAAGAACCATATATATGTAAATAAATGCAAGAATGGATTATTGTATTTCTTTTCTCCACAGGGATGAAAACAAAGTCATTTTCCTGACATTTCATAATTTTTTTCTTTTTTTTTTTAGGGAGGGTACATAAACAAGAAAAAAAAATAGAAGCCATTTTTTAAAATCATTTTATAAAGCAATGCAAGTTTAAAGAAACAGTTCACTTGGCATTTTGCCCAACTGCAGAGAGTGTTAAAAACTGCTTTCATTTTTCATTACAGCATAAGTAGCGGGGTTCCAAAAAATATAGCGTTATATGTCACCACGTGTTGCTACAACTGTTTAAATAACGAACCGGTCATTTTTTTCCATTGTTAACATCCTGACAACTTTTTACACTTATAACTTTAAAGTCTGTTTCAAAGCGCTTTTCAAAATGTCTGCTCTAGTGCACTGGTAGTGTAAGGATTATAGCCCATATTGTCAAATTGGTAACTCAGCAATAACGATCCACGATGTGAGATGGAACAGAAAAGCCAGAGCAGGCCTTTGAAACATTCTGTGGTTTAGCTTTATCTTATCTGGCCTTGGGTGTAAATAGCTAGTATTCATTCCTGGAGGGGGGGTGAATGGCTGGTTGAATTATGTGACACTCAGCGTGTAAAGTAGATAGTGAGGAGACAGGAGAGAGGAGACAGTAGAGGAGGAGAACAGAGGAAAAGTAATTCAAATGTGTTTCTTTTTGAGAGAGCTGATAGGAGAAAAGGGAGTTTTATGGTTTTGGGTGTAACTTATGTGATTTTCTGCACGTAGGCTTGAAATGTGGTTGTAAAGCTGGCATATATATACAGTATATATATATATATATATATATATATATATATATATATATATATATATATATATATATATATATATATATATATATACACACACACACAGTGTATATATATATATATATATATATGTTGCTGCGACTGTGCCATGAGAGCTCAGACGTACAATCTCTGATGCCAGAGGAGTGCTCAGAAACTAGATAGAATCTACTCTGACACCATGGCTGAATGACGATATCCGTTGCTGTATCCATTATTAATCTATTCTCTGCTATTTTCACAACAAAAATGTTGATAGTTTTGACAATCTCGGTCCAGACTACCCCAGTGGCTCAAATGTTGCCATTCAAGGGCCAGACCAAGAGCCACTAATAGCACCCTCGCCCGGTCCTGCCTGATCTTCTCCAGGCACAGCGGGTCGATTCCTGAGACGCAAAAGAGGTCTATCTGTGCTCTCCCGAACTGTTGCCAAATGAGGCTCACCATTCTGAGGCGCTGGGGACCCCTTGAGAGGAGGTCCGACGCCCAGTTTATCACCCCAGGCAGATGTGCTCCTTGCAGCGAGTGGAGGTGATCGTGCGTCCACAGCAACAGCTTGCGGGCTACTCGATGGAGTCTGGGAGACCTGAGGCCAATCTGGTGGTTTATATCAGCCACCACAGTAGTGTTGTCCGTCCGGACAAGCACGTGTCTCCCTTGAACCTCCTGTAAAAAATTCTGCAAGGCCAGAAACACTGCCTGCAGCTCCAAAACATTTATATGGAGACCGAGGCTGGACGCATCCGTGGTAATGACCTCTCTTCTGGTGACGCTACTCAGCGCTACGTCTAAGCACAGGTGAGCAGGCTGTGTCCACCATGAAAACGCCTCCAGACAGTGCCGAGACACTGTCAGCAGGGGGCCGCGGTTCAATAAGGGCTGAAAAACTCAGCTGTTGAACCAGGCTTAAAGAGGGTGCATATGCAGAAGATCTGACGTGCAGCATTGATGTATCTTATTCAGGTTATCAGGGTCTTTAGGATAAATACCCATTAGGTAACGGTTCCCTAATGGGTATTGAAAGGGAACAAACCTTACACCCACTACTTACTCTTTAAGGTACAGTAAAAACAAAAATGAGGAGGAGATATATATACTTTTATATTTCTTTAAAATCACACTCTACCACTTCAACCTTTCTTTCGAGTAAGTCTTCCTATGGAACTTAATCTGGAATCACAGCTGTGTTTCTTTCTTTATTAAATTTGCATCTGTGTACTGTACAGAAGCAGCGAGAGCAAGCCATTAACACATTAGCACACTTATTTGATAATCAGGTATAATTTACAGATTTCAACGTTTTTTCTTAAAAAGCACTTTAGGGATGGACACGTGTAATCATTTATTCGAGCAATCAATTGAAAAAGTGTTAGTCGTTTAGAAAATTACTAAAAATCGCATAATACAGTGGTTTTCAACCTTTTTTAAAAACCCTTCTCTGGAGATTTCAGCTCAAGTACCAATTTACAATTTCCAGTCTACTGAATAGTACCACAGTTGCAATAAAAGGCAGAATAACTCGATTAACAAATACCCCCCACTTTATTTAATATATAATTTATGTCACAGCCTTTTGGGACTGACAAACTGCTGGTTTAGGACATCTTAGGATGCACAGAATCAAAAGTATTTGGAAATCTCTTCAGAAACACACACTTTCACTTTCTGCACTGTAAATGTTTATCACGTTAACATTTACTTCCCATTTCAGCATAATTATGTGTGCCATTTAAAATATTTACACATCAAAAACGGTAACCTCAAGATAAAACTAACTAACAATGATAAACTTTTCATTAAAGCCAAAATAAAAATGATCGAATGAGACGCGGTATAACTTTTGCGCTTTTGTAGACTCTTTTGTGTTTACTTTCTTTGTTTTTGTCTGAGATTTTAGGGAGCAATATTTTAGTGTCTCGTGTTTTGGATATACTGTGTAACTTTTTTTTTATTTTTTTAATTCTGATGGAGCACAAAGGCTTTTATTCCAGGGTTTACATTAAGAAACAATGAAGTGTACTCAAAAACGCAGCAATTTGAATGCTGTATATTTCCAGTTCAAACATCTTCAAACCCAGGGCTTACTGCTTACCTGGGCTCAGCTCTACCAGGTAGGGCAGCTTCTCAGGGGGCAAAGGGACATGGAGAGACCCGTCAACAGACTTCCCCCTCGGCACTTTCTCGTCAGGCTTCCTAGCTTTCTTTGGGACATAATCTGGAGGTCGTTTCTTGAGCTGGAAAACTAATGTTTCTGAAACAAGAACAACCATTTATATATTCAGGATCTAATAAAGCTTGACTGTTTTAGGCTAAACATAAAAACGAAACAGTTTGACTTCAATGTCAATAAATTTCAGATGTGTTACTTTTCACTCCTATCAATTCATTTGCCATATTATAAGTCTTTGTAGCATTTATCACGGTTCAGAGTTTTATCAGGATTCAGATTAGAAGACTAAAACTGCTGTCATGCAACAGTATGAAGACATTTTATTTAATAGCTGGGTGACATTGTACCATTATAAAATGGCTTTCCAGCACTCATCTGTAGTAGAAATAAAAAGTACCCACATTGGTAATCTTTCCCTTGCCATACCTTTGTCGCTCGGCCACTCTCTGAAGATCTGAAGGGGACAGTCAGCATCATCAAGGATACTCTCAGAGGCACCTTTGTCATCGGAGTGCTGAGATCCAGGAGGTAGCAAGACCTGGCAAGCAAAGATGACAACACTTGTAATAAAAAAAAATCAATGTGCTGGTTAGATAGGAAACTGGAGATCCTCATCGCCAAGGAAAATAAATAGTGGTGAGGTAGTGGAATAACGTTGATAGTGTAAGAACATAAGTGTATGAAAAAGAGAAGGTAATTCGGCTCGTCCAGTTCCTAGTAGCGGATTGCTCCCATACTTTGTCAAGTCAGGTCTTAAAGGATTCAGCATCAACAATGTGACTTAGTAACCCATTGTATACCCTCAACACTCTATAAAAGAAAAAGTGTCTCCACTTAATATGCAACCACGTCTCCCGGTCCTGGTTTCTACTTAAAGTATTGGCTAGGGTTAACTTTGTCAACTGCTTTTGGGATTTCAAGGGCTTGACAGATTCAGTAGTTGACAAATTAAACCGAAAGCAAAATTAACAGATTTTTAAAAAAATTGCAATAAAGTGTGTAAGAATCATATATTTATACTTCAAAAAGGAAACAGAAACAGATAGTAATGAAAATACTGTAAGACTTTGAGTTTTTAGTAAAATAAAATAGAACAAAACTATGCAATTATGCTACAAGTGTATGCATGTCAATGCAGTTTCAGACAATTTCATTTGAGCTTAGAAATTCCAGATGGAAATACCAGTCTTCAGGAAGAACCAACAGTGCTGAAATATAATACTATAGATAGGCCTTCCCCAGTCATTCAACATTTATACAAGCACCTCCAGTGCTTTAATGTGATTGAACATGACTGGGCCTGTCAAGCTCTGGCAATAAAAAGCCAAGGTTGAGTTTTTACGAGAGGGATGTTTGCCATACAGTGACATGCAAGATTAAAAAAAGCAATGCTTTACAGAAGCACTCGTTCACTAGCAGGACTCATCTGTCTTTGCTGCCACTTTTGTAATTGTAATTCAATTACTAACAAATGGAGTCCTCTACTAAATGTCAAAGTCATAATTTTAATCTGGCAGCCCACTGCTAACACTTTATTTATTAGTTCTTCTGTGCTGTATCTCAAATGCAGTATGACTGAGAGGAGACAATAGAACCTCTCCTATCCGATTTAACTGGTTCCAGGGGTCTGTCAGATATGCGAAAATATTCTATCTCAGAAGGAGTCGTTATACTACTTTGTAGTACCTTTATTGACGTCGGGGCTTTATAAATTAACAATATGTCAGGTACATCAGTGTGTCCAAAACACCACAAAGTTGCATGAAAATAAGTGAAAATGACTGCAAAACAAAAGCACTGTAATACAGTATTTAACAATTTACAAAACAGCATTCCAAAAACAGAACACACTTTGTTTTTTCAGTCCATGCCAAAGTAATCCAAGCTTTTTTTTTTTTTTTTGCACCGAAAGTGCGACTTAACTCGAGACAGAAATGGTGTAAAAAAAAAAAAAGTGCACCCACAAATACAAACTGGCTTTGAGGTCATCGAAAAACACCTTGTTTCAGTCTTTCACGGTACAGTCATTTATTAATCACTTGCTTTCTTGTTTTCTTTTATTGAATATGGTTAAACTGGGTGGCTTGGCTTGAAGTGACAGCATGTAAAAAGTGAAACTGAATTCCCAAGCCCACAGTCTTTTCTTTTGTCTGGAACTGAAACCATTTTGTCCTGCTAAGAGCTAAATTTACTGTATTAGACCCAGAATAAAATGTGCACTGATCAGTTTCTATGTTCCATGTAATTGGTATCAGCATGTGTAAACAACACATGTCAAGAGATCCATCAGTTAATAGAGGGTATATTATTTTACAAGATCGTATATGACAGGTTCTGCTTTAAATTAAAATAACAACAATGAATGCAAATTAAAGAATTTGCAGAAATTATCTGGAATTCTGTCCACAGGAGATATTTAAAAGTATTAAAACCTGTATTGTCCATTTTATTATCGTTCATTGTCTTTATCTGCTCTATTGAATTAGCAAAAGTTGATTTAAAAAAAAAAAAAAAAGTGGATTTGGTACAGCGCTTGACCTGTCACAAATACTTGTACTTATTCTGCAGTTGAAATTGTAAAACTATTCATTGGTGTTTGTGAGCCAGTGGTATAGTGACCATAATGGAACATGAAGACAATATTTCAAAGTGTACTGTCCAGATACAGCAGAAGCATAAAGAAAGACGTGACATCAATAAGGCAGCCATGTTTGGAATATAGAATAATTTTCTTCTCACTTTTTTATCTTAAAATTTGCATCAAGCTGTTAGCAAAAACACTAGAGTTAAATTGTTTTAGGTGGAAGTCGACAAACTGTGAAAACGATCAATAAATACAATAAAGCAGGGGTCGCTGTAACCTAGACGCAAAATTAATCCATTGGACGGAAAAAATTTTTATCTTGCGTTCACGGGACGCTCAGAATGAGAAAGGGACGCAGACATGCATATTCGTGGTAATCTATTACACTGCAGCAAAATGACCGTAATATACTTGCTTGTTTAAAAACTGTTCTGGAATATAACAGCCTTGATTAAGGTAAACTCCAGACCTGTAGGTGGCAGCAATAAGCCTCATATTTGGTTTACGCAGCAATATAAAGGATATTTACTTAGACGTTTCTGGCGCCAGATCAGTGTCTGTGACAATATGGCGAACCAGTTGTCAATCAGAAGTTTTTTTGCTAAGCAGTCAGCATCTTCTGACCGTACAGAAGAGTCTCTGCAGAACACCTAAGAGAACACTTCGTCTAAGGAAACACACTTTGGCTGAAACTGATTTTTCCCCCATTGTAAATGCTCCGGCTAAAGGAACAGGAGCTTAAATGAACACCTCCTTGACACCTATAGAGATTAGTTCACAACGGATACAGTACTGTTTTGTAACCTGAACACTCATTATTATTAAACTGGAATTAAAATGGTTTATTGTCTTTTCAAAAGTGACTTGTCATCACAAGAGTGTCTTTGAGGCACACTGATTGGTTTATTAAATCTTTCCAGAACCGCCGTCATATCATTGACACGTTTTGTATATTGATTTCCACACGTGCACCTCATTGTTACAAAATGGCATGTATACAAAATGACAAAATGTGCCGCTGTTTCTCTTGCTACAAAAAGTTGGAAATTGTATCAGACATAAGTCGCGAGCAATTTGATGTTTCCTGTTCTGGTGAGTTGCTTCACCATTCTGTTAAATAATGTGCATGTCTTATATTGCTGCTGTGTAGGGATGGTGTGTCAATTTAGTTTGACAGTTTATTAACATTAGTTTGTCTGGTACTTTATTATTATAATTTATTAACATATACATACATATTCTGTTCATTTCATATATTGATGCACGTGTATCATGACAAGTAATAATACATATTTATTTATTGATTCATATTGTGTCTGGTGGTCAACTCCATCTTAGAGAACACTTTGCTTGCTTCCCGAGAGGGGTTCTCTGTTAGCCAGAGACTACTGTACTACAGTGACCAAAGCAGTTGCAAGCAGTAGTAATGCATTAAAACACAAACGAAAAATACATTCTTATAAATACATTCTTATAAAGACACAGACACGGCGATGCTGTTGCTGTTATTGCAATGCAGAAAAAGATGAAAACACATGTAGATGAAGGCAACACACACTGCTTAGAATCCTGTCTTGTTGTCATGGGAATGGTCTACTGTTAGAACAGAAACGCTAGCGCGACTTGTGATAAAACATGTATTTTAAATGAAAGATAGCTCCACAAACTGAAAAAGAATGCCTGTAAAACAATGAGTTTCAGTTTTTCTGGAGACTAGACTCCAGTTCAAAAGCCGGACAGCATCCACTGCCCATGTGCTTACCCGAGCGATACAGTAATTACTGGGGTTTTCCCTTTCCAGGCCGTACTTCTCTAGCGCCTCAGCGACAGCAAAGTCCGCAGTGTCTGTGGTGGACAGAAGGATTGTCTTGTACGGTATATTTGGTTTCAAACTGTCTGCGTAGATCCTCAATGTCCCCCCTGGAAAAAGAAAAAGAAAGAAAATGAATGAACAAATAAATAAATACACAAATGTTTTCTGTTATTTGCAGCCCTCTATTTCTGAACCCAAGCCAACTGATTATAAAGCTTCAGCCAGTTTAAAGAAGTTACCAATTATTCCGAGTGGTTCGGAGTAATGATGCACCAGTGCTGGCATTTACTTATTAAATGCCAGCACTGGTGCAGTCCCGGGGACTTTTTTGACATGAAAAAAGAAACAAGGACCAGGGGTCACAAAATGGAGATTAGATAAAGGGGATTTCAGAACAGAAAATAGGAGGCACTTTTTTACACAGAGTATTGTGGAAGTCTGGAACCAACTCCCCAGTAATGTTGTTGAAGCTGACACCCTGGGATCCTTCAAGAAGCTGCTTGATGAGATTCTGGGATCAATAAGCTACTAACAACCAAACGAGCAAGATGGGCTGAATGGCCTCCTCTTGTTTGTAAACTTCCTTATGTTCTTAACATCGCTATTCTTTAGCAGCTGCCTGTAAATAGCATTGGAGCTGCCACAATGCCACAATCCCATAGCTGAAACTGCTAGCCATCATTTAGAGGTTTCAATCCATATGTGTTCCAATCGATTCCTATGTGCGTCAATACCTTCATTTATTCTTGGCAGGATGTTGTACATGCTACATGGTCCTCATGGAATTCTTGATTCCTGTGATAAAACTGCAGCACACTGCTCTTGTTGGCAGAATACAATTAAATAGAGTTTCTATAAGTCAGCAAGTTGTGCTGCACTTGGAACAGTGAGTAGACCGGTTTAAAACTGATTAAACTTGTTTAACAAAAACAGAAGCAAGTGCAGTTACAAAATGAAAACAATTATATACATTCCAATAAAAACATCAGCAACTGTTTATAACGTTGGCAGCAGTAAAAGTTCACACGGCCAGTTGAACTACTAACTCATCTTTCAGATACTCTGAACACTAACCAACAGGTTTGTTCAGTTGCCTTCTCATGGGAAACCAAATATCTAAAACAGGACCACCATTGGAGATGAAATCAGGACTGACATTTATCATGAATATACAATTCAGCAAGGAATAAGGTTTCAGGTAGAGAAAAAAAAAAAGTAACCAGCTGCAAAGGATATATCTTGATTATTAAAATCAGTGTCCCAGAAGACTTTCCTCCTGTTGTTTGATCTACCAGGGGAGTATGCTTAATAACTTCAAAATGTCAATGCAAAGTTTGAGCAATTTCAAGTAAACGGTTCTCAAAATATATGCTTATCCTTCATTTAAAACTAAATGCACAACAGACACTGTATCATGTATTAAAAAAAAGTGTCACTATCACTATATAGTCTCATAAATAACATATTGAATTTCTTCTGTAAAAAAATGATATTCATCTTATT
Source organism: Acipenser ruthenus (assembly GCF_902713425.1). NCBI lineage: Eukaryota > Metazoa > Chordata > Actinopteri > Acipenseriformes > Acipenseridae > Acipenser > Acipenser ruthenus. Next base: position 23,289,468 of record NC_081194.1, read on the forward strand.
CACCAGCTTTATTCGTACATCACTGGACATGTAAATTGTTCTTCCCATTCCAGAATGCAGCAAACGCATTACATGACTATTACCTAAATAATCACGCCAATTTACTGCTTAAATTTAGAACATTTGTCTAGTTGTTTTTAACTGCTTAGCTGATCCTTTAATGTTATGAAATTAGCAGGTTTTCAACAACCGCTTTTCAGTGCCACTGCCAAAAATGCAGTAATTTGTGGAAGCAGTGTAGCATTGTTGATGGGTAGGTGGACCTCCTTATGTGACTTCTAGCTCAGCCCCAGACATATAAAGCGACTGGGCCAGTCAACAAACCTGCATTCTCCCCAGTAGTAAAGCAGCAAGGATCACACACACAAGATCTGGCTTTTCTGTATAGTTACGGTAACAAGACCACATGAAGGCTGCTGGATAATTAAGTGGCTAATTCACTTAAAGGGTAATTTCCCTTGCTATTGTATGGTGTTCACAATCATTAGCATTGATTATGGGTTATGTTTCTCCAATATTAGGCTTTAGATCATTTTTCTCTAAATCTTCGTTTAAACTTGCTTTCAGCTCGTCCATAGAGAGAACACAACAGCTGGGACAGAACAGCCTTCCTCATTCCATTCCAATCATGTGACTTTTTCAACTCTGCCAGTCCCACCTACTCTATATTTATGTAGACAGGGAGAAGGTGGGGTTGGACTGGACTAGTTCACTATCCATTGTACTTGTGTTGTGACTGAGCATTCTCTAGTAGAGCTCATTCTCAAGCTTTGTTCTTTGTCTGTTTTAGCTGGGAAAGGAAATGCAGTCACTATAAAAGGAATTGTCAAACAACATACCGTATTGAAGATGAAGACACAGCAAACAAGAACAGGAACAATTAATGTCAGAAGGAGGCACCCATGTAAACACAGCTGCTGACATGTGTCATCATATTCACTGTGGCTAGTCTGGTAGAACATTACATCTTCTCTTAAAACCCCTCTGGATATTTGACCACCTCAATATGTTATTACAAGAAAAGACATGTTCAACTAAATAGAGCTTTAATGCCAGATCTGTACACCTACAGAAAAACAACTATTAAAGCCAATACAGGAGCAGACTGCAGTTAACTGCTAGTGGAGTATAATCCAGCTAAAATTACCATAACTCTGTAACGCCAGAATAAATTAAACAGCATGCACACAATTGGGATTTTTACACTTGTTAATTTATGTGTGGGTGTGTCTGAGGCAGTCACAAACAGCTCCCTTGTAACCTCCATGCTTTTCTGCCTTGTAGTCATTAAAAATGCACTAATGTAATTCACTATGCTTTACAGCAGCAGTTCCCAAACTTTTAATTGTCACGTACCCCCTTCCAGACTTATCAACTGTCTGCATTCCCTTAGCATACAGCTTTATATTTTAACTACCTTTCCCAGTGCAGCTGGGCAATGTCCCTCATTCCTGACTTGCACCTATCATCGATTCATTCTGAATACTTTAAATCCACCCCAACTACTGAGTGGAAGCATTGGGTTCAGAAACAGATTGAAGACTCCGCTTGCAAGATTTTAAAACGAGACTACAATTAGGAATGGAGGCTTGTTTGCGGGATTTAAAGCTGTATTACAGTTAAAATAAAGCAGATTTAAAAAAGAATTGAAAATTGTGGCGAAAAAAACAAAAAACAGAAGTCCTAACTATAATACATATACTTGGCGCTATACGGCGATTGGTGGTGAGGGCTCTGCACATCATTGTCTCTGTGTATCTCTGTTCTCATTGGTACCTCTTGGAGGTTTGCAATAAATGTGCGTGCCAGGTTGGTGAACCCAAGTGCACTGCCCAGCCTCTCTTTTTGTTTCTGAAACTAACTTTCTTATGAAAATGCAAAACTATGCAAAACAAAACAAAAAATGTTCGCCATTACACAATTTGTGCTGCGTACCCCCTGGACACACGTACCACAGTTTGGGAACCGCTGCTTTACAGGATTCATTTGGATTATACAAACCTACGCCGGGAACCAATTCATTTGGATAGTAGAGGTTTTACTAAAACTGATACAACTAATTAATGAATACCTTTTCGTGGTATTAAATAAAAATCTATAAACTGTTTACATTTCTTGAATTACATATTTTAAATTCAAAACGACTTTTTACCTTTTCTTGGATACCACTGCAGAAGTCGTTTGTGTTACATCTTTAAAACAGCTGCTCCACTGTTTATATCCCAGATAATCCCAATCTCATTTTTTGATGAAGTATCCAGGAACAAAAGGGTTCATTACTTGCAATAACGCAAAGTTACTTGAAGAAAGGAGTAAGTAATCCTATTAATTAATTTAAATCCTTTTCTGTCCTTGAGTTCATAGCCTATGGATTAGTGAACCTGTTCCTGCTCCGTTACCTGAATCAGGCCGGCCGTCGCTGTTGCGGAACTCCTGCATCCTCTTCTCCAGTTTCTGTTGCCGCCGGCGCTTCATGACCACCTCAGGGTTGGATATCGTTCTCGTGAAGCTGGTTTCTGGCATGTCCTTGTACACCTCTGCAGCCAATCGGGAGTTCTCACTGGAAAAGGAGGACATGGTTTATCCAATTCATGTGCCTTCAAGAATTGCACACTGTACATCCAATACCCAAACCATTTATGTTCTCAGTGATCCAGTCCCACATATTTCACAGATATCCTCGGACAGATCTAAAAGCCAATATACTTTATTGTAACCAGCTGTTAGATATATGTTATGGATCTTTTAAATATGTTTTCCTTTGTCATAAGGACCATATCTCACCACACAGATTCCATTCTTACTGTACGGTACTCAGCAGGAGACATTCTACACCAATTCATTGTGACATTCGTAAATCACATTCATGGGTCCAATTTTGCAAGGAAGAGCAAAGGCAAATAGGAATAAAAAAAATAATGTAAATATAAGTAATCCGAAGGGACATACTTAATACTTCAGGCATTACTGTATGTCCCTTGGGAATGGCATCCCTGATAGAATAGCTTGTAAACATGAAGTTTAGGACAAATTAAGCAAACAGCCACAGATTAAACTTTAAATAAATCAACATCTATTTAAGCCCACAAGCCTACACTTGGAATACAAGTATTAGTTTCACATCAGTCTTGGTAGTCAGCAATCCTCATCTTGTTAGTGCAAGACCAGCACAGTTGACAATTTCACCCATAACCCACATATCTGCTCTTATTTCTGCAGAATTTGTAGACTTACTTAGTATGTATCACATTAAATTTTCCAGGCCCACAGAGCAGAACTGTCAGCCCATCACAAAGAAACACAACAATCAAGCTCGACCGACTGAGCACTGAAAAATGGCTGCATTCGTATCAGTGGCACTGTCATGAATACCCAAACTCACAACAGTTAGATCAAAGCAGTCTAGGAGGATTTAGGATGGGCTCCGAGTACTCAGTACAGATTATAGATAATAAGGTTAATAGTGTTCATATCAAATGGGCAACCGTTAAGTATTTCTGTAGAGTTTTGCTACATCTTTGAAAGACGCAGGCACTGTAGTTAGCCCACACACAGTAGATTGAGGTGCAGTTGTACAGGAAAATGTTGCTAATTACCTCCAAGTCGCCAAGCACTCACCCATCCTCCTTGTGTAAGGAGTGCTCATCCCCATCCTGCACCCTTGGAAAGGCCTCCTTGTCCCTCCTCTTCTCTTTCTTCTTCTCCTTCTTGGAGAGGGTACGCTTGAAGTTCTGGATCACTCCTTCCTTCTCCTGCTTTTCCGGCCCGTTGCTCTGCGCCTTCTAAACCAGTAAAAAGAGAGGAGATGGAAATGCAAAGTCTCCTCGTTAATACAAATCAGTGGGATTTGCGCACTTAGAGATATGAGGGGGACAAACCAGCTTCTTGTGGTTCAGTAAGAGTTTTACAACAGTGAAAGAAGGCTTCTGTTTGGCTGCTTAGTTTAATCTAAGGGCATATTAACAATGAGGTTTGGTGACCTACAGTAGGCCTCTCACTTAGCAAAAATATAAATTTATTAATTGTTGCTAACAAAATATTATACATCTTACCTGTTCTGAACTTCCATTTGCTATCAAGTGTGCAGGTTTGAAATAAACATGTATTTCTATTTTAAAACATATCAAGTACAATACTTGAACTTTCTTTAACCTAGCGTCGTTCCAGATCTAACTTTTTTAAATGAAAGTCCATACTTACTATTTTAAAAATGCACATTTGGGTTTCATTAGCTAATGGAAGTGCAAATCAAGAAATATAATTTTGTTGCTGAAGAGAAAGTGCCATTAAATGCACCACACATTTTCAGGATGTTCATCTCAGACACACGTAGAGAGGAAACATCCAGGAGTGAAGGCAACTTCCCGTTTAATCTGCCTGTCATGGTATTGGCACAACAATTAAGGATGCAGAGTTCCTGTTTCACTGCAAGAGAGGATCTTGTCCTGCCTAAAGAGAGTGACTATATCAACAAAGAGCTCTTTACTGCTCCCAGGGCAGAGATAAAATCATCCCGAAGGTCAAAGCACAGTCATCCATCACAAATATGAAACATGTCCAACTTCAGACGCTTATCTGTCTTGGGATTGTGGAAATCGTTCTAAAAGTAGGGCTCAGGCTTTCTACAGCAGCAGATTAATTTCTGCAGCAAAAAGCAGAACGTTTAGCTTGCAAATAATATACACATTTAAGTACCTCTTAACCAATTAAATGTATGAAATATTCCAAAATCCTATCGAATAAGTTTTACATCTTAAAACTTTATATAGGAGAGGTTCAACTGTTATTAACAAATACATTAATACATTTAAATTGGATCAAGGACACAAATATTAAGTTAAACGGTACATCAGCACCACATGAAATATAAAACATAAACTATCCCACCTTGCTGTTCCAAATGTATTTGGTCATTGTCTAATAATCTGTATGCGCCCAAACATCTGCATGCCACACTGCTATGTCCAAAATTACTGTTCTCGAGCATCTTTTTTTTTTTTTAATTTAGTAGTCGCCAATTGATTTGAACCCGTTTTTCTCCAAGTTTGAAATGGCCAATTGTATTTAGGCTCAGCTCACCGCTACCACACCCGTGCTGACTTGGGAGCGGCGAAGACGAACACACGCTGTCCTCCGAAACGTGTGCCGTCAGCCGACCGCTTGTTTTCACCCTGCAGGCCCGCCATGCAGCCAACCCAGAGCTACAGCGTCGGAGGACAACGCAGCTCTTGGCAGCTTACAGGCAAGCCCGCAGGCGCCCGACCAATCTACTGGACTTGAACCAGCGACCTCCAGGCTATAGGGCGCCTCCTGCAATGAAGCGTTGTATAAGCTATATTATAGCTCTGTGTGGAAACACACTAGTCTGTGTGACAAACATGGTCTGTCTAATTTTCCATAAGGAATGAACTTGTACCTGCTTTTGTTTTGTGTAGTAGACATCTTTCATACTGTACATGTTTCCTTTGCACGTTGTATTTTGATGTATTATTATGATTAATGTTGCATTCAATAAAAAAAAAGTCTGCAAACGAAAGCAGGTACAAGTTCATTCCTTATGGAAAATTAGATGTACAATGTTTGTCACACAGACTAGTGTGTTTCCACACAAAGGTTATATATCTTATACAACACTTAATTGGGCATTGGGTACGTTTCAGAGCACATGTGAGGGTACATGCGGAAGAAGCTTGAGAACAGTGATTTTTGACATAGCAGTGTGGCATTATGCATTATGTGTGGGTGCATACAGATTATTATACAATGACCAAATACATTCGGAACAGCAAGGTGGGATAGTTAATGTTTTATCTTTCATGTAGTGCTGATGTACCCTTTAATAATTTTAGAAGAATTTAACTTTGAAACATTCTGAGATTGTGTACTGAATTTTTAAACATAATCTCAGCATTTTCTTAATTAATAAACATGGCCATGGTCTGACAACTGCAATTCCAAAGGATTTATTTCCTTAGTATTGTCTATCGCTGTATTATCCCGTTTCAGATGAAAGTTGTGTTAATCTTGAACAGGGTAAATCTTTGTGACTGCCCTATCTGACATTCTGACTGACTAATTTTTTTGCAACTATGGTTTTGTATTTCAGTTAGCAATGTGATACTTATGCACAAATGGGCCTTCACAGTGCCCTCCATGGCAAATGTACACAGTTCACCTCTATTTATGCCAGCCCTGTATAATTATTTGAAATAAGTCATTTTATAAAGGGATTTTATCTTTAACCACTTCAACACCATGACGTACGCACGTACGTCAAATGAAAACCCACTTACAGTACCATGCTGTACATGTGTACGTCAAGTTTCCCATTCTATTCTATGAGCGGTTTCTAAGGCAGTGCTAGTACTGTGGAATGTGCAATGAAAGTCGGGGGAGGGTCAGGTGACATTTGTAGCCATTCAACTATTACAAGTGTATGTATGTATGTATGTATGTATGTATGTATGTATATAACGTGTGTGTTTTATATTATTATTAGTTTTACTTGTTTAGTTGTAGTTTATATAGTTTTTAGCGAAAACTAAACATGGCAACGGACGTGGAGAGCGACAACAGGAGTGATGAAGATTTCGAAGTTGGTTCGGAGGATTTCGATACCAGCGACAGTGATGCTGACTTATCACTCAGCAATGAGGATGTGGAGCCAAGAACAGCAGGGGACTGGGTGTTTATTACTGATCCCTACCATGATGCCAGTCCTCTATCATTTGATTTTGCACCTGTTTACAGACATGTGCACCCCACCGTGGAACTTGAGAGTTTCCGTTCTCCATTGGAGTGCTTTTTGGATTTTGTTCCCGAAAAGCTAATCACTTACCTTTGTGACTGTACAAACAAAAGAGGATGCAGCTACTTTACAGGTAAGCCAGCTGCAATCGGGAAGCTGTTTGGTTTGAAATGGCAGTGCTGTGACGAAATACTATCAAAACACAGTACTGGGTACAAGGCAAAAAAGCAGGCATCTGCGGCAGCCAGATCCATCACAATGCCTGCGCAAAGTAGCCCTGTACACGCATTTGTGACTATCCTCCCAACACAAGGGAAGCAGAGACCGCAAAAAAGGTGCAGGGTCTGCTACAAAAATGAAAACAAAAGAAAGGACACAAGAAAAATGTGCAGTGGTTGCGAAGGTTGTATTGAACATTTCAATAAATGGCACAGGGCAAGTTGATCATGGCACACGTTTTGATGTTGTTTGCTTTTTATTTGATAATTACTCTTTACTGATTATTATTTTTATTAGCAATATTTTTGTTTTCATTGTTCAAACAAAAAATAAAAAAATCGTGTTTTTATCTCTATATTGAACATAGGTATGTAGTACACAGGAGCATAAAGGGTTAATGAAAAACACAGTTTAGGTCGTTTATTTGTGTTTCATTCATCTTATGTTAACATTCTATAGTAATTACAGGTTTGAAAACATTATTATTATTATTATTATTTTCAAAATATGGTACCTGGGAAGGGGTTTCATTTTCACATCTGGAGTTGAAGTGGTTAAGGCAACTTGTGTCAGCATTCGGCTCAGCCCACACACTGCTACATTCAATCCGTTATGCTATTTAAAAGCAGGCACAGTAATTTGCAGCAGGCAAAGAACATTACCTTGGGGAGTATGTCATTCTCGTTCTTCAGTACAAATCTGCCTTCCCTGTCGTCTTTGTTCCAGTTCAGCTGCACTACCAGAGGTTTCTCATCCAGATCCAGCCGTCGTTCTTCTACAATTACAGGGATGAAACAAATTAACCAAACAATAAAACGGCTACAGAAGTTTATTCCAGCAAGTTCGCCCATTTGTTCCATTCCAGAAGATAAATGTCCACACGAGTTATTTATTTAAAGCCTGCTGTTTCTTGTGTCACTATTTCCTTGCCATGAAAGTAACTTCTACATCACGGATAAAAAACGGATTAAAAAAAAAAAATTTGCATACATATTTCCAACTACGGCCCAAATACCCTTTTACTTACCTACTACCTACTTTGATCACCACAGAACCTTTCGCATTTAAATACAGCGATACAGTCTAGTGTTTTTTTTTTGACGACTAAATTGCATTTCTTTCCATTTTATACTCACCCCCACTGACGTGCACTTCGTAAAGGGAATATCTGGGAGACGAGAGCATCCTCATGTCAGGGCGGAACTTCTCAGCGAGCGTCTCAATCACGTCCTGCGTGGTGGCTGTGCTCGACACCCGGATACATTTAGTGGCAAAGTTTCCTGCAACTCTGTCTTGAAAGTAAAATCGCATCACCCCATGGAACTCCAGGTCCTGTCAGCAAAAAACAAATACAAAATGTAAAACAAAATTCACACATACAGTACACTACCCAGTTGACTCAGGACACATGTAGACTACATCATGTAATTTCAGACAAACAGTTTATAACAATAGTTTAGTTAATCAGGTATCAGTAAATGTGTAAATGTGTGGCATTCCCATTTTGTGGAATAGCTTCTTGTAACAAATGCCTTCTCACAGTTTCATCACATTAGCCAGATAAACGCAAGGAATCCCCTCTGACAGAACTTAAGATAAAAAGCACCTCACTGGGTGTTAAAATAAAACACAGTACCAAACGACTATTGAATACCAGGATGAACGTAATGTAAATATCCTCAAACATTTCTTTTTATAACCTTCTGCTGGATATAAATACACAAGTAGATGACATAAAGGAGAAAAGGAACTCAAACGATCAGCATTAAGAAGTGGTATGACACTGAAGTCCGTCAGCAAAAGTTAAAATAGGACTGGTCTCGATCAAACAGACTAAACCAGAGCCATTCAGAACCCTAATGAAGGATCTTACAGACCCAGACTTGACTTTCTATAGTCTGTCTGGATAAAGTCTGTTCAGGTCCTTTCAGCTTTTGCAACAGCCTGGTCTTGGGTGGTCTGAAGATGATGTGCAGTCTGGGTCAGTAGAACAGTAGTCTACATGAGGTGCTGTTCTCCAGGGAACCTTTGTGTGGTTTCTCATTGATTGTTTCTTTTTAAAACGAACGATTTCAGATACAATGCTGGGCAGACTATAAGAGCGAGACATCACCAGCAAACAAAGCACAAATCTTGCCTGTCAACATTGTAAATCTTGAGAGTGTAGAGAAAATGCCATCTTTTTTCAGAAAAGGTTAGCCTGCAGCCCTAACAGTGGTATTTGAAGAAAACAAGCGTGTTAGTAACATCTGGTGTGCAGTACATTCCCCATCAAATACAAAATTAGAGCTAACATGGTGAAAAAAGAAGGTTGGCAACATCTGTACGTACATGACAAAATGTAGTGTGACATGTGGATGGACAGGTACCTTTTTATAACCCTCTGATTCTCATACTCCCTAACTTGTGATCACCAAAATCCTAAAAGTTTCATCTGAATTAGATAAGCAGTCCTATACACATCTGCAAAGTGTGACATATAAAAAACAAATAATAAACAGGATGGGGAATCCATACGGTATGAATAATCTCACATGACCTGCAAATTAACTTTGTGAATACCTGAACAGGGTTAAACCTGTGTGAATAACGTGGAGACAAAGAAACTAAATTGCCCTGTAGTGTAAAATCTTTCCTGAGAAACATGATACTGTTTGCAGGGCGTCCTACACTTTATGCTTGATTTTATACTACTGTATGTTTACCAAGCTGATCATCATCTGATATAGTGCACCTTTTCACGCAAACAAATACATCTTGGGTTGCTTCCAAAACATTATTACTGATGACACTGCCATGTAAAATGTAATCAAATACAGGCTAACTTCCTTGTGTACAAGGTCACAGAAACAAGCTCCATATCTGCCATGAACCATTAGACTGAGTAAACTACACTGCAAAAAACAAATTCGCTGTGGCATTACAATCCTACTTCTAGCCATTAGTGTGTGTAGATGCGTGGCTGCCTCTTGCAGTGTTTTACCTCCTGGAAACCTTTAGGAAAGGACTTCAATGAATCCTCACAGGAACAATGTTAGGACTTGTGGACTATCTTGGCTCTTCAACCAGGCTTCAAGAAACGGGTCAACAGTTTTGCCAATTTTAAAAAACATGCTTAAAAAAAAAAAAAAAGGAAAACCATTTGCTGGAATGTCCCTGTTATAACAGGGACAGAAATATGACTCCCACTGCATAGCTATTTAAGCCATTCCAACTTTAATTATGGACATATAATTGCAGTAGCTGATAAAGCTCATACCTGCAGTATAATGGATAAAATTGCTATGAATCTTTCGCATTTATATTGCCATGTACTATAGGTCTGTATACAGATGAAACACTGAATTCAGTAACATTTGAGTTCACTTGGCATGGAATGGCCCAAGGCTGCACTGTATCCATAATAGTGTTCCGCAGTATATCCGTACCTGCGGTCTATCATGATACCAAAATCCTACGATACCTAATATCTGGGTACAATAAAAATATCGAAGTATCACGGTTTTTCGATACCGTGTTATTTATTTATTTATTTCTATTTTTTGTTAGCTTTTAAAACAAAACTGTAATTGTGTGCTTTAAAAACAACATAAACTAAACTTACTCATTTCCACTTAGGGGAAGTGACCAACTACCCTGCGCACTCTGGGGAAATGTAATTACTGCAGCAGTCATGGCGAATGCCAGAGAAAACTGATGTGGAACTATTTTGGATTTCAGCCAAATAACAGCAATCTGGTTAAAGGCGGACAGTCGAAATGTCGAAACAGTTTCAAAGAAGTAAAAAACAAAAGGAGGAAATGCCACCAGTTTATTGAAACATCTTTCAGGTCGCCACCCCGATCTCTTTGCCGAAGCTTACTTTGACTGTAGTTTCTTCCATTCTTTTAGTTTAGTGCATATTACTTATAAAAAAGTCACAGCAAACATAACACATAAAACAGGAATGCGCTAGAAGCTGATCACAAGGGAGTTCATTGATGCTTGTTTATTTCGTCATTACAGTGCATTTACTAGAAAGAGCAAAAATATAAATTTGCTGACATGGGTCATTAACTCTACCGCTGTTTTTATATTATTTGGATTTTGTGTTAATCCGTATTTTATGTGCATGTAATGTGATAGCTGTGAAAATCCTGTGTTTTTAATTGTACGCATGAGCGGTGGAAAGCTCAGAATGAATACAGATTTCATTGCCATCATACCAGTTTCCCTAACAGGATCAATGTGACGCTTCACCTGCAGAGGAAAGCACAAGACCTAAAGCTTCAGAGTCACTATGTAAAAGTCCGCCAATACAGATGGCTACAAGTTCAGCATGAAAGCAATAAAAAGTACTTCGTTTATTATAGTAGCCAGAGTGGTAGTCTTTTGTCTATTTTACTTTCTTTGCAAGATTTTTAACAACCAAACGAGCATGATGGGCCAAACGGCCTCCTCCTGCTAGTAAAATGTCTCATTATGTTCTTATTTAAGGTGCACTGGGGTGTTATTTTGATGGAGACATTTGGTTTGAATACACTTAAACGTATTTCAAGCCAAATACATAAGAGGAAGGCATCTACAATAGTGGCCCGTTTCTTTTAGAAATGTGGCATTAAATATAATGCTTAAACTTTGAATGTTTCACTATTGAATTGCGTATGTTAGCAGCGTTTTAGTAAAGCAGTTCTTTGCCAGAAATACGTTTTTTTTACCCGCTCAACTCATTTTATTAAATTATTTGGAAGTGGTGATTTACAAAATATCTAACACTATAAAATTGTAAAATGAACGCATAGTGTTTAAAATTAAGGAATACAACATTTGTGTGTATTCCCTGATGTAACACATTACTGTGTTATTTAAAAAGAAATGTTTTACAGTGTACATGAATCAGACTAGTCTAGTTTAGCATTATACTGCGTTTACTTGTTTTACTTTCTAAAAGATTTGAGCAGTGTAGATTTATGGAGGTGTGTGACAGAGCGAATTAATCCTAGTCAACACTCTCCCTCCCGACCTGTGAGGGCGCTGTGTAGCAGGAACAGTGTGCCCCGGACTGGAAGGTTTGGCAGTTCATTCCAGGGTCAGTCGGAAGCCGGCTATCCAGGAAGAGGGTGGAGTCACAATGCCAGAAGTCATCGCCCCAATGCAGTACGTGAAGTGTCAGGTATGGATTGGAGGAGACATGATTGAACTAGCTAAATCACAGGGGGGAGTGACTGAAGGTATAATAGGGGATGTGGTTCTATTTTTTTCTTGTTCCTTTGATGTGGTTACCGAAAGGACGCATATAGGAGACAGAAATAATTTATTATTGTGTTTCGTGTTTTGTTTGTTTTGTTGTTCTAACTGTTTTGTCATTTCATTGTTAGACGGCTAAACAGTAACCGGGAGCTGTCGCTACAAGCCAGCACCAAACCCGGACTACACTGCACTACTGTTTCACGAACTGTTGTCTTTCACCACACCTGCACAAGAGCACTCACTATCTGGAGAAGTGACCGTGTCTGTGTTGTGTGTTAGTTATTAGTGTCTTATTGTTTCAGCAATGAAACCCTTGTTTTGCACGAGGCGATACACATTCCTGTGTAGCACCCGTGCTTATTATTTAAGTGTTGCTGACACGCAACCCAGCCAAATAAAAGAGCGGTTTTATTGAACTTTCACTGTCTTGTGTGTGTTATTCTTGAGCACTGCAAGCCACTTGTCACAAGGTGTTATGTTGTATATGGCTTTTTAAGAACATAAGAAATGTTACAAACAAGAGGAGGTCCATTTGGCCCGTCTTGCTCATTTGGTTGTTTATTGATTCAAGCAAGAACCTCATATAAATCAGCTTCCACAACAGTGTTTAAATTTTTTATTTTCAGCACAAAAACCCAACACACACAGAACTTTTGTTTTTTCAATACCGTGCGTTGCACAGTGTTTTTAATTAACAACAACAAAAATAAATAAAACAAAATAAACAGCTAGCTCCTTCAGAGCGCTAACTAAACATTTGTCAGGAACCTACTCTAATAAACCGGACAGCTAAGCTGTTTACCAGCTGAAAAACACACAGTTCTACACACACAGAAAAAGAACACACAGTACCTTCTTCGTTGATACGACTGATAACACACACACAGTTGTATATATAGTAAGCATTCCACCATGCTGTAGCATTATTAACTGTGTATTCGCCTCTTATGCACTCTGCACTTGCAACAAAAGGAATTTGGCAGCCATTTAACATGTAATGGCCATAAGATCCAAAGTATCGAATATCACGATACTGTGCATGGTATCATATCGATACTCCCTGAATGAGGTATCGCAGAACACTTATCCATAACCACCAACACAACAGTTCAAAGAGCAGATCTCCTCCTAGATTCAGAATTACTGTACTGTAGTAGATCCCCAATGGTATAAAATGTAAGTTGTGAAAAAGGGAAACAAATATCTGTATATTGTTTGCCTGTAGAGGAGTGCAGTACATCTTACTGTGGAATGAAAATGATATACGTCAGAAAAGTCCTACTGTCCTACCCATTTCCTAAAACTGTTTTCTGAGAAACTACATTCCCATTGTCTACTGTATCTTTCCTTAATTAGTAATAAAGTAGACAGATAATCCCATGAAACATGTAAGACTGTTTACAGTATGTATACTGTGCTGCAAATGCTTCTTATTATGTGTTGTTTATATCTAGTATCTTACCTTTCCTCAGTTGTAGGTTCCCTTAAAAACACCACTGCCAAGTGACAGCACACTTAGCAGACTAATTACATTTACATTTTAATTTATGAATACACAGCGGTACGCTACATTCATGGGATTTGAATGAATGCAAGCAAGAAAGATTTCTAAACGAGATCCAATAAATAAAAATACTGTATTCATACAGCAGAAGCCATTTCAGAATGGTGCGAATATTTTCTTCACCTCAGCTAGAGTGCTTCAATGTGACTGTGTTCCCAAACAAACATTTCCTGTACTTGTTCTCTCTTCAACCCTTCAAGCCCAGCTTACGTCACAGTGCGTTATTTGCATATGGATGCTAGTTGTGTCTCTTCCTACTGTAAACCAGAGTAACTGGGGTGTGGCAAAGTGCCCCGCCCCTGTGTGCATTTGTGTGTTCTGTGTTGTGTATATGCGTGCGTATGTTAATGTTGGTGTATAGATTGGTACACGGGATATAAACGGGTCTGTGTTTCACGTGTATTTAAAAGGTGTATATTTGTATTTAGGCACGGGATTGCACATCACGCACGTGCATTTAAAATATAATATGTGAACACGGGGTTTCACGTAATTAATTCACGTGCTGGGATTCAAGTGAATAATTAATTAGTAATTGAATCCCAGCACAACAGTATAAATAGGCACATTTTTAGTCAGTTAGGGGTTAGGTGTTCGGTGAGTGGAGAACGGGAGAGAGAGAAGGAGAAACGTAAAATAAGAACGTAAATATATTAGTGTTATCTGCTCACCGTGTTTTGTTCGTCTGTTTATTTTGGCTACAAGTGCCGTGTCCTGTGTTTTGTTGTTTCAAACCTTTTATTTTCTGTCTGTTATTAAATGCTGAGCCCAATCACGCGCTCAGCTTTACCAAAACCCCATCTCTCTGTTTATTTACTTCCTGCTTCTGGTCTGACGCCACCCACTCCGGCCGTCTTTGTGACACGTGGTGTCATCGTGGGATAACAGCGCCTCCAAGCGTCAGACCAGGAGAGGGGGTTTTGTGTTTAAAAAAAAAAAAAAAACACACCACAGGACTGGTTTCAAAAAAAAAAAAAAAGTGAAAATGGAAGGCTGGAGAGACGGCTGCCGGGACCTGGAGGACCTCCTCGGGGGCCTCGAGGACCAAGGCTGGTGCATGGCCTGTGGAGTCTACGGACACACGGTGGCGATCTGCCCCTTCCAAGGTGAGGAGGAGGAGGAACCGGATAAAGAGGTGAAGGACAGGGAGGAGGAGTGCCGCCTAAGGGCCAGGCATCCACGGCGATGTAACAAGCCATCGCCGGGGTGCCTCCTCTGCGACCAGGATCACCTGTTCGCCCACTGTCCCTTCCGCAGCTATGGGGAGGAGCCTGAGCGTCCACAGACCAAGCGGGAGGAGCCTGAGCGTCCACAGCCCAAATGGGAGGAGCCTGAACGTCCTACGCCTGAGTGGGAGGAGCCCGAACGTCCTACGCCTGAGTGGGAGGAGCCCGAACGTCCTACGCCTGAGTGGGAGGAGCCCGAACGTCCTACGCCTGAGTGGGAGGAGCCCGAACGTCCTACGCCTGAGTGGGAGGAGCCCGAACGTCCTACGCCTGAGTGGGGGGAGCCCGAACGTCCACAGCCCAAGAGGGGGGAGTCGGTGCGTCCACAGCCCAAAAGGGAGGAGTCGGTGCGTCCACAGCCCAAAAGGGAGGAGTCGGTGCGTCCACAGCCCAAAAGGGAGGAGTCGGTGCGTCCACAGCCCAAAGGGAGGCAAGTCGGGGCTTCCACAGCCCTGGGACCCAAGCCACCAGCAGAGGGAAAATGCCTGCTGGTTCAGCCCCAAGGGCCGGAAGGGGAGGAGTTACAGGCCCAACCCCCTGGAAATTTTTGGGGGGGAGAGGGGCAGGAGGCTGGTGTCCCCCAGCAGCCTCTATTCATGCTGCTGAAGGCAGCACGGCGCGCACCAGCCCAGCCGCCACAGCGGAGGGAGCCAGCGCCGCCAGGAGCAGAGGAGCTGCCTCTGCCTCCGCCACCTCCACCGCTTCCTCCACTAGGAGCAGAGGAGCAGGAGCTGCCTCTGCCTCCACCACCGCCAGGAGCAGAGGAGCAGGAGCTGCCTCTGCCTCCACCACTTCCAGGAGCAGAGGAGCAGGAGCTGCCTCTGCCTCCACCACCTCCAGGAGCAGAGGAGCAGGAGCTGCCTCTGCCTCCACCACCTCCAGGAGCAGAGGAGCAGGAGCTGCCTCTGCCTCCACCACCTCCAGGAGCAGAGGAGCTGGAGCTGCCTCTGCCTCCACCACCGCCAGGAGCAGAGGAGCTGGAGCTGCCTCTGCCTCCACCACCTCCAGGAGCAGAGGAGCTGGAGCTGCCTCTGCCTCCACCACCGCCAGGAGCAGAGGAGCTGGAGCTGCCTCTGCCTCCGCCACCGCCCGGAGCAGAGGAGCAGGAGCTGCCTCTGCTGCCCGTACCTCCGCAGGGAGTACGGTGGCCGGAGCCCCAGAAAGGGGAGCTGCCGGCCACGAAGAAGGGGGACGAGGTCTGGAGACCACTTTCCCCAGCAGCAGTTTCGCTGCAGGAGTTCTTGTGGCCGGAGCCCCACAGGAGGGAGCTGCCGGCTACGAAGAAGGGGGAGGTCGGGGGACCACCTGCCCCCGCAGCTTTTTCGCTGCAGGATGGGACCAACAGGCTGTCAGCCGTGCCACTACCGGCAGGGGTGCTGACAGCATTGCCAGCCAAGGGCCCACTGAAGCCTCCCTTCCCAGCCCGAGACTTTGTTCTGGACTGCTGGGTTTTTAAGGGGGGAGGTGGCCGTTGAGGCCATGTGTGCTGCGCACAAGGGGGGGTATATGTGGCAAAGTGCCCCGCCCCTGTGTGCATTTGTGTGTTCTGTGTTGTGTATATGCGTGCGTATGTTAATGTTGGTGTATAGATTGGTACACGGGATATAAACGGGTCTGTGTTTCACGTGTATTTAAAAGGTGTATATTTGTATTTAGGCACGGGATTGCACATCACGCACGTGCATTTAAAATATAATATGTGAACACGGGGTTTCACGTAATTAATTCACGTGCTGGGATTCAAGTGAATAATTAATTAGTAATTGAATCCCAGCACAACAGTATAAATAGGCACATTTTTAGTCAGTTAGGGGTTAGGTGTTCGGTGAGTGGAGAACGGGAGAGAGAGAAGGAGAAACGTAAAATAAGAACGTAAATATATTAGTGTTATCTGCTCACCGTGTTTTGTTCGTCTGTTTATTTTGGCTACAAGTGCCGTGTCCTGTGTTTTGTTGTTTCAAACCTTTTATTTTCTGTCTGTTATTAAATGCTGAGCCCAATCACGCGCTCAGCTTTACCAAAACCCCATCTCTCTGTTTATTTACTTCCTGCTTCTGGTCTGACGCCACCCACTCCGGCCGTCTTTGTGACATGGGGCAAGACAGAATTCTCTCAGTGCCTACTGTACCCCAATCAAGCTGATATGCTGCTGATGAAAAGGATTTCAAACTGATTTGAAATAGAACCCAGTGAGAAGAGGAAGCCAAACATCAAATTACTTTCTAAAAACATTAAACGCTGAAAGACTTGTAAATGGGGTTATTTTACAGTGCATAGGAAGTAGTGGTTGCACACCCAACCACCAATATCCCCCAACTCATAACATGAAACATCACACTGCCTCATGTGGATATGCTCACTGCAAATGCTGGATCAGGGCTTTGTTTGGAAAGAACAATGGGTGTTATTGGGAACTGCAGCTCATTTCCTGAAACAGCC
Organism: Acipenser ruthenus; assembly: GCF_902713425.1. NCBI lineage: Eukaryota > Metazoa > Chordata > Actinopteri > Acipenseriformes > Acipenseridae > Acipenser > Acipenser ruthenus. The sequence continues at coordinate 23,306,893 of NC_081194.1, forward strand.
ACCCAACCTGCATCCTGCAAATCAAAAAAGAAACAAACAAAAAAAGCTAAGCAGCCAACTCTGAAGCCAGCTGTCAGTGGTGATGTCACAATGAGTGGAGATGGGCTTTGACAGCACCTCTGCTCACAGCCTGGGGTCCCTGGGCAGCCACGCTTCTATTCAGTGGCCTATTTAACAAAAGAAAATGAGGACTACCAATCTGCAACTGCTGACGCAAGCAACAATAATGCAAGCTATCTAAACAGCAGCCTGCTTTTATAACTGAGTCAGTCCACGTTTCACTGGCCACACAATTATCACTGCTTTAAGGACATCCCTTTTGTTCTCTGCAGTATTAATCAATTAACTATTCTTTACCGAGTAAAGGTACAAGTATACGCTGGAACAGGTATGAACTGTGCAGTCTTTTCTGGCAGAAATTGTATTTCATATCCTTTCAAGGGGGTTATGTATGAACACAGTATTGCTTATTTTACAAGTTCAGGATTTATTACAAGATATGCTCTACTGTAATTGCTACAATGAAGCTGTTACTGTAGATCAAAGGAATTCCTTTGTTACAGCTGTGTTTTGTTTGCTCAGTAGTTGCTATAGTTGTAACTTTTCTTCATAGAGAAGAGAAGGAGATTTGGATCTCACCACCTAATAAAAACCAGTCACCACTTGATATTTTCTACAGCAGGGAATTAAACATTTATTGTCTGATGATCAATAAAACACTAAAGTAAATGCAATAAAGTTGCATACTATAACCGAGTATGCATACTATTTACAGCATACAGGGCTGCAAGTACTTTACCTACAATATGACTTCCTGTATATTTAAAAGGTATAGTGGATTTATTTTATTTTATTTTAATGCTACTTTTAGTGCAAGGTTAAATCATCTGGCTTATAGGCTACACATTCATAAAATCACCAGATTCACTTTAACGCCTTGTATAAACACGGCAGAAAGGCATACAGTACATTATTAATCATTACATACAGCACTATGCAGATAGCCACCTGCTGGACAACAGCAGTTGTGAAAGCTACCCTCCCAGTTCAGTAGTGCCCTCCAGTTATACAGTAGGTAGGTAGGTAGGTAGGCATCCAGCCGTCCCTCACTCCCCACCACCCCCATATCGGTGCTCACATGTCACACAGATTTAAGACCAGAATGTTCTTACAAGGCACCCAAGTGGACTGAGGAATGCTTTGAAGTACAATGTGCCCAATCTATCAGAGGCTTTGAGATGCACAAGGAGGATGAATTCCCCATGGACAAGGTGGCTGTTATCTGCTTAAGATAAGCACAGACTACACAGTGCTGACCTCTGAACCCTGCTGCTGTAAATACACATGACACACCACCACCCCCACCCCATCCCTCAGCTGTCTCAGTCATTGTAGAGGGGCACAAAAAAAAGAGGTGTGGGAGAGACGAGAAGAGATAATGTTATTCCAGATTACAATGACAGTTCCGCTTGACAGACAAGTGCAGTCCTTTTTAAAAGACATTTACACCACTCTTGAAGTCCCTCTGCCTTACAATGGCTCTTAGGTAAGACAGTGGTGAAGCAGTTCAAAGCCAGTCTTTGGACCTAGCCTAAATGAACTGGATACTTTTGCATAGAGCATTATTCCCCCCCCCCCCCTCCTTCCTTCAACTGTACAAAATACCACAGCCTAATTAAATCTTCCAGCACTACAGTAAAATAACTTTGCAAAAAGACCACCTTAAAGTCTCATACTGTTTTTTTGCTTTAAAATAAAATAAAAATATTACATACATTATTAAAAAGGTGTATTAAAAACAGATTTTTTTTTTAATCTACACCATTAGAGCAATCTGCAGTTTTGAGTTATCTTTCCTAGACCAGTAGACTATTCTGGTCTGCAGTACTGAAAAGGTTAAAGAAACTGTGCTGCCCAACAATAGCTACCACAAGAAAAGCCCCTCTCGTTTGAGAAATGTACTTTCAAATTCCAGTTGTGTGTTATTTGTTAGAGAACATATGACCTTGCCACCAGAGGTCACCAATATGGCACTCTTTCTCACCATTAAAAAAAAAAAAAAAAAAAAAAGAAGACATATGGTCTTGCTCTGTACAGAGAGTTTATTTTTTATTATTAAATCTGCATTACACTGCCAAATTCAGTAATGAGGGTGGCAGCAATCCAATTACACACTGGAATGATTACTTCTTATGAATTAACAAAAAAGTTCAAATTAATTTTCCATGGGTTTAAGAAAACTGTACAAGAAAGGAAGGGAACCAACAGTAGCTCCAAAGAAGCCTGCGTCGTCACAAGCGCTGCTGGCAAGGCACAGGCCTGTCAAAGGATTTTAATATATGCTCAGCCTGAACTTTCGCAGCATAATAAATTTCATCAAGTTGAGTGCAGAAATCACAGAGCATGTTCCAGCGCATTCCTTATTGAGACACACTCCTCCTCCAGCAGCCGAGCACTAATGAGAGAGGCTTGACAGATCTAAGATTGATTCATCTTTTAGCCAATCACATCTCCCCAAGGATTGCTTAATCTAGGCATCATCTGCCAGTTCTCATATTTCTATTAGCATATCAAAATGTAAAATTGGATAGAGACACGTTAAATTGAATCACTCAAGGAAACATATCTAATGTACTGCAGACAGAATAGCAGTCTCTTTTTTTTTTTCTTCCGGGCTACGGTAACATTTTAATCCTAACCTATTTTAGATTCCAGATCTGCAATGCAGCGCTTTACTTCACAGAACCACCCAAAACACAACACCCAATCTCTCTGAAACAAACATACACAGCATGTATCTTACACAGCTAGACAAACATGAAACTAAGGGCCGCATTTATAAAGGGGAAAAACCGACCGCAAAAAGCCACGTAATGTGCGTGTTCAGTACGGCCGCACTCAGCGTCAAAATAACGACCTATTTTATAAGACTAATTAGGTAAAGCAGACGATTCCGCAATCAGCCAATTTAAATACCCCTCACCGCAATTAGCGGTGGAGAATTACACACCTCTCACAATAAATAAAGGGTTTGGGTCAGCCCTGAGTGTGCAGGCTACACATTCCAAAAGAAAATGAATGGCACACAAAGACCTCATCCTGGTACTAGCCATGGTGATGAGGTTGATCAGAAGCGAAAAATGAAATTTACCAATATGGAAGTCGAGATTTTGGTACAAGCAGTACTTGTAACACATGAAGATGTGTTAAAAACCTGAAATACATCACCATGCAAAATGTTATTAAATGTTTCTTCGTTCTTGAAAACGATGCAAAATCCCCTCCCAATTTTAGCGGTTTCGTTCAGAAACGCCCCAGAATTACATATGAATATACAGAATTACATATGCATCAAGGGCTAAAGCACACAGAGACATTGCCCCCGAAAATCAAGTCTTAATTGCGTGTTTATGCCATTGCGTGTGTTTTATAAATCCCATCCAAGAATTCAGAACCCTCAGCGCCCGTTTTACGATCATAAAACATGCACAATCCTTTTATAAATCTGGGCCTAAATGTTTCTCAGTTAAGGGGAGGACTTTTATTTAAACCAAAACATCAGGATAGGTACATTGCTTGCCTGCCAAAGGAATAGGACTATACTCATTCCCTATTATTTAGTCCAGAAACCTCAGTCCTCTTCTAATGGTACAGGAGTTCCCCAGTGCTAGACAAAGTGTTCCTTTCAAAGGAAACTTAACAACTGTGCAATGTGGCAGTCCGGTAACAACACTTTTGGCCATATTTTGAAGGAAGTGCAAAGGTACATTTCTCAAAAGAAATAAAACAATTGCAATGGTAGTTAAATTGTTGCAAGTAGTTTCTTGCTTGTTTATAAAGGTTAACAAGTCCACTCAGGAAATGCAGGGATGGAAATAAGACTCCTATTGCATAGCAGTTTCACTCATTGTCAGGTTTTACTACAAACTTAATTAGCCAAAGTGTATATGTAACAAGGCCAGGATTGGATAAAACTGCTATGTAGTGGGAGTCTTATTTCCATCCCTGCATAGCAAATTATCCAAAATAACAATTTTAAAAAAATGCACAGTTAAAACATCTTAAATCGTTTGATGCTTTTAAACACAGTCACTGGTGGAGGAATCAGTTAATTGGTTGCGGCTAGTGTGAAAAAATTACCTAAAGTAAGGCTGGTTACACTTCTGAAAGTTTTGAGTATGTCAGTAGTGTTGCCAGGAGGTCTGACTTATATTTTACTTCTAAATGATTATGTACAGTACAGCTAGCTAGAGAATAGCATGTGTTAACTTGGCACAGGGTTGCAGCAACTTTGCAACAAAGCTCTGTGGGGGTAGCTGTAGGACAGGAAAGAGCAGACTTGAATTATAATATTACCTTCAAAATGAACCTACAGTTGAGGTGCTACAATACAGGATTATGAGTTTAATGTCGATAAACAGCAGTACATATGAATACCATTCTACCGTGTGCATGTATCTGTCAGCATGACATTGATTGGATTCAGGGGCAATGTTTATTATGCTTTCTCACCAAGGCTGCCATCAGCCACAAAGCATCACCTTTGGATAGCAAGACACAGCTGTAACTGACATTGAGCAGTACTTGTAAATAACTCGAATTATATGTAATTCAAGCCCACACACAGGCTCAATGCCTGTACAACTACCCCCCTTGTTACTATATTTATCTACTGTATAGCTATCAACTTAGAAAATGCACATTTCCTCAATACCACCAATTTAACAAGGTCCCTCCCAGGCTAAATGTATATCTCACTGCAATAAACACTTTGTAACACAAATGCACGTATCAGCACACTAGTTAATCCCAAGTACAGTAGGCAAGAAGCAATAATTGTTTATTTCGGAGGAAGTTGTGGATTTCTCAGCTGAGGTGTAAATGAACATAGTATTTTGAGACGCACTTTATTCACTTGCATCCATTGCCTCGGTCACTGCAAACCAGATCTGTAAAATCTATTACCAACAGGCGAGTCTGAAATTATTACAGTGCTATGTTAATAGCTAATCACATTGTACATATTCTAAACATACAGTACTGTACACAAAATATTTAGATTTGTATTTTTGCAGTTAAATTACAGGTCTCACAAAATGTGTAATCTACAGTGTACAGTGTACATATCAGTTCAGTGGATGTTCTATACTGTATGCCCACTGCAAAATGTTATGTTAAATCATAATGATCAGACACCGGATAAGACCATTTTAATGTTTTTTCTCGGTTGCTGTTCAGATATTTGAATGCAACTTTATATTTTATTATAAGACTTCACCAGGTGATACTCATTAAGACAACATCTTATTTCCAAGAATGTCTCAAAGACAGAAATCCAGTTTAATTTTGTTTATTAATATAAAAAACTTACGGACACCTGTTCTTACCTGCCAGCAAACACTTTTCACCCAGCAATTTTAATTGGCTCCCAGAAAAAAAGAAAAGAAAAAAAAAAAATGTCCTAAACAAACAATCTGGACAGTTTAATTAACTAGTACATTGCTGGTCTGTTTGATACCTTTTTCCTGGTAGTATTTCTTGGTTATGACCATCTATTTACATGGGGTGTACACAGCACCATGAATTGAAGCAGCATATAGATTCTAACACAAAAAACATTCTGCTCCAAAAGGTTAGGCTACTGTATATGCCAGTGGCCATTTAATTGAGCAGATGCAAATCAATGATGGAAAATAATGGCCTTGTGAAATGGGACAACGTGAATTTCAGTTCAGATGGAAATACAAAATGTAGGCGAAATAGCTGCTCTATAGGGCACGTGATCTATTTCAGCACCCAAACATCATACCCCAGCAGGAGGACAATTAAATCTCAAGATGCACTAATCCAACGTTTGTGTCTCTAAATAGTGCAGATCGAGGTGGTCCCTTCCGTGAATTGGGAAGGTAGGTAGGTAGGTAGTTTGCACGTATGTATCAGTGTAATCTCTGCTGATAAATAAGTAATAACTGGTGTGGAGAGGCTGTACAGTTGCTTCGTCCTGTCACACCTTAACAGCAGATGTCCTCATCATTATAACTGAGATGCGATAATAAAAGATGAATGCACATATTGTACCACCTGGGTTAGCAGAGCAATGTGCCATTTATCCTGGCCCACTTTCTATTCAATTTACAGATTTGTTTTTCACATTATAAACTTGTATGGTTCAAAGCCGTCTGACTTCAAACAGACAATCTTAGACAAGAGAATATCTCACACCAGAAAAAGTATTTTGCATGAACTGGTCTGGGCCACTATATTTTGTTCAGTGCAGCAGCAGATTCCCTAATCTTCAGGAAGATAACCAGGCCTTTTTTGATAGTGGCAAAGTGCGTGCTTGTTATTTGAAGGTTAAACAAAATCAGCTGATTAATTGGTTAGAAAATATGTCACGGCTGTGCTTTGCATTAGATCTAAATCTTATAAATGGCATCATTCCCCTGCAGTCACAAGGCAGACACTCATGTAGAACTGGGGAGATGTTAAAAGAAAAAGAAAAAAGAAAAGAAAAAAGGAGAAAATAAAACAGACACTTCAAGGTTTAATGAGACCAAATGTATTCTAAGCCACTTTACTCAAGATATCCTTGCTACTTTGTGATCACCATGACAACTTATTGTGTAAGGGTGCAGACTTATTTTAATACCGGGGACAAAATGTGATCTGTATGTAAAACCTGAAAATTAGAATGCGGCGCTCAGTGGCAAACCACTTACACGATCATTTTTTCTAGATCATATTTATACTCAGCTCGGTTTACTATATTTATATGTAGACTGAGACCAATCACAATGTAATTTGTTCCCATAATTCAGTTCATAATTTTGTACCGATGTATTTACATTAACACAAACCTGTTAATGTGAATAAAGCTGGTAATGTGATAAATTATATCGCCCCTCGCTATACTGCGGATTCGGATATATCGCGGTCCGGGAGTTGGCTCCCCATTTTTACAGTCTAACTGCATATGCCTTAGATGCACTATGCATAGACAATTTCACTTAGAATTACTGTTTGTTTTATTTCTTACTGCACATCGCAAACTAAAATATACAGAACAATTAAAAACAAAGCATTACTATTGTACTGTTATCATGTACACATGCATTGCACAATAACACAAAGCAAATTAAACATCTACTTGCTGAAGCGTTTTTTTTTTTAAGCAATGCACTAGCAAAAGTCACAGGGTAGTGACGTTAGCTCCCTGACAACAAGCCTCCTTTGTTGGGAATGGATTCTTTCAAAGCTGCGGGTTTGGGCATTTGAGAAAGGAGAGGAAGATTCATGAAATTAACTGGAGACTGAAGTTGATGAGAAGCAGTTACTCTCTGCAGTACGAATTAAAACAGTGTGCTGCTTTTTATGTGAAAAATGAGAAAAAGCGGGTTGCGCAGAGGATTTATATTGGACCCTGATGCCCCCGATAAAACGAGGGTGTGGTTTAACAGTATTTGTTATTAGCCTGTTTGTTTCTCTATGGGTCTCTCGCTATATCGGGGGCCTCGATATATAGCGGATTTGTATTGGACCCCGACACCCGCGATATATCGAGTGGGTGCTGTAGTAGAAAAACGCAGAGGATTACAGTGCATACAAATATATGGATCCGGGCTAATTTGACCACTTGAACACAACCAAACTAGGCCATTTATTATGATGTCATACAATGTGTTCTTTGCACAGCCTGCTACAAAATTGCTGGTATCAGCTAGAATTTGAATTAACATTTTCCAACAAAGCTAAGAAACATTGGACAAAAGTCCTTGATGTCAAAGAAATACCACAGTTGCTGACATTCAAATATGAATTGTCCGAAGTTGTGGAACACACCTACTTTTAACAAACAACTTCAGGGGTGAGCAGTGATGTGTCTTGATAAGCTGCAAACACCCAACATCCCCCACCAAGCTTACGTTCCTCCTTTTCCAGACCTTTATGATAAACCTTTCCCAGCAGGCTTCAGCAGCAGCTCTATTGCTGGTACAGCCAGGAAATCACACCTGCTGTTTAAAAGCTCTGCAAGTGATAATTGAAAACATGGGACAGGACATCAAAGCACTCGGGGGAAGGGAACTTGCTCCAATTATTATGCAATTTGGACTGCGTCAAACATTATCTATAGCACACAGCTTCTTTACTAGCGTCACAAAATACTGAACCTTCCGATATTCAAATGTCACACGGTAATCTGGGTTTGTACAAGCGTTCTTTTTCTTCAATTATTTTAGAACACAAACATGAAGCCTTATCATTAAAATATTTGTCTAAGGTTTTAGTTACCTTTCTTTTTAGCACTTCAGTTACAATTCAGTGTTTGAACCTTATAGAGATGGTCTTATTTTATAATGCAAGCTCCCTTTATTTAAAACCTTTTTATTTCACGTCACAAAAAAAAAATCTAACAAAATGTGTTCTATAAACATGCTACTTAAGCACTATAAACATTGGTTAAAAGGTTGCAGCATTAAACAAACATCAGTATCTAGTCTAGTGTCTCAGCCCACTCCCTAAAGGCTTCCAGCTGCTGCAGTCAGCCAGAATCAAAGCACACCACACAGCCACTCTTTATAAACACTTGGGAACAATTTGGCAACAGATCTGCATTCCTCCACTGCCTAACACAAGCATCTGCAGTTTAGACAGACCTCGACAGTAGCACTGCTGTAAAGCAATGGTACAGTACAGTCCACTTGCACAACGAAGAATCTGAACCATTAACTAGCTATGCATACAAGACACAACACAGTATCACCACTACACTGGGGGAAAATGTATTTTTTCCAGTACGTACTATCAAGATCAAGTTGAAATGTACAATGTATGTGAAATCAGTACATTCCCTTCCAAACTGATCCAGTAAATGTTTGTTAGTATCCAACTATCAAATAGCAAGATATCCACAAAGACAAGATTCCAGTACATGTTTGTTTTCTACACAACAACATATCAATAGACTGCCACAAACAACTTTTAAATGTACGATAAATTAAAATGTATGATAAATTGTTAACAAAAACCAGCTAGCATGTTTTTTTTGGTTTTTTTTGGTGGTCGTTGTTGGTTTTTAATAATTTAATATACAATTTACTCTGTCTTTTATGGTATAAAAGTGTCTTCTCATGCATGTTAGGCTATATGCAGAATGGTTTCCAAACTCTGTCAAAGGGGGGCTGTTAAAACACTATAATTAAAAGATTATTCAAAAGTCTCTGTCCTTATCTTGCGCCAAGAGGCGATATGGAAAGAAAACGTAACATATAAAAGACACTGACCAAAAGTAATTAAAAACGCAACACATAAAATATGCAAGCCAGTGTTGATTTAATTTAGAGATTTGAATCGTAAATCAGGACACTGTGCTTGGGGACGCAGATCCACTCATGAAGTCTACGTATTACAATAATAATGTTTTGGATAATTTTGCGTGATAGAAAATTGACAAAGGTCCAGACACACTTGAAATGTTGTCCTATCTTAAGAGGACACAATCAAATTCAAATCACCTGACTGTCCTGTTTTGTTTCTCCACAACCTAAAGCAGCAGCACAGAAAGTTTTTCTTTCCAATTGCCACACAGTTTTGTTGTATGGATGCCTGGACTCAAGGAGAAAGTTAAAACTGCTGAAAATAACTAGATACAGTAAGTTAGGGTTAGAGTTAGGGTTAGGTTCAACTCAAGGTGTCAAAAAGTTATGCACTTCCCGCAAGTCAGGACCTGATCACACCATCTGAACCAGCTCACAATGTCCAATGAGATGTCAAAATCATTCAGCATCACAAAATCCAAACAGATGAGATTTAACAAAACTGTTTGTCTTGTAAGAGTGTATTTAGCAAGCAACAGTATAATAATTTACCTAGGAATTATCTTACCAGTCAAATCTTTCATAAAAGTTAACAGCAGACTAAAAAAACGAGAATGAGTGATAATACACTTGACATCAGAGGCTAGCATTATACTTTGTACAATGGAAATGAACTGATCTTTTGTGTATTTATCTTTGTAGGAAAAGGAAGGCCAATTAACAGATAACGTAGTGACTATGAGACATGTGAAATACAGTCCTGTCTCTTATTTATTTACTTAATATTACTAATATTTGATGCCAACTTGCTCAGGTATTTTATGGTCACACACAGAACCAGGCCTCATCTTTTAAAGCATTGTGTGTCTGAATATATGTGGATAATCTTTGCACATCAAGTTGCTTCTTTAAATCTCACTCATGCCTTCCTAGAGATTCAAGTCCACTTGCCTCACAACAAGTTAATCACAGAGAGCTATTAAGGCAAACACTCACATAGGACTTTTAATTTTCACCCACACCTTGGTCTCTCTCAAGACACCATCCACTGATTACTGTGATGGTCTGTGGTGAGGTCAATTACTGTTCAAGACTGTAGTCACTTTATTAAGATTGACACTGGATACATTTAACCTTCATACTTTGATGAATACAGCATGTTCACCACCTGAATTCAGAGTTAAATATCACAATAATTCTTCCCTTGTCTCTTACTATTGGCTTCCAACTGCAAATAGCCTGATCACAAGGCCTAGTTCTCTTCTGGAACAGTTGCCATTCTTAGGGAGGGGGGTGATGCTGGGACGCCAGAATCACCGTCGAGCCCTCTTGAGGTGTCGTGGGCTAGTCGAAGAAACACCAAGGATGGAAGGTGCCCACTTGAAGACCCCAGAGATGTACCCTACTTAGCTCAATCCAGACGGTTGTCACGCTGATGCGCTGGGGAGACCGCACTGTAGTTGATCCCCGGAGCCAGCATCGCAGCCGTTGCGTGTGCTGATGCGCTAGGGAGGCAATAAGCTGATCCCTGGAGCCAGCATTACACTTCAGCCATCAACACCAGACAGAAGGATATCTACATCACCATATGGATGGAGACACAGATGGATCACATTAGTTTACTGTAAAGCTACGTCTTAGTTGGTGCTTATCTTGGCGAGAGCCGAGTTCAAATCAGCATGAAGTTTTAACATCTACTCTCGTGTAATGGAAATCATAAAAGATGGGAGAGACACCACCATGTCCTTGATATATCTTTGTGCCTGACCATTAAGGACAAACAAACTTTGCTTTTATATGCTTATCTGCTAACAAAAGTGATCTCATCCATTACTAAGAATCAATCCAAAATCAACTTATTTCATGTGTAGAGGAGTTGTGACTGAGTCACTACAAACATTGGGTTCCAATGACTCATCCTACCCTGCTTTAAGCTTCATTGAGTCACCTAGTCTTGTGATTTATTCTCATTACACTGGCTACAGACACAAGTAAATAACTTATTGACATTAGCATTAGCATTGCCACCAGTTTAAATTATCTGCACACACAACCGCAAACAGCGCTCAAAGTTGGCCAAAATCCTTAAGGGCATCTGGCTCCTAGATTTTAACATTTGGTTGCCAAATAAAAACTTAGGGGTCATGTAGTTAGTTAAAATATTTTCAGTGACTTCAGTTTTCCCCCATTGATTATATCTACACTCAAGTGGTTTTTATTAAGCAACATGTATTTAATAATTACTTAGTCACTTCAAACGGCACCCAAAACACTTTGGATTTCAGTTTAGCATTTTATGGTTACAGAACATGATATTATAGCTTACTGTATAGAATATGGATATGAGATTTCCTGTAACCTGATTGGTCAACAAGCGTGCCTTAATCCACTGTAAGCCGGCCCAAATACAGTATACAGTTAAATCACTGTTCCAAATCAATCTGCCTGAAAAAACACACAGTACAGCATGCATTCCCTTGTGTTATTTACCTTTCAAGTTTATTAAAGAAAACCTCCATTCTCATTGTATGTACCCTATGAACGCTATCTGTCAATGTGGTATGTGTATTCAATCTATTTAAATTTAGTATAGCAAAGAAAGTAAATAATAACAATAATACTAATACTAATACTAATACTACTAATAATAATAATCTATTGAAAATAATGTTTGCAATCAGCGGCAATAGCAGCTACTCTATGGTTTTAATGACAAGTTGTAAAAAATACAACTTGACATCAGTAGCTCATCAAAGCATAAACTTTATGAACACACTGAAGTAGCTGAACAAAGCACGATTAGCAACAACACGTTTGCTGTACCAGATATTATCAATTATATTACTTGTGCTAATACATTTTATGACTTAATAGTAGTAAACACAGTTTACAATACTTTTATTCTATAACATGTAGTTAAAGAGAAAGCGTTCACAAACCAGTATCATTTTTTGTGTACAAGGTACTAGCTCTGTGTAAGTTAAGAATATACAAATATATGGATCCGGGATAATGCATATTGAATGCATATTAAAAAATGATTGCAGAGACTAATTTTGGTCGCCCACAGCTTCAAATTTGCACCCTGACAAAGCATTTCTCATTCCTCTTCTGGATAAACTGTAAGATCCAAAGCACTGCTGTTGTCAATTACAACACTTGTCGGGTCTTGCATTTAAAAAAGTTTCAGCTGTGACTACATTTATAATGTAACGTAAAGGAACTGTAATGTGCATTCAGGTGTTTAAAAAAAATTCACCTCATTACTGGCAATGGAGTTTTTAATTCCAATTTGAGTCTGCAATCCCATTAGGACCCTTTTCCTGTGAACAATTACTGCAAGTCTTTTTACAAAATTTTATTTCACATTTCATTGCATTCATAATTCTTCATGTAATTGTAATACAAGCTAGAAAATTATTAACTAGGCCAAGTTTATCTCTTCAAAAATCCATGCCAGCAAAAACATTCACATCCTCTCTTAGAATTTGAGGGTTAGTTCTGGGGTTTTCAAATTCCCAATTTAATAAACCTTGACCACAACAAAGCATTTAACATTGGATAGCCTACACATACCCAGCACTGGACCACAGAGCAACATTTTGCAAAGAAGATGTAATAAGTGTGAACAGATTCCTGTAGGATTTGTCATCCCTTGAGCCCCAGTTTTAATTAAATACACTTTTGTTCAGCGTCAAACTTATTCAACTAGTGCCTCATTATCACAAAACACTTAAAATACCTGAGGACTGTGATATGCCACGTAGTCTCATCTACTGCTGACTGGAGAGAACTAGCATCACCACTGCCAGCTATGGCAGGCCCTAGTTAGTCATGCTAGTTTTTCAGGCCCCAGATACAATTGGATTAATGCTCCATGTACACTAGGCAGCTCCTACAGGACCAAATTCAAGCTGTACCACAGAAATTCAGATTTGACATGCTCCCCTCAACACCACCCCACAAACCACAAAATGCGTTTTACTATTAATGTGTCCTTGTTTGAAAAGGCTATTTTGTAGCAACTTTTGTCTCCTTGTTTTTAGTTACCCTTTATTGTGACTACAATAGTTTGACAGCCCAGTGTTTCCGTAGGATATCTGCAGTTTCAGGACACCATTACGTGGCATCATATGAGAAATTTCTACACACTTTAGTGAGACTGTTTGACAGTCGAGTTTGTGTTCTAAAAATGAATGTGTTTTGCAGACCATGGGGAAGCATAATATGGACTTCTTTCTATTTTTTATGTAATTCAGAGAACTTTAGAAAACACTTAATAAAGACAGATGACAAGCTAGAGCTTTAATGCAGTTATACATTGTAGAAACATTTTGAAGATGCAAGTTTCCACACATTTAAAAACGTATTGCAGGTACCCCTTTAAAAAGTGGCAAGCTTTAGCTCATCTTTGTAGGTGAATGCTGTAGCAGAATGACAATCTACTGCTTTTACCTTTCATCAGACTTTTTGGACATTCTAAACAATATGATTGAAAACATCAATAAACAAACACTAAAAAACTTCATCCGGAAAAAGCAGCCACATATTTTTCAATTACTTGTATTTAGGGACCTCATATTTTAAAGTAGCTGCCAGAGATAATAAGAAAATACATCACCAAGTAGCGACAAACTGAATAGCATGCTGTAATTGTATACTGTAGGACCACAATGTAAAAGGGAGGATCCAGACAGATCAGCTGAAACGTGGATAGGTTAATCCTACTATCTGATGTCTACAGCGCTAGTCTGCAGGGCTCTGCGAGTACTGGCAGTGCTGCTGCTGATCGCTCATAGACAAAGCCCTGAACTGGAGAACAGTGACCTATCCCCCATCACCAGATCAAGTACACAGTGTTACCGGGTTACAGGAGACTGTAAAAGCTCCTGAAGTGCAACTTAACATTGCAGCTGGATAAAAGAAGAGAGCAGTTTAGACACTGGCTGTTATAATTCAGCATGCGCAAGGTCTCAATACAACCAACCAAAGGATGTTTTATAGCCTTTATGAACAGGCGGCTGACTGCAGGCTCCTTTTCATCACCCCGTTTCAACGACTATGATTTTCTGGCAGGCACTGTAACAGTATGCAGACCACAGGATTGTAAATGGATTCTTTTCCAATGGGTCTGTATGTTGAAACCGCCAATGCTAATGAGACTACGGTATGTTCCATGCACAACTTCTCTCTTTAAAAAATATGAATTGCAAAAAGAAAAAAAACACTCAGCAGTTTTAAATTGGTAGAGCTTTTTCAGTATTTAGAGCCATTTGCAATTAGTCCACCTAATGTCCATTCAGCCAGGCCGAGACTGCTAAAACTCACATTTTCCCACTGCAAGATTTGAACCAAGTGCCCCGGAGCAGCTACAAAATGAATGCCATGAGTAAAAGATAAAACGGAGTCTACAGTAAATGCGACAAGCAAGGCGATACAACAGCAATAGCCATGAAATCTGCATTATTTACAACATATTAAAAAAAAAAAAGCCTAGAGGCACATTCTCTGTTACATTTAATCTGAAGAACATTCAGTCATGCTTAAATATTAAAAAGCCAGTTCTGTTCAGACCTCATTCCAGAGAGTGCAGAGCAACATTGAGGGAAAATAATAATGGTAATCTCGCAGTTGCAATTTTGTTTAAAACACACGCCTCTTCCCCTGGGCCACAAAATGAGAAGTTCATATCCGGTCTGGGAAAGCCTGGATTTACCCCGCTATAGAGCTCCCAGCACTACATGCTGCGTGTTTATGCATCTGTGTGCTGTGCTGTTTTTAAGAGGAGATGTGAAACCAATGTCCAGTCTGCAAGTCAGATGTTAAAAGACCTAACCAAACTGTTAAAGATCAGGGTTAGTGACCCAGTGACCTGCTCAAATCTCCCATTGCACACACCCACATCCATGGACACAAAACCTCTTTGTTAGAAAGATGTAGTGCAGGGAGGGAGGCTTAGGTCGGCCAGGGTGTCCTCGACTCACCACGCACCAGCAACCTCTCTAGTCTGGCCGGGCGCTTGTGGGCTTGCCTTTAAGCTGCCCAGAGCTGTGTTGTCCTCCGACGCTGTAGCTCTAAGGTAGCTGCATGGTGGGTCTGCAGTGTGAAAAGAAGCGGTCGGCTGACGGCACACGCTTAGGACAGCGTATGTTCATCTTTGTCCCTCCCGAGTCAGTGCGGTGGTGGTAGCGGTGAGCTGAGCCTAAAAATAATTGGCTATTAAAATTGGGAGAAAATGATTAAAAAAAAAAAACAACTGGTAAGTACTACATTAAAAAAGTAAAACAAACTGTGGAAAAAGAGGAAGTGACAACACGACCAAAGCAGCCAATTCTTGTATTGTACAGTGGAATGTTGGTTTTGGGTACACCTCAGTAAAGAACAATGCATGCTTTCATTGGAAACACTTGCTTCCTACACCTCCTCCACTGACCTTCTTAACTGACTCAGTTATCAGTTAATGAGGCAGCAAACTTTTAGGACCCTTTATGGTCATTTTTTTCAGGGTAGGAGGTGGGACATTCACTCTACAGCAGCTTCAAAAGGATCAGAAAATAACTAGAACACTCACTTAATTCCAAGAGCATAATCAGTACACAAAGATAGCTGAAACCGCATTACGCACAAGAATGAGTAAAAAAAAAAAAAAAAAAAAAGAAAACACTTAAGTGATTCACTGCTCATATGCCACTGACAAACAGTTTCAAGTGATCATCCAGTATACTGATAAAAGTACCTTTTTATAGCAAGTAGTTGACTAAAATATAATTTAAAAAAGCTTTACGTAGGACAAATATTGAGAATGAATAAATCAAGAATCACTGTGGTTACTATACCTGCTACAACATATATAGGGCTCGAACTTTTTGGTTTTTATTTTTCAAACCTCTTTAAATGTTAATTAGCAGTTGTTAAGCTGTGTATGCATCCTAATAAAAGAGACAACTACTAATTACTAAGACTGGGTTGAAGTTTATTTTTTCTTTGCTACAAAATTAGGAGATTTTAAATCATGGACTTGTTATCAGTGTACACTCAGTTGGGTATTTTATGCCGAGAAAAAAATCTGAAAGGACAACTGTTAAATGAGTGAAAATAACAAAAGCACAACGATAAACAAGGTGACTGCAAGAATGAAATGCAATTAGGATCAGCGATGAGCAATTAACGTAATTTGTCACGTCTGTTTGAAATAAAAATTAAGCAAAACAGAATCAGGTTCAGTCAAGATCTAAAGATAAAAACAAGTGACATTATTTTGTAATTAACAGCTTTTTCCGAATTTAATTAGGGAACAAAATCGGCTCAAAATAAGTTTGAAGGGACGTGATGTGACCAAAAATAAAACCCGAAAACTTCAAGCCCCAAACGTACAGTACAAAACTGTTCTTGTCCATCAGTGTTGGACAGTGGAAGTTTACTGTAGCAATAGACTGCTTATAACAGTCCTTTATTTTTTATTACTGTAGTTTTACAATTGAACATTTGGTTTGATTTTTGTTGTATTTGTAGTATTATATCCATAGGGTTTTTTGGTTTTTTTTTACGACTTTGAAAACAACCCTTGGTATTTAACTCTTTCAGTCCTGATGGGACCTCAAGGTCCAGCCTTATCTTAGCGCTGTATGTAAGCATATGCTGTCAGAAATCAGATTAGAACCTCACAGGACTCCTAGGTCCCAGTCTGAAGTATAGTATAAATATATGTAAAAAAAATAGGATGGTGTCGTTCTCATGTATACTCAATAAAGGAGTTCCATCTTCAGCTAGACATTCAGGGTTAAGTACTTTACAGAAAATGCAAGAACCTCCCTTGAGAATTCTGAATTTACGTTGGTTTTACCCAACCTTTCTGGGATGGTGCTCAAAGGGTCACCCCACTGCAGCATTTCACTTGATGCGTTGATCCACTGGGGATGAGCCAAATTCTCTCTGCCAATCCCTGATCTGCAGACACACACTGCAAGCACTTTGGACACAACGCCAAGAACTACTCACATCAGCTCACTTTAGATTTATGCAGTCTGTCAGTGCAAACCATGTCTTTATTCAAGCAAAATCCAGCTACAGTAACAGGGTAACATTGAACATAAATAGCCTATAAATGTCTGTGCTTGATAATTATGTTTTAGGTTGTTTTTTAAAATAGCAAATACATGTTTCAGCACAAGTTTTTTTTCCAGCCAATGAAAGCTTATGGTGTTAGTTGTGCTGCACAAACAGATTATTCGGATTAAACCCTCCACAGAAATCAGGTGCTGTAAATTAGGTGAGGGTCATTGGTGTTGATTTGGCTAATTTACCATTCAAAGTTAAGCAAGTAAAGAAACAGCTGGTTCGATTTGTGGAGAACAGCAACCCAGACAAATAAAAGCAGCTATTTAAAAAATCGACTGTTTCATTTGAAATGGCAAATTACTGTAATCCAATGAACACCAATCACCTTCACATGGAGAGCTCAGTCCAAATAATTGGTCCGTGCTGCTGTATGTGTTAGAAGGGAAAAGATGAGACAAGAGTTTTAGATTGCCACTGGACACATACAGTTGGATATTGATAGAATGGAAAACTCAGGATAACTTAATCCATGTACAAAGTCATAATAGCCTAGCCTGAAACTGCCAGACAGGTAGGACGACAAGATCTGCAATCAAACATGAAGACAAAACTGAGACACAATGACTTTTTGTAATCTCCCCTCCTTTGTTTTGGCCTCAACTATACTTAAGTGGGTCAACCCATCAGTGCTACATACTGCTGTCCCATGAGAATGCCTGAAAAGCTGCTGAATCATAGAGTTTCTGACAGTGACTGCCAGCTTTGAAAGGGCTGGCTGGCCAACCTAGCAGCCCACACAAAGAGCAGGACTTGTGAGGCTGCAGTCTGGTCCCTTTAGTCTTTGATGAAAGAATCTTACTTACTGATGGGAAATTAGGTAGGGGGATTGGGAATTGGGAAAATAAAGATGAACACATTTCTTCCTTTCAAATATAAAAAAAGAACATGTATTTTATTCTGTTTTCAACTCTGTTTGTCTCAAGTCCCTACACATTTTTCTCAAGAATGGTTGTCTCTGGAATCAGTTGTTTTTCATTATGGATGCAACTGATTGTTGATTAACAAGAGTTAATTAGTATAATTAATTAGTACAATCTGTACGTAACTTGGTCTGTTAGATGCAGAAGCTTTTATGATTATGATTATGATTATTATTATGATTATTATTATTATTATTAGCTGCTTCTGGAGAGAAAACTATAAAATGGTTAAATGGCCTTGGCCTAGGGGAGGCTTAATGAAATTCCTGGAAAAAGGTCTCAAGCTTCCAAGTTAGCACTAAGGCTGGCTTGGGTTTACATTAAAAGTACATTAGGAGGTCAACATGTGTGGGAGAAAGGTCTCTTTGCAACTTCTTTTTGCACTTTCTGCATGTGCTCCCATTTTCCCTACTGAAGAGGAGTTTAAAAGACGTCAGCTTTTAGCTACTGCTATTATATCGCTGTGCCGTTTCTGTAATCAATTACAGTACAGTAATCTTGTATTAAAATCTTGTATTTTAAACTAAAAAAATGAAAAATGCTTTCGATTAATGGTATTACTTTGTTAGCAACAAAACCGAACAGTGGCAATTTTTTTTTTTTTAAATATATATTTTTTTTAAAACAAAATTACTGTCGATTAACTTCTATTAAGCCTGAAAAACAAAGCCAAAAGCAATGCTAAATGCTATCCTCAATTAATTTATTAATTACAAATAAACCTAAAGATTTAGGTGAGACTTATTAATGCTGTGATGTGTGATTAATTCAGATACAGCAGAGGGATGGGTTGATCAAATTCCTGTCAGCTACTCATTTCAATATTCTACCAAAACAAGGTTAAAGTAGGCAGGGATCTGTGCGTCTTGTTTATCATACAACAAGCAAATGACAGTATTGAGCAGAAAACCATGCGACTGTCAGACCTGAAATACAGCATATGAGTCCAGCCTGCATTTTTCCTTAATTCAACATTGTGCTGTATATCTAGACAACATTGTGTCACTGCAGAACAGGATATGATTAGCTCAGAAAGCAGGTTTAGCTGCCCAGTCTCATGTAGGTAAAAAATCGGTGTAATTTTTGCCCATCTGACTAAAAACTGGATAAACCTGAATATACAGGTAGGTATGAAATGTAATCTGCTGATGTTGCCATAAGCAGAAAAAAAAAAAAAAAATGCTGGAAGGTGTTAGGCTCAAATAGTACAGTAAATGTTGCAATGGAGGCTGGAAAGTAGTACTTTTTCTGTGAAATCGATTGTACAAACAGGGACGGGAGGGTCACTGTATTGGAAGAAAAAAAAAAAGAATATGGAGCTGTTTCCCTTTAGGTTAGTTCCAGTTGATGTCACCAAAAAGAATTTGTGTCTGGTAT
Organism: Acipenser ruthenus; assembly: GCF_902713425.1. Lineage (NCBI taxonomy): Eukaryota > Metazoa > Chordata > Actinopteri > Acipenseriformes > Acipenseridae > Acipenser > Acipenser ruthenus. The sequence continues at coordinate 23,326,622 of NC_081194.1, forward strand.
GGAGAATTAGATTTTATTGTCTGTGGCATAAATTCTGCTTACCTTGACAGTCTTGCTGGTGGATTATAGGAGTGTCTATGTCGCATGCATTTGGATTGAATGACCCCTTTCAGTGCCTAACTTGCAGGGAAAGCTTTCACTGTTGCCTGTACTGTTTTTGGATAACTAGGGCTCTATCATTGTACCATTTCTCTTTCCTTTTTCATGTATAGTTTATTCTCTTTAAGCTGTGAGATGTAAAGTTGAGCTGACAGTATCTGCCAAGGTTATTGATATTTTGATCTTAAAGTCTGGCTTCCACTGGGACCACATCAAATTTTAGTTCCCAAAACAAAAATTTACCAACAAGATTAGAAACCAGTCTGGGTTTCAGAACCTCCCAGTTGTTCTTTGCAATTAAAAAAAAAACTGCATGTTATAAAAGAACATGAGCGATGCAACACATTTCCCAAGAGAATTAGGAACCGATGGCCTTCTTACACAAGGATATTAATACAATTGAAACACTTTTAAATATTTAACATATTTAAAAGTTTCATATTCATAAAGTATTACTCTCATTTGGTTAGCAGATAACTTATAGTACCTCATGCCAGTAAAACCACTGTGGCATGCAGGCCCTGTTATCCCTGTGTGTACAATAACAGTCTGTAGGAAGTGGGTTTCTCATAAAACCAACAACTTGTCATTATTGCTCGTTTTAAAAAAAGAAAAACACAGTTCCAGCAGTGCATTATAAAGGCCTGTGTTTAAACAAACAGTCATAGGATGAAGTGTAATCTTTTTCTTTTCTTTTTTTTTTTTTTTTTTACTTTTTCGAAATTCAAACTTAGCTGGAAATAATACTGTAAAACGAATGCCGTGTGTGCGTTGTTTCCCCATCGGGCTGTTTTTACAATTTCTCACTGGAGTGTGAGCTGCACTGAAAGTGCAAGTGTTGTTGGCATTGTGTAAATTGTAGAATGTTCTACCTTAAATTGCATGCAACACCACATTTTAATGTTTGAGTTAAACCAAATCAGTAAGATTAGAACCGGTAGCTATTCTAATTATTTACCGTGTGAATGTATTAAATTAATTGTGATGAACACATAAAATTAAAAAAAAAAAAAAAAAAAAATCCTTAATTTTAGCACGTCATTGTTTTAAAATACAACAATGCAAACAGGCTTAGCTTTTCTGTCTTCTGTGTAGGGCGTGAACTGGAAAGACCCCTCTCCCAGTGGGAGAAGGGGAGCAGGCAGACCCGAGTCATACAGTATTTCCTTGAGGAAAGCCATACCTCTGGTGTTACAATTCACGTTGTCAACGAAGGGACCTCACACGTGTCCGAAGGCTATAACCTTGGCTGCTGCTGGAGAGAACCCATTAGCCAGGCTTCCTGTTTCTAGCTGGCAGCAGCAATAGCAGTAATTTGATTGTGTACTTACATCACTAATCCCAAGATCTGTTTTTCATTTATCGATTGTTGTTTTTTTTTTTGTTGTAGTTGACTGGTCTGGGGAATAAACTGGTCGAATTTAAATAGTTATATTTTAATAAGTAGCACATTTAATATAAAAACTATATAATGTGAACACTGACTCCCATCTCAGACACAGAACTTTGCAGATCTCTCTCAAGGTTACTGTTGGCTTCAGAATGACATCCCAAACCAGTTTCCTGCTTGCCCAGCTGCTCAGTTTGGGAGGGCGACCTGATCTGGGTAGTGTCTGGGTGGTATGATGCATCTTCCACTTCTTAATGATGGACTTCACTGTGCTGAGAGGGATAACCAGCGCCTTTGAAATTTTCTTGTAGCCTTCCCCTGCTCTGTACCTCTCTACCACTTTATCCCTGATTTGTTTTGAAAGCTCCTTGGTCATCATGGTTGCTTTGTTGGATCACTATGTGTGTTGCAGCTTGAAAGTCTTTATATACCTGAGGGAAATTATCTACAAGTTAAACCACTTTGAGCACACACAGGCTGAAACCACTTCACTAATTTTGTGACCTTTCAAACAAATCATTTGCACCCGAGCTGATTTAGGGCTGCAGAAGCAAAGGGGTTGAATACTTATGCAACTGAGATTAATCTATTTTTACTTATTTATATTCTATATGCATTTTTTAACTTTAATCAATGTGGAGTAGTTTGTGTAGATTCTACATGTAATGTCTAATTTGAAAGCGTCGAGGGATATGCTCAGGTGCCACCAAAATGTGAAAACTTTGCAAGGGGGTAAATTTAAAATTTGCAGGATGTACCCTATAGCCTGGAGATCGCAGATTCGAATCCAGGCTATGTCATTGCCAACCGTGTCCGGGGGTTCCTAGGGGGCGGCGCACAACTGGCCAAGTGCCGCCTGAGTAGGGAGGGATTAAGTCGGCAGGGCAATCCACAGTTCACTGCGCACCAGCGACCCCTGTGGCTGATCAGGCGCCTGCGGGTCTGCAGTGGAGCCATTCAGATCTGTGTTGTCCTCCGGCACTATAGGTCTGGTAGCTTCGCTGCGGATCCGCAGTGCGAAAAATGACAGATTGGCAGGAAAACGTTTCGAAGGACGCATGTTTCAGCCTCTGTTTCGAGTCGCCAGGGGGTTGTAGCGGTGATCCGGGATAAAAATAATAATTGGGCACCCCAAATTGGGGAGAAAACCAGGGTAAAAACCATTGGCGACGACTAAATTAAAAAAAAAAAAAAAAAAAAAAACTACCTTTACAGTAAATACAAATACATAAAATGTGGTTATGTGGTTATGTGGATATGTTATTTAATCGTAATTAAATGGCATGCATATGTATGCGTGTGTGTATGTATCAATCAATCAATACAGTATATCCCTAGCTCTGATATTATTGAAAACCGCAAAACAAATTTGAACAGATTGTGACTCGTCTGTATCCTATAGCATAAAAGAAGGCAGGCGAAAGTTTATTAATGAAGATTGATCAAACAAAATGAGCCAGCTGTGAGGTGGAGAAAGGGGAGATGGTGGGAGAACAAAGCAAGATGACAGTGTAAACTATCACTGGCCACTTTTACCAGCTCACAATGCTTATTCTGGAAAAATTTAATAAAATAAAAAGAAGAAGTTTTACCTACCTACCCAAGTACATCTCATTTATAATACAGAAAGTTCACATTTTAAAAATACATTAATAATAGTGTAAGTAATCACATGGACAAAATGCAATGAATCACTGATGCATGCGCATATCTCAAAATAATCCCAAGAGTGCTTAATGCAGCATGCAAATAGCATTTGGTATCTTGTTAGCATGTTCTCAATGGAAGAAACAATAAATAAAATTATATTTTATATAAATAAAAATATCAAATTGTATAAGCTGATTTTCCTGTTTATTGTTAAGTTTGTTTTTAGGTGTGTATCCATTTTAAAAAGATGATCCCGTTTCTTAATTTAATTTAAAACAGGATATAGTTTCCGGTAAAGGATTAACCGGTGAGAGGAAACAGGTGAAGAAACAGCAGTAGAGCACACGAGAGAGGGTACACAGGTTGTGGATTTGTTGTTTTTCTTGAGCTATTGAATGTCTGAAAGACATGTTACTTGGGTTCTTAGAAAAATAAAGACGTCAATCAATGGAATAAAATGGTTAAATGATACTTCAATGTGGTGTTTGCCTATGAGACTAACAATGATGCATAGGGTTTGTTGTATCTTAATATAAAATAAACTTGATTATACTGCTTTTAAACAGCACGCAGTTACTATACTATTTCAAAGTAAGAACCCGCGCACCACGTTCCTCAAGCTCAGCTTGCAGGGAGATGATCACACAGCTCCGCATTGACAGACTCAGACCCAGAGGTTCAAATGCAAATCATCTCCGATGGAAAAAGGTATTTCAAGAATGCACAGCAATTGCACTTGCATTCTGCATTACGAAACTCACCTTTTCACTGAATGTGCAGTCTTTAAATACAGCCCACATGGAAGATTACTCTTTTTAGGTAGTAGATCCGGGCAATATTGTTCCATGCAAATTAGATCCCTCCCCCCACCCCCCCACCCCCCACCCCATTATTT